>NC_042975.1:18263565-18619815 GCF_901001165.1 Salmo trutta
AAAATTAAAAAATATATAAAAAATAATGTTTTTTTATTTTATTTTACTCAATGGTCATGCTGCTGCTCCCCCTATAGTCATTCCACCCCACCCCCTCAACAGTCTAATCTGTTTCCACCTCAATGGACATTTATTTATTCATCACTGCCACAGCTGTCATTATGTATGTATTATGTCATTATGTATGCATTATTTATTATGTATCGTGCTATTTATATTGTTGTTTTTATTACTATTTTCCTAATTTTATTTCACTTAGTCCTGCATGTTGGAGCTCGAAGTCTAATATTTTCGCTGTACCCTGCAATCATACCTGCAACCCTGTACATGTGAATATTAACACTCTGAATATGAATGTGTGTATTGTGGTTGAGTGTATTTGCATGGTTCAGACTCAGCACCAGATAATAGCTATCTTGCAAGAGGCTTCAAACTGATATAACCTTGTGTGTGTGTGGTGCGCATGCCTGTGTTTGAGAGAGAGAGTGGGAGTGTGTGTGCGTGTCTGTATGAGAAAGAGAATGGGAGAGTGTGTGTGCATGTGTGTGTGTGCATGTGTGTGCATGTGTGTGCGTGTGTGTGTGCATGTGCATGCCTGTGTCTGTAAGAGAGAGGGAGCGTGTCTATGAGAGAAAGAGAATGGGAGAGTGTGTGCGTGTGTGTGTGTGTGTGCGCGCGTGTGTGCATGCCTGTGTCTGTGAGAGAGGGAGTGTGTGTGCGTGTGTATGCATGTCTGTGAGAGAAAGAGAATGGGAGAGTGTGTGTGTGTGTGTGTCTGTGAGAGAGAGAGTGGGAGTGTGTGTGTGTGTGTGTGTGTTAGGCTAGCCGTGCGAGTGTGATTCGTAGGTCTCTCAACCATGACTCATGCCCTCCCTTGGGTCTCCCTCAGTTCTTCTGTGTTTCCATCAGTTTCTGACTAGGCTGCTTTATTAAAGCTCTGAGCCAATGTGTTTCTCTCTCAGTTATCCCTTAATGAGCCACACACAGTCGTTAATTCACAATATATTTAACTCACTTCATTAAGATAATGACTCAACATTTCCCACCTGTGTTCATTTGAGACTCGAGGTAACGAAGCAGCTTGCTTTAGGTTGCCTGGGATGTCAGACGGGCGGGGTCAGCAGTTTTGCGACTATTCTATTGGTTCCATTGTGCCAATCAATCAATCTGCAAGCTGAAGGCCATGTACAGTAAGCCTATGTATGTAGCCAAGACCACGAAATATCAATGCCGCGTACGCGCACACACACATACAGTGTCTACCAATTAAAAAACAGTAGCTACCAACTACAGTATTCTGGCTGAATCTACAGTTGATTGAAGGGAAGAGGTTCATTTGATCATTTTTCTGTCTCCATGTAACAAAATGATGAGACAATTCTAGTCATGCGCCGGTATTTCATACCCAGCGGACCAGGTCAAGCAAACGCAAATGAAGAAGAGACAGAGTCCATGGAGAATGAGCCTTGAGGAATTGCAATTTTTTTAAGGGCACCAATTAGGTTGTACCTCAAATAAGAAGAAACGCCAGTCTCTCATCTTCCTGAGGTCAACGGTGAAAGCGTCTGGAACACTTGGTATGCTTGTGCTTAATTAAGTTGGCAGATGGATTAAAAACAAGTAGAAGGAACAAGTAGTAGAGACAAAAACAGGGTCGTGTTCACTAGGAGCGAAAGCAAACAGGCTGAAACGGGGCGGGACTACCTGAACTTGTCCAATAAGAAATGGTTGTTTTCGCTTTCCGTTGCAAAACTTTTTTCTACCGTGTACACTAATGAATACACCCCTGCACACGTTGAAATAGTGTGGCGAAAAAAGAAGCTGCGCTCACCAAGATGGTGGTGATGGTGAGGGTGGTGTTGAAGATGGGGCCGGCCATGATGAGGAGGTTGATGTCGCTCTCCATGGACAGACCGTGCTCCGAATGCCACTCACCAACCTGGGAGGGAGGGAGACAGAAAGAAAAGAGGAGATGGGTAGAGGGTTGAAGGAAAGAGATTAAGAGAGAAACAGGGTGGTGCTGCGCTTTCAAACCAAGGTGCATGAACAGCAAACTGAAGATGAAAACATATTCAGCAACTCAGTAGTAGAAATTGAGGTTGGTTTGAAAAATCTATATGTTATTGTTAAAACCAAAGTGTTTTGGCAAATACCTTCATCAGGATATTTCAGAGTTGCTGAATTTCTTTTAATCTTCAATGTTCTCCTCAGAAGAGAAAGTGCAGGCTCATTCAAATTGACAGCTTCTGTCTGAGTGGCCATGGTTTGATTTGAATCAGAATTGAAGATACAGTTGGCTGTCTCATAGGTTTCATCCCAAATGGCATGGTTTCTTCCCCTATTTTCTATGAAGTGCACAACTTTTGACCAGAGTAGTATGAAAAGTAGTGCACTGTTGGGGATTAAGGTGCCATTTGAGATTATAGGGTATGGCTCCTTTCCTTCTCACACCATGCTTTGTGCTGAGCGAGAGGGAGGTGTTACAGTAATCTTCTATACAGTTAGGGTTGCATAATTCCTGTAACTTTTCCAGAATTTCCAGGTTTTCCCAAAATCTGGGTTGGAATATTCCTGGAATCAGGAGGGAAAAAGAAGGAAATCTGTGAATCCTCCAACTGGGACTTCTGAAAAACGTGTGAATGTTTGTTGAATTTTGCCACCCTACACACATAAAAAAAATAATAATAATACTATAGGACATACTTTAGAATTCTGCAGAATACTAAACTACACACTGTAGTATCCCTTGATCATGTGCAGTCCTTACTGTAGATTTTTATAGTAAACTGTAGCATACTATACTACACACTGTAGTAGCCCTCGATCATGTGTAGTACTTACTATATAATTCTGTATTAAACTGTAATAACACGTAGAATATATACACTACAGACTGTATTGACATCTTAAGGAGATGATTGTGGACTACAGGAAAAGGAGGACCGAGCACGCTCCCATTCTCATCGACGGGACTGTAGTGGAGCAGGAGCAGTGTCCACATCAACAACAAACTAGAATGGTCCAAACACACCAAGATAGTCGTGAAGAGGGCACGACAAAGCCTATTTCCCCTCAGGAAACTAAAAAGATTTGGCATGGGTCCTGAGATCCTCAAAATTTTCTACAGCTGCAACATCAAGAGCATCCTGACTGGTTGCATCACTGCCTGGTACGGCAATTGCTCGGCCTCTGACCGCAAGACACTACAGAGGGTAGTGCGTACGGCCCAGTACATCACTGGGGCTAAGCTGCCTGCCATCCAGGACCTCTACACCAGGCGGTGTCAGAGGAAGGCCCGAAAAATTGTTAAAGACCCCAGCCACCCCAGTCATAGACTGTTCTCTCTACAACCGCATGGCAAGCGGTACCGGAGTGCCAAGTCTAGGACAAAATGGCTTCTCAACAGTTTTACCCCCAAGCCATGGACTCCTGAACAGGTAATCAAATGGTTACGCAGACTATTTGTATTGTGTGCCCCCCAACCCCTCTTTTTACGCTGCTGTTACTCTCTGTTTATTATATATGCATAGTCACTTTAACTATACATTCATGTACATACTACCTCAATTGGGCCGACCAACCAGTGCTCCCGCACATTGGCTAACTGGGCTATCTGCATTGTGTCCCGCCACCCACCACCCGGCCAACCCCTCTTTTACGCTACTGCTACTCTCTGTTCATCATATATGCATAGTCACTTTAACCATATCTACATGTACATACTACCTCAATCAGCTTGACTAACCGTCTGTATGTAGCCTCGCTACTTTTATAGCCTCGCTACTGTATATAGCCTGTCTTTTTACTGTTGTTTTATTTCTTTACTTACCTATTTGTTCACCTAATACCTTTTTTGCACTATTGGTTAGAGCCTGTAAGTAAGCATTTCACTGTAAGGTTTACACCTGTTGTATTCGGCGCACGTGACAAATAAACTTTGATTTGCTATTTAATTTGCATATACCACATCCATTCCCCTCCCCCATATCCCAATTTCAAATCAAATCAGGCATTATTTGACAAATTAAAATAAAAAAGTTAAAATATTTACTACACAACAAACAAGATAAAAAGGAAAAGCTAAACATTTGTGTTTTAAGATCTCTTTTAAGTAAACTCAGCAAAAAAAGAAACGTCTCCCTCTCAATGTCAACTGCGTTTATTTTCAGCAAACTTAACATGTGTAAATATTTGCATGAACATAACAAGATGCAACAACCGAGACATAAACTGAACAAGTTCCACAGACATGTGACTAACAGAAATGGACTAATGTGTCCCTGAACAAAGGGGGGGTCAAAATCAAAAGTAACAGTCAGTATCTGGTGTGGCCACCAGCTGCATTAAGTTCTGCAGTGCATCTCCTCCTCATGGACTGCACCAGATTTGCCAGTTCTTTCCGTGAGATGTTACCCCACTCTTCCACCAAGGCACCTGCAAGTTCCAGAACATTTCTGGGGGGAATGGCTCTAGCCCTCACCCTCCGATCCAACAGGTCCCAGACGTGCTCAATGAGATTGAGATCCGGGCTCTTCACTCGCCATGGCAGAACACTGACATTCCTGTCTTGCAGGAAATCACGCACAGAACGAGCAGTATGGCTGGTGGCATTGTCATGCTGGAGGGTCATGTCAGGATGAGCTTGCAGGAAGGGTACCACATGAGGGAGGAGGATGTCTTCCCTGTAATGCACAGCGTTGAGATTGCCTGCAATGACAACAAGCTCAGTCCAATGATGCTGTGACACACCTCCCCAGACCAGACCACCTCCAAATCGATCCCGCTCCAGAGTACAGGCCTTGGTGTCATGCTCATTCCTTCGACGATAAACGTGAATCCGACCATCCCCCCTGGTGAGACAAAACCGCAACTCGTCAGTGAAGAGCACTTTTGCCAGTCCTGTCTGGTCCAGCGACGGTGGGTTTGTGCCCATAGGCGACGTTGTTGCCGGTGATATCTGGTGAGGACCTGCATTACAACAGGCCTACAAGCCCTCAGTCCAGCCTCTCTCAGCCGATTGCGGACAGTTTGAGCACTGATGGAGGGATTGTGCGTTCCTGGTATAACTCGGGCAGTTGTTGTTGCTATCCTGTACCTGTCCTGCAGGTGTGATGTTCAGATGTACCGATCCTGTGCAGGTGTTGTTACACGTGGTCTGCCACTGTGAGGACGATCAGCTGTCCGTCCTGTCTCCCTGTAGCGCTGTCTTAGGTGTCTCACAGTATGGACATTGCAATTTATTGCCCTGGCCACATCTGCAGTCCTCATGCATCCTTGCAGCATGCCTAAGGCACGTTCACGCAGATGAGCAGAGACCCTGGGCATCTTTCTTTTGGTGTTTTTTAGAGTAAGTAGAAAGGCCTCTTTAGTGTCCTAAATGTTCATAACTGACCTTAATTGTCTACCGTCTGTAAACTGTTAGTGTCTTAACGACCGTTCCACAGGTGAATGTTCATTAATTGTTTATGATTCATTGAACATGCATGGGAAACAGTGTTTAAACCCTTTACAATGAAGATCTGTGAAGTTATTTGGATTTTTATGAATTATCTTTGAAAGACAGGGTCCTGAAAATGAGTTTATGTCCACAGTTTCAGCACCCCTCAGGTTCTCTGGCAGGCTATTCCAGAGGCTGGGGGCATGATAACTTAAGGCTGCCTCTCCATCCCTCTTGGTCCTAGGCTTTGGGATGGCTAAAAGGCCAGTGCAAGAAGACCTGAGGGACCTACTGGGTATATAACTTAAAAGCATGTCTGACATGTATTGGGGTGTACAATCGTGGATTGATTTAAAAACCAATAGAATAATCTTCAAATTAATTCTAAAACTCACAGGCAGCCAGTGCAAAGACCTTAAAACCAATGTAATGTGTGCTCTCCATTTGGTCTAGGTCAGTACCCGTGCTGCAGTATTCTGTATGTTTTGCACTTAACCAATGGCTTTCTTGGGTAGACCAGACAGGAGAGCATTACAGTAGTCAAGCCTGCTTGTAATAAAAGCATGGATGAGTCTCTCTGCATCACCCTGAGAGAGAAACGGCTGCACCTTGTCAATGTTCCTCAGGTGGTAAAAAGCTATTTTGATCACATTGCTAATGTGTGATTCAAAATGTTGTTTAGAATCTAAAATAACTCCTAGGTTTTTTTTACCTGGTGTTTTATCTTTATTGCTCTTGAATTAAAATGTGCCTCTAGATTCTCTCTCTGAGCTTTGGCTCCAACAATAAGTACCTCGGTCTTGTCTTTTTGGGGTATTTTAACCCCTTTTTTCTCCCCAATTTCAATCCTGTCTTACCACTGCAACTCAAGTCATGCATCCCCCAAAACATGACCCTCCAAACCACACTTCTTAACACAGAAGGCAGCCACACCAATGTGTCAGAGGAAACACTGTTCAACTGACAACCTTGTGGCAGGCACCAGGCCCACCACAAGGAGTTGCTAGAGAGCAATAAGCCAAGTGAAGCCCAAACCCTCCCGTAACACGGACAACGCTGGGCGCTGCCCTATGGGACTCCCGATCACAGCCAGTTATGCTACAGCCTGGGATTGAACCCAGGTCAGTAGTGACATCTCTAGCACTGCGATGCAGTGACTTAGACCACTGCGCCACTGATGAGGCCTGGTCTTGGAGGAAGTTGTGAGCATCCAAGTATTTAAATCACTAAGTCTAATTTATCCATGGAGCTAAAATACTCTGGTGACACAGAAATATAAAGCAGTGTATCGTCTGCGTAGCAGTGAAAATAAATGCAGTGCTTTATGATAATGCTGCCAAGGGGTAACATATATCAACTGAACAGTATTGGACCCAAAATCGAACCTTGTGGAACGCCATATGTGATATGTATTTTCTCTGAGTTATGTTCACTAAGGGTGACAAAAAAAACTCTCAACCGGTTAAATAAACCAATTCGTGCCAACCATGATTGAGAAACCCACATGCCAAGTATAGACCATATTATTGTGTTCCCTACAGGTTAGGGAAAATGTGCTCTTTTAGTATTTGTCCAGTAGGTTTCCTCAAGGGGAAAGCCTCCACTTCTAAGTAAAAGATAATAAAACAAAAACACTATAGCTAATATACTACAGTAATGTCTGCAAAAACAACAGTAAATACTATAGTATACTACAGTAATATCTAAAAAAACACTATTTTACTGTAAATATTACAGTATACTACAGTAATATCCATAAAAAAACACTACAGTGAATACTACAGTAATGTCCACAAAAAACTTGAGTAAATACTAGAGTATATAGACACACAATAGCTTTTAAACTATAGTATTTATACTATAGTAAACTATAGTATTTTTGTGTGTACCTGCAGGTTTACTATACAGTACACTATACACATAAATAGATATTGGATAAGGGTTTGCAAGAGTTTAAGAAATGTATTAATTTGGGTCACACATAGTATTCTGGTAGCGGGAAAAAAAATGCAAATGACATTACATCATGCAGTATGTTCCATCCCAAATGTAACCCCTGGTTACAAACACTGCAGAAAGTGCATGTCGTCATACATTTAATTTAATGCGCAAAACACTGCTTCAAAGCCTAAAGATAAATTACTACCTTTACAAGTCATGCCCTGTAGACCAACATTGAAGTTTCCCCCTTTCGACATTTGGATGTCTGATGAAATTTGGCCTGTTGACTGGAAATGCTCGACTACAAATGCTTGCAATTTCATACTTAATCCTTTCACTATTCACTGGTTCCTATTGTAAGATACCTCTGAAAGGAACACTGGCAGGCAGACACACAATGTCTTTGTGTCCTCTGCAATACTACAGTGACTAGGGAGGGCACAGCAAATCTGACTTTCCGTGACATCTTTTTATATCACAGAATCAATAATATTGATATTGTCATGTATTCTAAGCCAGAAGGAGACATCTCAGTAAGAAACAGAAACGTATACATGGGAACAATTAAGAGAACATCTTAAAAGTAAAGATAACATTTTTGGAAAAAACATTGATACAACAATAACTAAAAGAGCGATAAAATCCCTGACTACAGGCTATGCAAAAATATTTTTAAAACCTAAATGCCGTCTACACCTCAACCCGACTATGTTGTGAAGCTTGGTTTTGAAAGCTCTACCCTCTGCCATAATTTATCTTAATCTTAGTATATAATCTAAAAGCAAATGGGCTATTTAAAATGTCAAATTAAATGATGGAGTCAAAACATGTCACATTAACTGGAGGCAGGCATCGTGACAGAATAGCATCGTGACAGAATAGCATTGGGCCCTGCATCTATGTCTGCTATGGTTTGTTTACAAATGCAGTCTTCATGGTGAGGGATCAAAAGAAGTTCTTTCAAACATTGTTTCATATGGTAACTTCTTTTTCGAGACGTCTTCATGAAAGATTTATGAGCTAGAGCTCCATCTCTCAGCTTCCCCTTTAAATGTCTGCCAAATGGCACCTTATTCCCTATTTAGTGCACTACTTTTGACCAGGGCCATGGTCAAAAATATGGAACTACATAGGAAATAGGGTGCCATTTGGGACTCAGCCTAAACCTTGGCATCAGACTGTAGCTCTTTATATACAGTTATACACAGTAAATCCCAGTCTGTTACAAAGTCAGTGGTTAATGTGTGTGCAGTGTAGCTTTACCTGCCTTAGCCCCTCTGAGCTGCTCTGCACGACCCTCAGGGCGTAGTTGAAGCGGTGGCCTTTGCTGTTGAACTCTATGTGTCCGGTTAGACCTTCCAATTCTACCTGTCAAAGACAGAGTAAAAGGAGAGGACATACTGGGCTGTGCATCTCAATGAGAGCTCCAAATGGTATTGCATTAAAACATATACAAACACAATACAGTATAAATAGTCTCTGTCTGGCTCAGTTGGTAAGAGTGTGGCGTTAGCAATGCCATGGTTGTGGGTTCAATTCCCACAGGGATATTTCCTATACAGTCATTGGATCACATTCACGTATTAAAATGTTGGCTATGGATCCAGAGTTCTCGCCCCTCCAGAAACCTCTTTCTTAGAACATGCCGATTGGCACGTGTGTTTTTCTGTTGCTCATTCAGTCTTGGAGGTGTGTTTCCTGACCGATTCCGCGTTTGGTTAATGATGTTTGTCCCCTATGAGACACTGTAGACAGGGAAGCCTATTTCGCTTCCTCAAAATCCCCAGAATGAATCTAAGATATCTGCAATTCATTTTGACTACTTGTTATTTTGGCCGATGATGTTTTAGATGCACAATTTTATATCTAACTAAGGTGTTTGATGCAGTATTTCTCAAGTAACAAAAATCTGTGACGTGTTGTCTTATGTAAACAGCCATTGCTGCTGGGCAGGTCTGTCTCTATGCTATTGGGTAGAGAGCAATCACCGCAGCTGTTCACACCATGTTTGTGGGCAAATGGACATCATCAAATCAAAACCCAACCTTCATTTACCTGGTGTGACACATGGATGTTCCAAACTCAGTTTTTGACCAAAATTTACACTTCGTAGTCAATTTTGACACGAGAATAACTGTTTCTGACTCATATCGATTTCATGTTCTTAGGGATTCATTGCTTTTTAAAAGGCAGTGGCTCTTTAAAGCTAAGGATCAGGATCCTGTTCTTGCGCATGTGTTATTTTACACACACGTTCATTTTTCTAACGTAGCTGCTGCTCACAGTCCCCCTCCCTTTACACTCTTCTGAACCATGCTTAAGCCAATGTTTGCAATGATGATGAAAAAAGAACATTCAATTGCTAATTAGACTGCGATGGGCAAGTTCGTTTTGCATCGCCGGGTGCCATAGTTAATTGCCATCTGCTGATATCGTGGCGAGAGTAAATAGCTGCATGTACCTCAGTAGCTAAGAACATGAAATCGCTAGACTGCCTATTTGTGTCATGCTTATGTTTGAAAGACCATGTATTTTGTGTAAAACATGTAAATAGCTGTATGTAGCTTACTCCTCTCCTGAAAAAAATAACATGCAATTGTGCTTTTACTTAGTGAGGCATGGAAGCGTGGGCAAATTGAGATACAGAAATTCTGTATACATAGCCACGCCGTAAAATGTTTACACACAAAGTGGTGTCTGGACAGAAAGGTACTTCAAAGAATCATGTTTTGGTTGGGAAATCATTGCTTTTAGTGCATATGGTTGACAGTGTGTACTGAGCTATTCTGGAGAGAGCATTCCAAGTTTATGACTAAGAACCTGACAAAGTCAACATGTTGCCGATGCTCATAATCATATCTTGGCTTGGAGACCTTTACTCCAGGAGCAGTGTGATTCACTAGGTGACAGGCAAATGACAGGCCTGGATAACAGCCCTGATAGAGTGCATACTGTGTGAGAGAGACAGAGCACATTGTGTGTGTGTGTGTACATGGGTTGTGTGTGTCAGGGTTGGGCTCAATTCAAATTGAAGTCAGTCAATTCAGAATTGATTTGAATTTAAAATCCCAAAATTTCAAAACCTTTTTTTTTCTCTCAAAGGTTTTTTTATTTGAATTTGTTTAAATGATTCTACAGATAACAGAACAAGTAGAGGGCAAAACACACATGGATCCCCTACCAAAATCAAACCCACCCCAACCCCCCATACTCTAACAGAACACGCTTTCCCTACCAAATCAAGCCCCGCCCCAAAACCAGACTTAAAGCATGCATGATACAATGAGTAATATGAATCAAATAGTAAAAAAAAAAACATATACACACACACACATATATATATATAAATAAATATGTGTGTGTGTGTGTGTGTGTATATATATATATATGATACAAATTGATACAAATTCGGGTTGGTTTATGGAGTTGTGAAATTAGCTGGTTCAATGTCTCATACAAAGGATAAGAAAGGTTGCCAGATATTATAAAATGTAATTTCCAGGTTCTGTTATCTCAGGTCGTAAATTCCTGGCGGAGACTCTCTCCCCCTTTTCATGCAGAGAGAGAGACCACAGAGTGAACAAAGGATTTCAGGTGGCCGAACTCCTAAATATGCAAAATGGGAGAATGAAACAATATGTCCAGTTGTGAGAATGGTCCGTGGACACTTAAGGGACAGTTATGTTGAGTGTGTTTCATTTGGTGACCTCATGAAGGACAAGAAACACACATAACTACAATGCTCAAAAAAATAAAGGGAACACTTAAACAACACATCCTAGATCTGAATGAAAGAAATAATCTTATTAAATACTTAAATACTTTTTTCTTTACATAGTTGAATGTGCTGACAAAATCACACAAAAATAATCAATGGAAATCCAATTTATCAACCCATGGAGGTCTGGATTTGGAGTCACACTCAAAATGAAAGTGGAAAACCACACTACAGGCTGATCCAACTTTGATGTAATGTCCTTAAAACAAGTCAAAATGAGGCTCAGTAGTGTGTGTGGCCTCCACGTGCCTGTATGACCTCCCTACAACGCCTGGGCATGCTCCTGATGAGGTGGCGGATGGTCTCCTGAGGGATCTCCTCCCAGACCTGGACTAAAGCATCCGCCAACTCCTGGACAGTCTGTGGTGCAACGTGGCGTTGGTGGATGGAGCGAGACATGATGTCCCAGATGTGCTCAATTGGATTCAGGTCTGGGGAACGGGCGGGCCAGTCCATAGCATCAGTCTTCCTCTTGCAGGAACTGCTGACACACTCCAGCCACATGAGGTCTAGCATTGTCTTGCATTAGGAGGAACCCAGGGCCAACCGCACCAGCATATGGTCTCACAAGGGGTCTGAGGATCTCATCTCGGTACCAAATGGTTGTCAGGCTACCTCTGGCGAGCACATGGAGGGCTGTGCGGCCCCCCAAAGAAATGCCACCCCACACCATGACTGACCCACCGCCAAACCGGTCATGCTGGAGGATGTTGCAGGCAGCAGAACGTTCTCCACGGCGTCTCCAGACTCTGTCATGTCTGTCACATGCTCAGTGTGAACCTGCTTTCGGGCTGTAAGCACAACCCCCACCTGTGGACGTTGGGCCCTCATACCACCCTCATGGAGCCTGTTTCTGACCGTTTGAGCAGACACATGCACATTTGTGGCCTGCTGGAGGTCATTTTGCAGGGCTCTGGCAGTGCTCCTCCTGCTCCTCCTTGCACAAAGGCGGAGGTAGCGGTCCTGCTGCTGGGTTGTTGCCCTCCTACGGCCTCCTCCACGTCTCCTGATGTACTGGCCTGTCTCCTGGTAGCACCTCCATGCTCTGGACACTACGCTGACAGACACAGCAAACCTTCTTGCCACAGCTCGCATTGATGTGCCATCCTGGATGAGCTGCACTACCTGAGCCACTTGTGTGGGTTGTAGACTCCGTCTCATGCTACCACTAGAGTGAAAGCACCGCCAGCATTCAAAAGTGACCAAAACATCAGCCAGGAAGCATAGGAACTGAGAAGTGGTCTGTGGTCTCCACCTGCAGAACCACTCCTTTATTGGGGGTGTCTTGCTTATTGCCTATAATTTCCACCTGTTGTCTATTCCATTTGCACAACAGCATGTGAAATTTATTGTCAATCAGTGTTGCTTCCTAAGTGGACAGTTTGATTTCACAGAAGTGTGATTGACTTGGAGTTACAGTGTTGTTTAAGTGTTCCCTTTATTTTTTTGAGCAGTATATATCTCTGAATGTGTACATTTCTCAATTTTGGTGTTTGCATCTAATTCTTGTATAAAATGAATGAGTAAAGATGAAACTATTTGTGAAATGATGTAATGTGATGTTAACCTTTAATTATGAGAGAATTGCATTCCATGTAAAGTTTAACTAGTCAGCGGCCACGCCCCCGTGAGCACAGACATGATCTGGTGTCATGGAACCGCCCTTTTCTATTGTTACGAATAAAACCCCCTCCTGAGGAAATCCTCTTCAGACTAAGCAAACCCCCAGTGTGAGCTGTGGTTGCAATGGTTGAGTACCAGGACTAGAAATCCATACCACGTGGCGCATGGGCTACACGACTAGAAATGGTTCAACTCTGAGACTATCGATCCCTACAGAATAAGAGCAAATCTTAGATACTAATTACTAGTCTGCAGCTAGAAATTATGTAAACCTGGGATGCGAATACCGACAACCGCCGAAACATCTACTCTAAGAACAATGGATGCCTGACGTATCCATTACAACAGACACTATCAGGAGCCGCCAATAGAGCTACCACCATGAGTAACCAGAGACTCTCTGATGAACTGACTCTCCAGCAAACGGACCGACGATTCCAACAGAGAAGACAACGACATACGGGCGTAAATATACTGATTGCAATTGTTCCCGAATGAGCGAACGTTCATGTGCAAAGGATTAGCATTTCAATGAATATAATTATCCACTGTGTGTAGTGATTCTTTTTGTCTTTCCCGCTCCTTTATCGGTCCACACCCCCTTTTCCTTGTATACCAAGCCGTCATATCGGTTTAGCCCAATAGGGGATCTTCCCTATCATTGTTAGTAACCAATATCTACTGTTTGTTATGCATTTCTGTGATTATTTAGTTAGTTAGTAAATAAATGTTTAAGCCAATATGTGTATGGGTGATTCATAGTTTAGGCGGGGTTCGTGCAGATAACCAACAATTTACAACATTTGGAATGAGACTGACCTAAGGTAAAGAATAATTCATGAATAGAAGACTAATTGATCAGATATTAAAATATCTGAAGAGTTAGTCGGAAAATTATAACTTTAATCTGAAGATTTTCCATGGTGCCCCGACTTTGTAGTTAATTAAAATGTACATGATTAGTTTAATCACGTAATAATAATTACAGAGAATTGATAAAATAACAGTCTTCACCTTTAATGATGCCAAAGTGTAACGAGTGTCATGTGTGGAGGACCAAGACGCAACAGGGAAGTGTATACTCATCTTCTCTTTTTAATATATAAGGAGAAACAAAATAAACACGTATACAATTAACAGAAATGACACTAACAGTTCTGTCAGGTGACAAGCACAAAACAGAATACAACTACCCACAATACAAACACACCCCTAATTATAGGACCTTCAATCAGAGGCAACGATAGACAGCTGCCTCCAACTGAAGGCCCCAACACCAATTAACTAAACATAGAAATACAAATGAGTGGACAGCTACACGTGGTCCCGTGTAGCTCAGTTGGTAGAGCATGGTGTTTGCAACGCCAGGGTTGTGGGTTCGATTCCCACAGGGGACCAGTACGGAGAATTTTTTTTAAATGAAATGTATGCATTCACTACTGTAAGTCGCTCTGGATAAGAGCGTCTGCTAAAAGACTAAAATGTAATGTAATGTAAATGACAGAACATAGAAATAAACTAACATAGAACAATAACCAAAACCCTGGACTAATAAATCAAATACCCCTTTCTACATGGACACATACACACAACCACCCTGAACCACATAAAACAAAAAGCCCCTGCCCAAAGAACATGACAGTACACCCCCCCCCCCCCAAAGGTGCAAACCCCGGATGCACCTAACAAAAAGAAAATACAAAAATAAACCCCAAAACAAAAAAATTCCCAGCTTATATGGGAGGGAAGGGAGGGTGGCCACCGTCACCGACGATGCCTCTAACGCTCCCCCCTTCCCGCATACTAGTCCCTACGGAGGTGGCTCTGGAGCGGGACATATCCCTCGCTCCGCCACTTGCTCACCCTTCTTCTTTGCAGACTCTGGGGCGAGGTCCCTCTTTGTCGACCTCGGACTTGGGATCCTCGCTACGGGCGACTCTGGCTGCGTCGGACTGGAGGGCGACTCTGGCTGCGTCGGACTGGAGGGCGACTCTGGCTGCGTCGGACTGGAGGGCGACTCTGGGTTAGGCGCTGTTGTCTGCCACTCTGGGTTAGGCGCTGTCGCTGGGCACTCTGGGCGAGACGCTGTCGCTGTGCCATCTGGGTGAGGCGCATGCACTGAAGGCCTGGTACGTGGGGCTGGCGTAGGGGATGCCGGACTAGGCCCACGTACCTCAGGGCTAGTGCTAGTGGCAAGAGTAGGACGAGTTGGGCTTGGCTGCCGCACTGGGAGCCTGGTGCTGGCTTCGGGGGAGTCAGACTAGGGACACACACCTGTAGGCTTGTGCGGGGAGCAGGGATAGGTCGAGCTGGACTAGGCTGCCGCTCGGGAAGACTGGTGCGCGGTGCTGGCTTCGGAGGAGCCAGATTGGAGACACGCACCTGTGGGCTTCTACGAGGAGCAGGAGTAGGATACACCGGGCCTTGGGTAAGTACTGGAAGTCTCGAGCTCACCTCCTGCACAACCCGTCTTGGCTGGATGGCAGTAGTAGCCCTGTACGTTCGGGGTGCTGGTACAGGGCGGACTGGGATATGCAGGGGCCTGATGGTCGCCGTGCGTAGAGGAGGTGTCCTGTAGCCTGGACTTCGGAGGCGTAGCGGTGGCCAGACGTATTGGGCTGGCATCCTCCTTCCAGGCTGGATACCCACTCTAGCACAGCCTTTGCTTGGGGCTGAGATCACACGCACCGGACTGTGCGTGCGCATGGGCGAGATCTTGCGTACCTCTTCGTACTTCGGCGCTCTCCACTCCATGTGCTCCCCATAATAAGCACGAGGTGTTGGCTTCAGGGGCATCCTTTGCCCAGCCACCCACCCCGTGTGCCCCTCCCAAAACATTTCTTGGGGCTGCCTCTCAGGCCTCCTTGCTAGCCTCGTCCCAACGTACTTCTCCCGGTCCTCACCGTTCCTTCGCCACGGACCTTCTCCCGCCAGGATTTCCTCCCATGACCACGATTCCCTCCCATGACCACGATTCCCTGTAGTCCTCCTGCTTCCTTGGCTGCTCCCTCTTCTGTTGCTTGGTCCGGTTGTGGTGGGTAGTTCTGTAACGAGTGTCGTGTGTGGAGGACCAAGACGCAACAGGGAAGTGTATACTCATCTTCTCTTTTTAATATATAAGAAGGAGAAACAAAATAAACACGTATACAATTAACAGAAACGACACTAACAGTTCTGTCAGGTGACAAGCACAAAACAGAATACAACTACCCACAATACAAACACACCCCTAATTATAGGACCTTCAATCAGAGGCAACGATAGACAGCTGCTTCCAACTGAAGGCCCCAACACCAATTAACTAAACATAGAAATACAAATGAGTGGACAGAACATAGAAATAAACTAACATAGAAAAATAACCAAAACCCTGGACTAATAAATCAAATACCCCTCTCTACATGGACACATACACACAACCACCCTGAACCACATAAAACAAATACCCCCTGCCCAAAGAACGTGACACAAAGACACAACAGGGGCCTCCTGTGGTGCCACTCCAAATAATGCTATAATGGCAGAAGGTTCTATAGGTCTCTTGAGTATCTTAGAAAACGTCTCAAATTGATATCCAAAAATCTGTCCATTTCGGGCATGTCCAAAACGTGTAATAAAGTAGCAGGAGCCTGTTTACATCAGTCACAAGTGGGATATATTTCTGGTCTAATCTTGGATAATTTTGCCTTTGACCAATGCAGCCGATTAACTATTTTAAATTGAATTACAGCATGTCTTAGACATATAGATGAAGTATGTATTCTCTGAAGTATACTCTACCAAGTTTCATCTGAAAGTTGTTCACCTAAATCCTTTAACCATTGGTTCTTAAGAGAGTTCAGGGAATCCAGATTGTACGTGTTTAATAACGTAAACAGTGCATTCGGAAAAAAGTCAGACCCCTTGACTTTTTCCACATTTATTTTTTATGTTATAGACTTATTATAAAGTTGATTAAATGTTTTTTTCACCCTCAATCTACAAACAATATCCCATAATGACAAAGCAAAAACAGGTTTTTAGAAAATGTTGGGGTCGTCGTCCTGTTGAAAGGTGAACCTACGCCACAGTCTATGGTCCTGAGTGCTCTGGAGCAGGTTTTCATCAAGGATTTCTCTGTACTTTGCTCCGGTCATCTTTCCCTCGATCCTGACTAGTCTCCCAGTCCCTGCCGCTGAAAAACATCCCCACTGCATTATGCTGCCACCACCATGCTTCACCGTAGGGATGGTGCCAGGTTTCCACCACGAGTGACACTTGGCATTCAGGCCAAAGAGTTCAATCTTGGTTTCATCAGACCAGAGAATCTTGTTTCTCATGGCCTGAGAGTGCCAAAAAGGCACCTAAAGGAAACTCCAAGTGGGCTGTCATGTGCCTTTTACTGAGGAGTGGCTTTCATCTGGCCACTCTACCATAAAGGCCTGATTGTTGGAGTGCTGCAGAGATAGGAGAACCTTCCAGAAGGACTGTTTTTATTTAATCCATTTTAGAATAAGGCTGTAACATAACAAAATGTGGAAAAAGTCAATGGGTCTGAATACTTTCCAAATGCACTGTAGATCAAGCTTATGGTCCCTTTGATATAAGGGTTCACTTTAAAAATAGAATCTAGAAGGGAGGCAGGTTGGTGTGATGGGAAGTGACAGGAGTATGAAGATACCTGCAATTGAGTAGTTTTGTACCTGAAGAAATGGGATCGAGGAATATTGAACTTTTCAAAAGATGCAAAATCCATATCAATGTACATGTCGTTCAGTGAGGAGATCCCTTTTCCAGACCAGGTAGGAAACGCCCTGCCTAATAATGATGGAGAGAATGAATGGTTCTTTAATAATGGGGCAGAAGTTGAAAATTCACTGAGACCAAACGATTGCCTGAACTGTTCCAGAATTTTAGAGAATGTTTCTCAATAGGGTTTTTAGTGTATTTGGAAACAGGCTCAGCTAATGCAAGTTTTGAGCAGAGCAAGGCAGCTAAGGAGGTGGGGCCAGATGAGATCTTCGGGCCTTTAACATCAGGGATTTCTGTCATCCAATATAGAATGATATTTACATTAGCTTCCCAGTAATAATATTTGAAGTTCGGAAGTGCTAGACTTCCGAACGAGATCTCTGCAATACGCTTTTACGTAAACAAGGCTTTTTCTTGTTCCAGATAAAAGCAGATGTTAATTTATCTATGGATTTAAAAAAAACATTGTCAGAAAGATAGGAATACATTGAAATACGTATAGAAACTTAGCTAATTCTTCCGCATTTATAGAGATCTTTGAAATTGTGTGTGACCCAAATATTTCAATTTCCATCACTGAAGGGCACATGACTAAAATAGGTTTGCATGGCAGAAGGATTAATAGGCATCAATTGACTTTGTAGATTAACCTGAGACCCGGATATTTCACCAATGTCTTTGGTAGAACCTGGATCTCTGAAAGACCAGTTAAAAAAGCGTCAGACATATATTATAGCATGTCATCCACATAAAGTGAAACTTTATTCGAAGAGGGGGCTTAGAGCATACCATTGATAGTGGTGTTATTACATATTGCTATGGCTAAAAGCTTGATTGCAATGGCAAACAGCTGAGGGGATAGAGGACAACCCTGTCTTATCCCACGTTGAAGTTGGAAAGTATCTCTACATTGCAATTCGGGAAAGAAATTGGCCTGTATGAACCACTCAAGTTTTTTTTTATTTTCAGAATATGTGAAATACATGCTTGCCTCATTGTTGAGGGTAAAGACTGAGGAGAATGATTCCTCAAATATGGAAACCAAGAGAGGAGAGAGTTGATCTGAGAATTTTTTAACAATTAGCTCTGAAGTCCTTCTGGTCCGTCGGATTTACTACACTGGATAGATTTAATTGCCAACACAATCTCTTCTACAGAGAACTGTTCTTCTAATTCAGCAGTTCAACTGTAGGAATATCTAAATTCTCCAAGAAGGTGTCAAGTAAGGTGGCATTACCAGTGGATTCCAAAGTGTATAATTGTGAGTAAAAGTTATGAAAGCATGAATTGACCTCTAAATGATCAATAAATGTGTTACCCAGCCCATCAGTTTGATTTGCAGTTCTCTGACGCAGCTTTTTTTTTAGCTTGTCAAGTTGAAAGAAGATCAAACTCTGTCTGAAGTGTCAAACGTTGTTTTAGTAAATCTGGGGATGGAGAGTGTGAATATGCTATATCCAAATCAAGATTTATTTGTAAGTTCCCCTAGGCTTGGAATATTGCACTTCCTTAATCTTGCGCTGTACGAAATAATTTGGCCTCTTAGACCAAATCAAATTTTATTGGTCACATACACGTGCTTAGCAGATGTTTTTGCGGGTGTAGCAAAATGCTTGTGCTTCTAGCGCCGACAGTGCAGTAATATCTAACAAAATACACAACATATACCCAATACACACAAATCTAAGTAGGAATGAATTAACCTGTTGGGGCTAGGGGGCAGTATTTGCACGGCCGGATAAAAAACGTACCCGATTTAATCTGGTTACTACTCCTGCCCAGTAACTAGAATATGCATATAATTATTGGCTTTGGATAGAAAACACCCTAAAGTTTCTAAAACTGTGAATGGTGTCTGTGAGTATAACAGAACTCATATGGCAGGCCAAAACCTGAGAAGATTCCTTACAGGAAGTGGCCTGTCTGACCATTTCTTGCCCTCCTTGATCATCTCTAACAAAAACAGGGGATCTCTGGCATGACGTGACACTTCCTACGGCTCCCATAGGCTCTCAGAACCCGGGAAAAAGCTGAATGAAGTAATTCAAGGCCCAGGCTGAAACACACTAGCGCGTTTGGCAAGTGCTCTATCAGAGGGCCATCAGTCTGAGGCTCGTGCATGAGGGGATAGCATGCTTTTACTTTCACTCTCTTTGTAATAAAAAACGATTTCCCGGTCGGAATATTATCGCTTTTTACGAGAAAAATGGCACAAAAATTGATTTTAAACAGCGGTTGACATGCTTCGAAGTACGGTAATGGAATATTTAGAATTTTTTTGTCACGAAATGCGTCGTGCTTGTAACCCTTATTTACCCTTTCGGATAGTGTCTTGAACGCACGAACAAAACGCCGCTATTTGGATATAACAATGGATTATTTGGGACCAAACCAACATTTGTTATTGAAGTAGAAGTCCTGGGAGTGCATTCTGACGAAGACAGCAAAGGTAATAACATTTTTCTTATAGTAAATCTGACTTTGGTGAGTGCTAAACTTGCTGGGTGTCTAAATAGCTAGCCCTGTGATGCTGGGCTATCTACTTATAATATTGCAAAATGTGCTTTCACCGAAAAGCTATTTTAAAATCAGACATATCGAGTGCATAGAGGAGTTCTGTATCTATAATTCTTAAAATAATTGTTGTGTTTTTTGTGAACGTTTATCGTGAGTAATTTAGTAAATTCACCGAAGTGTTCGGTGGGAATGCTAGTCACATGCTAGTCACCTGCTAATGTAAAAAGCTGTTTTTTGATATAAATATGAACTTGATTGAACAGACATGCATGTATTGTATAACATAATGTCCTAAGATTGTCATCTGATGAAGATCATCAAAGGTTAGTGCTGCATTTAGCTGTGGTTTGGGTTTATGTGACATATGCTAGCTTGAAAAATGGGTGTCTGATTATTTCTGGCTGGGTACTCTGCTGACATAATCTAATGTTTTGCTTTCGTTGTAAAGCCTTTTTGAAATCGGACAGTGTGGCTAGATTAACGAGAGTCTTGTCTTTAAAATGCTGTAAAATAGTCATATGTTTGAGAAATTGAAGTAATAGCATTTCTAAGGTATTTGAATAACGCGCCACGGGATTCAACTGGCTGTTGAGTAGGTGGGACGCTAGCCCAGAGAGGTTAAGACTATATACATATGGACGAGCGATGCCAGAGCGGAACGGACTAAGATACAGTAGAATAGTATAGAAAACAGTATATACATATTAGATGAGTAATGCAAGATATGTAAACATTAAGTGACTAAGATATCATAGAATAGTATAGAATACAGTATATACATATGAAAGAAGTAATGCAAGATATGTAAACATTATTAAGTGACTTAAGACACCGTAGAATAGTATAGAATACAGCATATACAAATGAGATGAGTAATGCCAGATATGTAAATATTATTAAAGTGACTAGTGTTCTATTCCTTAAAGTGACCAGTGATTTCTAGTCTATGCCTATAGGCAGCAGGCTCTAATGTGCGAGTGATGGCTGTTTAACAGTCTGATGGCATTTAGATAGAAGCTGTTTTTCAGTCTCTCGGTCCCAGCTTTAATGCACCTGTACTGACCTCGCCTTCTGGATGATAGCGGGGTGAACAGGCAGTGGCTCAGGTGGTTGATGTCCTTGACGATCTTTCTGGCCTTCCTGTGACATCGGGTGCAGTAGGTGTCCTGGAGGGCGGGTAGTTTTCCCCCGGTAATGTGTTGGGCAGAGCGCACCACCCTCTGGAGAGCCTTGCGGTTGCGGACGGTGCAGTAGAATTACCAGGCGGTGATACAACCTGACAGGATGCTTTCAATTGTGCATCTGTAAAAGTTAGTGAGGGTTTTAGGTGACAAGACGCATTTCTTTAGCCTCCTGAGGTTGAAGAGGCTCTGTGGTCCATTTCAGTTTGTGTATGCCAAGGAACTTGAAGCTTTCCACCTTCTCCACTGCGGTCTCGTCGATGTAGATGGGGTGCACCCTCTGCTGTTTCCTGCCTTAATTGATTCCCATACTGTTGTAGGAGACATTCCAGGGGTTTGATTTAGCTTGAGAAATAGCTTAATTTGAGATGATATAAAAGCAACAAAGGTTTCTTCTGATAGCAGTATTGAGTTAAGCTAAGTGAGTTAAGTTAATTAGCCTGTGTATTTGGTATAAGTAGTTTCATAGTAAGAGGAGAATGATCCGAAATGACTATAGCTTGGTAATCACACTCCGTGATAAGTGGCAGAAATCTATTGTCTAGGAAAAAGTAGTCTATAATTGAGGATTGCGGAAACGCCACGCATCAGATATGCCAAATGTCTTAAGAAATAGCTGAATTGTGGATAATGTCTTTGATGAAGATGATACTTTAGTAGAAATATGATCCAGATTGGGCGACAGTACACATTTCATATCACCACCTAGTATTAGGTGGTGTGTCCATATTTGGCAATCAAGATTTTTTTTACGAATGAACTGTTATCCCAACTTGGTGCATACATTTTAGCCAAGATAACAGGTGCATTATACACAGTCTTCCTACTACAATAATAAAACGGACTGCAAAGTCTGCCTTTACACTTGATATTGCGAACAGTATGTTTTTACTAATTCAAATGGCTGCTCCTCTAGTTTTAGAATGAAAATTGCAATGATATGATTGACTGATCCACCCTCCTTTTAAACGAGAGTGGTCGAAAGTGCGGAGATGTGTCTCCTAAAGAAAGGCGATATCTACTTTAAGGTGATTTAAATGAGAAAAGGACCCTTAAATCACCAAGTGAAACTTAACATTACAGCTTGCAAAAGTGACCGAGCAACCAGCTGTCCCTCTCATGATATTAGGCCTAGCCAGATAAATTCAGGTGGAAAAAGGTTAGATGCCAGATTACAATAACAACATTTTTCAAAAAATAGCTAATAAAAAAAAAAGTTGAAGAACAATAAAAATAAACAACAATACTGAAGTCTGGTATGAAAAAGAAACACAGCCTGGTCACCTAATAGAACAAGGTAATCCCGACGCAGATATCCACACATAATGTGCTTGTATTGGGGAACACTAAACCTATCCAGAAGAGAGCCCTGCTGAAATAGTGAAGGTTTTAAAAACAAGTTGCGCATAATAAATAAATAAGAAATACTTATTTACAACTCAAAACTAGGCTATTTTAAAAGAAAGTATAAAACATTTTATAAATCACATCTTACAGCAATACCACTAAGTTAGCCGCAATGTCTTTAAAGAAATGACGTAGCCTAATAATAGAACTTTGCTTTATCTACCCTGGATACTGGTACCATCGATAAATAGAAATGAGCAGCTTCATGGTAATAAAATAAAACTTTAAAACAAAAGGAGAATTGACTCACCAAAACTAAGGCACTAACGTAACCTAATAATAATAATAATAATAATATCAACTGATACCACTGGCAACGCAATACAGTATCTACAAAAGAGAGACTGAGTCTGAAGTGGTAGACACATTCATCCATTACCCTAAATCGGCAAAAATAGGTGAACATTCAGCCATTTGCTTCCTCCGACCTCGGTAGAATGTTCGCCTTTATGAAGGCCATCGCCTTATGGGGGTCTTGGAACTCTTTCTCAGTGCTGTTGTATGTTATACGGAGGCGGGTAGGAAAACCGACACCATACCGAACATCGGTCCGTCCACGGAGCAGACTCTTGACATGGTTGAAAGTGGCACGGTCACAAGCAACGCTGGGGGGCATAGTCTGGGAAGACAGAGATGGGTGCTCCATTGCATCGAAGTGGGCCAAATTCTCTGGCATGCCGAAGAACATCAATACAATCCTGATAGTATTGTAGTTTAGCCACAATGTCGCAAGGTTTTCCGCCAGGCTTTCTTGCTTGAGAGCCCCGATGTGAGTGGTCTACAAGGACGTCTTTATCAAATTTGAGGGTTTCCTTCAATAACTTTGAGACCAATGAAGTAGAGCTTGAGCCCAGGTCCTCAGCTACCCCCATGATCCTGATATTGGATCTTTGCATATAACCTTGTAAATGTATGCATTGTTCCTTTAGGCTAGCCACATCAGTTTCGAGCTTCTTAACTGTGGTTTGTAGAGTAGACGTGTCGTCTGAGCATGTTGACAAGCCTTGTTCCATGTCGGAGACAGTTTTCTTAACTGTACAAATTATTGCTGTATGCTTTGCGAGTTCATTCTTGACTGCTTGTAACTCTGACTTAATAAAATTAAAGTCCTCACTGAGCGCCTCGAGTTACGACTTGAATATTGATTAAATGTCCGCTCTGAGGGCAGCAAGAATCTCGGCCTTCAAATCCTCGGTGTACATTTTTTTGCCGAGGGGAGGAGCCACTGTTCCCACTTATTGAAGAACTCGAGCTCCTCGTCTTGGGCCTAGTATTTTCTCTTTTGTCAGTGACTCCGCTGAACTTAAGGTTTCAGGTTATGCGCCCTTTACACATTAAAACAAAAATAAAAGTTGAACAAAGTAAAGCACATCATTCAAAGGCGGTGTTTCCTAATTCTTTTTGGGTCAAAGTGCAAAGAAAGTCTGAAATTGCATTTATTTAATGAGGAGCTCGCTCACTAGCGCCCCCCAAATCCCCAAATTTAAAAACTTTTGACATACATAGCTTCTCATTTTCAGTTTATTGAGAAGTCACTGAAAATGTCCTTTTTTCAATCATTGGAATTTCAGATTACCTTCTGAATTGACTGCCTTCAATTCTAATTGACCCCAACCCTGGTGTGTTTACACATGCATGCGAGTTGTCAGCGCTCACCATCCGTAGGTAGTTCATCAGGCTGGTGCCGTGCTCCCAGATTTTGGGTGATTGACAGGTTAGCTGTGTGGCGCCCACGCTCTGGCTGCGGTTGAGCTCCCTCACAGCAGACACCACCACATGCATGGCATCATACAGCAGGGCTGGGGAGAGCTGGGGGACAGAGAGAGGGGGGAGGGGGCAGAGAGATATAGAGAGGAGATGGTTGAAGGAGAGAGGGAGACAGAAAACAGGTAGGTAGAAGGTTGATAGAGATATATAGACAAAGGGGAGAGCGAAGAGAGGTGATGGGTAGAGGGTTAAAGGAGAGAGAGGAAGAAGGAGAGAAAATACAGGGTTGAGAGAGAGCAAGACACTCAAATGCTGGATTAGGAAATCAGAGAGTCTCGATACTAAGCTATACATTTAGATATTCCATCCAGTGATAGTGTTTCTCTCTAAGTCTGAAAGAGCTTCATTGTAGGAGTGGGAGGAAACTAAGAAAATAATCCTCCTTAAATGTTCCGCACAATGGCAGGGTGGATTCCAGAAAGATATAATACCCATCTGAATAAGGGAAGGTAGCTCGCTTACTGCTGGTGAATACAAAGTAAGCATGCAGAGTCGTGTTAGAGAATGGGGAGAGAGAGTAGGCAAATAAATTAATATTCTACAATAGAGTAAAAACAACCCAGATGCCTAGTAGTTACAGTAGGAAGACAGCTAGCTCTGTTGCAATGTAACATTGATTAACAAAGCCCAAACTGTAGGGGGAGATTCAATGTGGATTCTTTGTCTCCTTAATGTTGACGTCAGAAAGCACAACACAGCATCTTCAATCCAATGAAAAGTCCATTAATTAAAAAAGCATTTGAAATCACTTAATTCATCAGAATGTGTTGAGGCAAAACTCAAAACCCCAGGGTATTAATTGCACATTCGACTTGCGTGGGAAGAGTGTTGTTGTGCCTTGTGTGCTTTGTGCCATAAACATGCAATTACTTTGGCTGCGGTTAGTTTGAAACCTTAGCCGAGGAGGACTGTGTTAAATGAGTACACTTGATTGAGTGAATGCACTAAAACCAGTGCACAGCCATAAGGGTAATAATGCACAGCTTTTCATCTGTTGTTGCGATGCAACTGGGGCTTAGTAGATTTTTTGTCATGTCAACAAGGCTAGGGAATCACCATGTCAGCTCTTAACAATATATGGTAAGGGGGCATGTGAGCTGCTCAGGGAAAACTCTGGGCCCTAGTAATAGTATTTCCTGGAAGGTCACGTGGTCAAGAATATCTCCTAACCCTACCTGTGAATTTGTGTCCATCTCTGCTTTCAAGGACTCAATTACAGACACCATTTGTGAATCATGTACTTGTTATTCCACACAATAACAATCATGGACTTGCTATGAATGGCCTACATGTTATTCTTACAAATAACTAAGCAATCACAGACATTTTCCCAAACCATGTAAAGCACAAATATTGGCTGATTGTTTACGTGTTGTTGTCATGTCTTTCTGACCTTGTGTTGTGATGTCTTCCTATGTCTCATATTGTGCCTTTACTTGTATTTATTTAGCCCGCACTTGCCAGGCCGTTATTATAAATAAAAACTTGTGCTTAATTGACTTGCCTGGTTAAATAAAAAAATACAATGAAAATGGGGCTTTGCTCACCGGGACCCCAGTGAAAGGGGCGTGGTCACAGTTTTCCTGCCAGGAACGGTTGAGGCTGAGCAGGAGGTCAGGGAAGTAAGGATGGCTGTGGTTGAGGACAGAGAAGCCAAGAATGTTGACCCAGCGCTCCACCAGGATGTCATCCAACTGCAGCACAGAGAACTCCTGTATGCCAGAAGACACCAGGGGTGAGTTCAGTCAGTTAAACATTTTTCTGCGTGTACATACTGAACAGCACATTCGCCCCAAAACGGTACACACCGTTCAACATTCTTTGAGGTATATTTTCCCGTTTGGTGGGTGTGGTGGCCGTGTGAACACCGATCTTTAGGTGAGACTCGAAGCAGTGAGTGATGTATTTTAAGAAAACGCAAAACTTGTGGAAAAGATTTGCTTTCACCTGTTCAGTGCTTTCACATAAATGCAGATGTAGGAAAATGAGACATAAGTAACTAGTCAAGACTATTGAAATGCATGCACAGATAAAGAACCAGTCTAATCAAGCCCGGTTTTGTGTTGAAACAGGCTGTACTTAGAATGAGACACATTGCATACAGAGTAGCACTGAACTCAGTTTTACTGACCTAATTCCATGGTAAAATTAACATTTTCATCTGGCCTCTTACCATTGTGGTGAAGATGTAGGTGTAGTAGATGGACAGCATCCCCAACTCTGACGCCTGAGAGAGGGAGCGATGGAGGCGGGAAGGAGAGAGATAGAGGGAGGGAGGAAGGGGGCTATAGACTCAGTCTGCTTTCACTCACCCCAAAATTGTACATTCTCTCAGAAGTAGTCTACACAGAGGAATATCATTTGTCTAGGGGTCAGTGTATGACTTAATTTCTGTGGAATGCCTGAGAAACATCCTTTAATGATCAAAGGTCAAGAGAAAAGGGAGGAGAGTTCCATTTTTGTCTGTGTCCAGAATATATTTACCATGAGAGACTGTGCTGTCAAATTGATAATGAAAAATGTCTAAACTTGATAAACAAAAATTGCAAAATAAACATTTAACTTCACAACAGATAATACATGATCAGAATTGCAGCCATATGACTTCTAGCCCAGTTTTTGTAGAGCACTAGTACAAATCAAGCTGGTGCACTGGCAGAGACAAGTCAATTGACAACGGCTTCTGACAGGCTTGGTCAAAAATCACATTTTGAGAAAAAGGTTGTCAAATTTGCTCTGCGTCATCTGCCGTCAACACTGAGGCAAATGACAACTTAAAGGCAAACTTTACAACCAACCAGGAGATACGGAATGTGTCTGAAATGGCACCCTATTCCCTATAGAGTGCACTGCGTTTGACCAGGGTCCATAGGGCTCTGGTCATCATGGGTCCTGGACAAAAGTAGCGCACTATATAAGGAATAGGGTGCCATTTCAGACAGTCAAAAAGTAAGAAACCGTAGCTGTGCTTTAGAATATTTCAAACTTTAGAGTAGTACTTTATTTGCCCATCTTATAAAGGAAATTGATTAGGTTTTATAATGAAGAAATTTAAGGTTCTTCAAAAAATATTTATAGTATTTTAAGGTCTGAATCTGCAGCCAATACATATTGTGGATGGAGATTGTGAAGTGTATTATGTTTTGTTCCAGTTACAATGCCTCTATGCTTTTTACATTACTCTCAAAAGCAGCCTGCACATAAAACTATTTTGAATGTGTATTTCCTCTACATAATCCACCTGACTTCAATCTGCTGCTTCCTGAATCCACATCATTGGTTAGCTCACAAATAATGATGCCTCAAGCCCGAGAAGCTTCTTGTCTGTAACATAATCAAGAATTTTCACACTAACATGATGTGCTTTTAGAGAAACCACTTCAATTATTGCCCTTGGAAAGACATCCATTTTATTTTGGGGGATATTTCAAGTTTATTGGACAGAGACATGGAAGAGGGACAGGAAAGGAGGAAGGAGAGATGATGTGCTAGAGGGGAGGGGGGCTCGAATTCGAACCCACGCCAGCACTGACATACATATGAGCTCTGAAGGCGCGGCAGTAACCAATAGACCACCTCAGGCCACAGTCAGAAACATCTACCTAAAGTTCTTGAATAGTAGAGAAAAAATAAACTCTGTAGTCCATGTTGTCAGCAGACAGTATTCTCTTTATGATGGTTAGGGAATTTGCCTGGGAAAACATATTTCATGGTTTCATATTTTCAAAGTGTTCATTTCCTCCTGTCCCTTGGGATTACTTTAAAAGAAGAGAAAATTCCAAAAACAATGTGACATTTTTACTTGACACTACTTTTTTCTTTGCAAACCAATCATAAAGGCAGTCAAATAAATAAGTCATGCCAATGTGGTTATTATAAATTCATAAGAACATGACCCAAAGCTTTTCCACGGATCTTTGAAACTTCTATTAGATGCGTAACAGAAGCTGTCTAATACTAGTGCTTACTATTCATGTGTTAAAATAGTAATGCTTTTAGTAATGTTATTACCAAGCACGCACTGGTAAACAATCAAAAAGGCACAAACACTTATGTAAATCGTTACCATATAGGTATTATTGGATACAAACAAGCATACTGAGTCATATAAACAGATATTGAATGGGAAAATGTTAAAAACATTTATACAATTTGTCTACGGAATGGTCAACCAAGCAACACAATTAGATGAACATTCCTTGGGGTAATCCTAGTTGGATGATACTCTGTTTGTTTGCAGGATTGGGGAGTAACGGATTACATGTAATGTACATGTAATCTGTTACATGTAAGGGATTAGAAAAAACGTTAACTAATCTGTTACGTTACCAGCAAAAATGTTGTAATTGTAACGTCTGTCTTCGTGAAGAGAGGACCAAGGCGCAGCGGGTTGCGTGCTCATCATTATATTTATTGAATGTGAACACCAAAAAACAACGACAGGAAACAGTTTTGCAGGCTACAGCAATGCAATGCAAAAACAACTACCCACCATTAACAAACAAAACACACACACACATACATATATATATACATATATACATATATATATATATATATATATATATATATATATATATATATATATATATATGACTCTCAATCAAAGGCAACTACAAACACCTGCCTTCAATTGAGAGTCCAACACCCAATACCTAACATAGAAAATACTAAACTAGAAAGAACATAGAAATACAAAAACATAACCCAAAACCCGGACAAAAACCCTTCTAAACAAACGACCACCCCGAACCACATAAAACAAATACCCTCTGCCACGTCCTGACCAAACTACAATCACAAATAACCCCTATACTGGTCAGGACGTGACAGTAATCAGATTACAGATACTTTTGAAAAACTACGTGATTACTTCGAGTATTACTTTTGAGAGAGGATGTTTGCGGAAACAAAATCTTTGACATTTCTGTTTTCTCAATGACATTCAAATCAACATTGAAAGAAAGGCGCAAGTTAAAGTTTGTTCTGCCTGAGCGAGTCTGACCACAAGTCAGAGACCACTATGATAACACACCAAATGTGTTTGATGGATCGCGGGAAAAGAGCAGGAATACGCTTTTGTAGGTTACAGTCCAAGCTATGTCTGCCAATGGTGCGACTGCTGTCGGCATCCAAAGACTTTCCAACTTGAATAAACGCTTGGAGGTAAGGATGACAGCAGTGGTGTAGTCTACGGCAATACGGATATAACTTGTTATTGATATCTACATAGCGCAATGATGTGAATAACACTGCTGTTCTCTCATTTAGCTATTTGCGCCTAACACATTGTGGTTGTGGATGGCTGTTCACAAATCTAAAATGTGTATTTGAACCCAATAATGGTTGAATTCAAGAAGTTTAAGCTGCCTATCAATCATTGTTTTGGAACCAGTGGACAGCCAGTGAAAAATGTGCTCTTGAAATAGCTGCATAGTGCGGATCCCAGTGGTGCTTTTATTTCTCAATCTAAATCATGCTGATAAAATAATAATAATCCATAGGCCTAATGGACACACGCTCAAACACTTTTGATAGATTTAAAGCTCCAATCTGTAGTTTCTCCGCACACACACACACACACACACACACACACACACACGAAGTTGATTGTTTACATACACTTAGGTTGGAGTTATTAAAACTCGTTTTTCCACTTAATGCAGCAGGTGGTAACACCAGATACTGACTGTTACTTTTGATTTTGACCCCCTCATTGTTCAGGGACACATTATTCAATTTCTGTTAGTCACATGTCTGTGGAACTTGTTCAGTTTATGTCTCAGTTGTTGAATCTTGTTATGTTCATACAAATATTTACACGTTAAGTTTGCTGAAAATAAATGCAGTTGACAGTGAGAGGACGTTTCTTTTTTGCTGTGTGTGTGTGTGTGTGTGTGTGTGGGTGTATATACAGTTGAAGTCAGAAGTTTACATACACTTAGGTTGGAGTCATTAAAACTTGTTTTTCTTGTTAAAACTATTTCATGCTGCCACCCCCGTGCTTCACAGTTGGGATGGTGTTCTCCAGCTTGCAAACATCCCCCTTTTTCCTCCAAACATAACGATGGTCATTATGGCCAAACAGTTCTATTTTTGTTTCATCAGACCAGAGGACATTTCTCCAAAAAGTACGATCTTTGTCCCCATGTGCAGTTGCAAACCGTAGTCTGGCTTTTTTATGTCGGTTTTGAAGCAGTGGCTTCTTCCTTGCTGAGCGGCCTTTCAGGTTACGTCGATATAGGACTCGTTTTACTGTGGATATAGATACTTTTGTACCTGTTTCCTCCAGCATCTTCACAAGGTCCTTTTCTATTGTTCTGGGATTGATTTGCACGTTTCGCACCAAAGTACGTTCATCTCTAGGAGACAGAACGTGTCTCCTTCCGGGGCGGTATGACGGCTGCGTGGTTCCATGGTGTTTATACTTGCGTACTATTGTTTGTACAGATGAATGTGGTACCTTCAGGCATTTGGAAATTGCTCCCAAGGATGAACCAGACTTGTGGAGGTCTACAATTTTTTTCTGAGTTCTTGGCTGATTTCTTTTGATTTTCCCATGATGTCAAGCAAAGAGGCACTGAGTTTGAAGGTAGGCCTTGAAATACATCCACAGGTATACCACCAATTGACTCAAATTATGTCAATTAGCCGATCAGAAGCTTCTAAAGCCATGACATCATTTTGTGGAATTTTCCAAGTTGTTTAAAATCACAGTCAACTTAGTGTATGTAAACTTCTGACCCACTGGAATTGTGATACAGTGAAATATATCAAAACAACAATTCAAGCCTGAGCCTGTTGAGCTATACATTTTATGAGCCCTACATTAAAGACATTAAATGAGTCCAAGCTCAAAAAAGCCCAAATGATTGTGCCATTATCCAATACATATATGATATAGGCACATTACGCACATTACTGCACATTACGCACGAGAGAAAATTGCTGCAAAGAAACCACTACTAAAGGACACCAAAAAGAAGAAGAGACTTGCTTGGGCCAAGAAACGTGAGCAATGGACATTAGACTGGTGGAAATCTGTCCACTGATGAGTCCAAATTTGAGATTTTTGGTTCCAACCTCTGTGTGGTTTCTGTGAGACGCAGAGTAGGTGAACAGATGATCTCCGCATGTCTGGTTTGGGCTTAGTGGGACTATCACTTGTTTTTCTACATGACAATGACCCAACACACCTCAAAGCTGTGTATGGGCTATTTGACCAAAAAGGAGAGTGATGGAGTGCTGCATCAGATGACCTGGGCTCCACAATCACCCGACCTCAACCTAATTGAGATGGTTTGGGATGAGTTGGACTGCAGAGTGAAGGAAAAGCAACCAACAAGTGCTCAGCATATGTGGGAACTCCTTGAAGACTGTTGGAAAAGCATTCCAGGTGAAGCTGGTTGAGAGAATGCCAAGAGTGTGCAAAGCTGTCATCAAGGCAAAGGGTGATGTAATAGTGATGTCTTCACTATTATTTGTCAATGTAGAAAATAGTAAAAATAAAGAAAAACCCTTGACTGAGTAGGTGTGTCCAAACTTTTGACTGGCACTGTATTTACCTCCATTGATTCTTGAAGAATATAACTTATAAATGCCTCATGAGCTCAGTTCAACTGTCACACTCCATGAGAACTCAAAATAAAAGCTTGTTTTTCTCCAATGTTTGTAAACAGTGTAAATGTAAACAAACTTTGTATAGCCTCATAACAGTTAAAACAATAAGTTTGATATCATGAATGGTCAGTCCTTGCATCCATAGCACTGTCTATTAATCTGAAAGTGGTTACATTTCTCCAGACCCATCCCTCAGCCTCCATCCCTCCAGACTCATCCCTCTCTCAGGCGGGGCGAACATTTTGTTATTGTTTCATCTGTGGATTTGCCCTTTAAACAGCTGCATATTATCACAATATCAGTGTCACCAACAAAAAGGTAAACAATAGGCCTATAGCAAATGCAGCATATGGCATTCCTTTTTCACATGTAAATAGCACTTTTCAGTAATGCTCAAAGCATCCCATTCCATGATCGAAGCATTTATTTTTCAACTCAAATCAATGAGCCCAATCAGTCCTCCATGATAACAAAATCACAATCAACAGAGTAGGGCTGGCTAATAAGTTCTTAGTTTTGGGGTTATGCTCAGGTAAAACAATGTCTAATCTATACTTCCATATTTCCAAGTCCTATTTCTTGAAGATCAAAGGGTATGCCATTTATTGGAATGACTGGAATTCTGATAGGCTTTGGTTATTAATGTCAAGATAACATTTAAATTGTATTATATGTAGTAGAAAGTGATGGGTTAGAAGAAGCCTACATAACCAACCCATAAAGTAAAATGTAACATCCATATATGGCCAGCTATGTAAATTTTAACATTGATTTATCCTGCAATAGATGTCATTGAATTGGTAACACAATGTCACGTCCTGACCAGTAAAGGGGTTATTTGTTATTGTAGTTTGGTCAGGACGTGGCAGGGGGTGTTTGTTTAGAGTGTTTCGGGGTTTGTTGGGCTATGTTATTATGTAAGAGGGGTGTTTGTTTAGAGTGTTCCGGGGTTTTTGGTCTATGTTCTAGGTTAGTGTTTTTCAATGTTCAGTCTAGTTTTTCTACTTCTATGTTTAGGGTTTGTTGATTGACCTTCAATTGGAGGCAGCTGTTCCTCGTTGCCTCTGATTGAAGGTCCTATGTATAGGGGTGTTTGTGCTATGGGGGTTTGTGGGTAGTTGTCTCCTGTTTTGTGTCTGTGCACCTGACAGGACTGCTTAGTGTCCTTTGTTGTTTTTTGTATACGTGTTTCTTTTTCCTTCCTTTAAATAAAGATGAGTATACACGTTCCCGCTGCACCTTGGTCCAATCCTTACGACGCCCCTGACACACACATTTTTGTCTTCTTCTAATGCCTCTTAAGGAGAAAGCAATCTAAAAGTAACTGAATAATCAGATTAATGAATGTAATCAGATAGGCTACCTGGGCCAGCAGGTAGCCTAGTGGTTAGAGCATTGGGCCAGTAACTGAAAGGTTCCTGGATTGAATTCCCGAGCTGTTGTTCTGCCTGAACAAGGCAGGTAACCCACTGTTCCCTGGCAGGCCATCACTGTAAATAAGAATTTGTTCTTAACTAACTTGCCTAGTTAAGTAAAGGTTCACTATTTTTTTTCTTTAAGACTAAGTTTGGGTAGTCAGAAAGTTATGTTACCGATTACAATTTTGGACAAGTAACTGTAACGGATTAGCTTTAGAAATTAACCTACTCAACCCGGTTTGTTTGAACCCAGCTTGTTAGTGTAATGAATGTAGCCACTATTAGTGATACTGTATTCCCAATCCCAAATTGCCTCCCAGACCCAACGCTCTATGTACCTTTGGAGATCTGAGAGGATTTGATAGATGTAAGCAATATGGTGACAATTCCACTGAACCTATCAGAGTTTTCTACGGGGGAATTTTTTTTTTAAAATAATGAAATGTATGCATTCACTACTGTAAGTCGCTCTGGATAAGAGCGTCTGCTAAATGACTAAAATGTAAATGTAAATGTAAAATGTCAAGGTAGAAAGATGTATTAGCATATCACTAGTTAAGCGTCTATAAGAGGGTACGCGTAGCAGTGTACTAGAACATTGGAACATGTTGGCTTTCATACTTTTCGAAATCTGAGCGCAGCTCAAGCAATTTCTCCAACTGTCAACTCATTCAAATTAATATAAAACGCATACCAGAGATGCGTTGGTTGGGAATTGTGGGAAGGTGTGCGTTTGGGCTGTGCGTCCCCACGGATGATGGTCTCAGAGCCGCATAGCTATGTCACAATGGGACACCGGACTATCGCGTCCTAGCTTCTGTGGACTATGAATTACGCTTTACACCTATCAAATAAGATCTCCACAAGTGCATAAAGCGTAGACCTATAGCGATAGATTTGGGATTGGGCTGGAGTGTATGGATGTGTCCCAAAATGTGTCAACTTATTCCCTTTATAGTGCACTATTTCTGACAAAAGTAGTGCACTATATAGGGAATAAGGGGCCATTTGGGACGCTTACCCGTTCCAGGATGAGGAGGGACACAGTGGCGTTGGCGTCCACTATGATGGTGTCAGTCTGGTAGTTGCGGATCTCTTTTAGAACAGGCATGGGGTCCTGACTGTCATCCAGCACACGAACAGTCAGCGTCTCCTTAGAGATTAGGAACTGACGTAGTAACTGCTCCAGGTTCATCAAACCTGGGACAACAGCAACAATTGGCCATGAAAGTGTAATATTGTATCCCACAGCCCACAACGTTGATGCACTTTCTTATGAACGTCAGGTCGCTACAATATCGTCTAATAGTTTAAGTAATGGCCAGTAGGAGACTATTGCAAGGAATTCTGCCTTTGGTGATAGAAGTATCACATCTTACAACTAAGCTAGTCCTTTAAGTAAATCATAGGAAGTATTTTATCCATACAGCCATTGTAGGTTTACACTATCACTCCTTTGTTGGCCGTATTTTCTTACATATGCTCTGAATGCTTGATTTCTGTATTTCAAGTCCGTCCAAAAAGACCACTATTCAGTATGTAATTTACCATCTTCAAAATATAACAAAATTGATGCATTGTCATAAGTAAGCAACATCATCTTCCCAGTGGCCAACTAACACTGTAAAAGCAAAATTCACTAGGAAATAGGCATTCTATTTTAAGTTAAGATAACATATTGTTATAGAGAAAATACCAGCTGTTAGCCTAAGTATATTTTTAGGACCTAGGTTGGAGGGATTCATCTTATCCACGTTCTATATAAGCATTGGGAACCAAAGCAAAGTGTAACTCATCATTTCACGCTTTCCACACCTGCCCCTGTCTCTGGGTGACATCCCTGAGGTGGCCTGGCACCATAGGCCTGTCACACAGACGCATGGTGACACACACACACACACAAACGTCCCAATGACCACATCAAGACAGATAAGCTAAATTGGATCAATAATGACCTGCTATGTTCAGATGAATGCTGAGTGTGTGATGTGAATGAAACAAATAATAGTCCGCTTTGGGCAGATGAGTGCTTGAGGGGCAGACTGACAGAGATGACTGACCTGCTAGAGGAAGCATGGTGGTTCCAATGGCTCAGTTGGTCAGTCAACACCAATTTTATGGGTCTGCTAAATTATCATATCTGCTAAATTACCATCTCACTACATCGCCTCCTGTTACTGTATATGCAATGACTGCATGCATGTCCTAAAGTTAAACTGTACTACTGATCAGGGGTATTGTTATCATATAAAACCCAGTGGAATTTCCATTACAGTAATTATATTTCTATGGGTCCATCCATCACAACATAGTTGAGTTAATTGAGTAATTGTATTTCTATAGGCTAGTTTACTTGAATGGGAATGTCCATCTAGTAATTTCCATTTCTATGGTTGGCAACTCACAGTCAGCCCTGGCGCAGAGCAGACAGGCGCTGGTGCTGTTGAAGAAGGAGAGCAGGTCCACCACGGCTAGGCTGACATGTGCATTGGTGGGCCGCAGGTCCAGGGGCGAGAAGCGCGGGAAGCGGGCCCTCAGGAGGTCCTCGGGGGCCACCCTCACGTAAGGCACCTGGGGGTGTAATGAAAAGCAAATTAAATCATACCGTAGAACAGGGACTGTATGTATCAATCTTCTCAGAGTATGAGTGCTGATCTAGGATCAGTTTAAACTTTTATATCATAACGAAAATTGACTAAATCAGCACTCCTACTCTAAGAGCCTTGGTACATACGGTCCCAGGTAACCCTAATAGGGGCGAATCCTAATTACAAATTGTCAAATATGTCAGTAAAAGTTAGGATTAGCCCCTTAACTACTGAAGCAGACTAGATTTTTAGAGTCAAATGTACTCTAGGAAAACACAGTGATCAAATGTGTTGGTGCATTTCAACCGGGTAACTTAAAATGTACCGTTTCTAAGCAGCTGACAAACTAATGCCTTGTGAATGAGAACTATAATACTTATAAGTATAAGTAGTACAGAAAATATGTATACAAAAGTCGATACAGTATGCTGCAGGAGACGGGAGATGTACTGTGCAGTAAGAATATACTACAGCTATGTTTCGACAACAAGTGCCTCTCCCCCCTGAACATCCCTTTGAAGCTGCCCACTGAGATGTTTTCAGGACCATGGCCAGCTCCTTCTAGTGCCATACACTGATGAATACGGTATATACATACACACACACACAGGTAACTGCCAAAATAAAGGAAACACCAACATAGTGTCTTAACAGGGAGCTGGGCCACCACGAGCTGCCAGAACAGCTTCAATGATCTTTGACATATAATCTGCAAGTGTCTGGAACTCTATAACACCGTCCTTCCATGAGAAATTCCATAATTTGGTGTTTTGTTGATGGTGATGTAAAACACTGTCTCAGGCACCACTCTAGAATTTCCCATAAGTGTTCAATTCGGTTGAGATCTGGTGAATGACACACACACACACACACACACACACACACACACACACACACACACACACACACACACACACACACACACACACTAAACCCCCAATGCTCATTTGAGAGCCCTCTTTCAAAGTCACAGATCTTTTAGCCATGGTAGACAAAATAATGGGCAACTGTGGATTTTTACAAATGACCCTATGCATGATGGGATGTTAATTGCTTAATTAACTCAGGAACAACACCTGCGTGGAAGCATCTGCTTTCAATATACTTTGTATCCCTCATTTACTCACGTGTTTCCTTTATTTTGGCATTTACCTGTAAATAGACTAGCAAGCAGCTGACTTCTTCAAAGTCAATATGGCATCTATAGGGCACACAGGGGGATGATAGAATATGAAGTCACGACTGTAATAAACAGAGCTAGTATCCACTGCAGCTATGGGTAAAAAACCACTCGAGTAGAACCAATAGTTTCCTGCATTAACCCACTAAGTCAATCAACAACACTGTGGCCGGCTAGAAGGTTACACTCATTGGTTACACCTCATCACCATAGGCATAATGTTATAAGTATAGAGTTGACTTCGTACCCGCCTGCTTCTACCTAGCCCTTAATTGTCTCAGAGGTCCAGTGGTAATGTGTTGCCATACGGAGAGACAGACCATGATAAGCTCCAACAGCTGCTCAGCTCTGCTCTCAGCAGGGCAATGTTCTGCTTTAATAATAATAAAACATCCCAACCACCATTAGGCTAGGACACAAGGTGAGACACGGCTAATGGGGGAATTAGCTGAAAAACAGTCATTACCGAATCTCATTGAAGGCTCTATTTTTGGCTGGCGGTAAGGAGGCGCAAGTATCAAACGCACGTTAGTTCTACATTTTGTAATGTAAAAACTGGCACACGGGCGTTTCCCAACCCCTCGGCCAGGTTCAATAATTTACCTATCTTCCGTTGAGGAAGCAATATTTGAGGTGTGTCCTTAAAAATGTGCGCCAATATGGCAATTTCAGTAAGCACAACTAGGGATATAGAGTACCATAGAATGAGTCATAATACCCATAAAACCTAACAATCAAACAAGGAAATGGTTCCAATGGTTTTTCACCATAGGGAATTTTAGAAACACTTAAAATAAAGACTGTGTTTCGTGTAGGCTTACCCTGACGTGACGTTTTGATAACCATGTAAATCTCTCTAGGACAAATCAAATGTTATTAGTCACACGCGCAAAATACAACAGGTGTAGACCTTACAGTGAAATGCTTACTTATGAGCCCCTAACCAACAAAGCAGTTTAAAAAAAATATGAGTAAGAATAAGAAATATAAGTAACAAGTAATTAAAGAGCAGCAGCAAAATAACAATAGCGAGACTATACACAGGGGGGTACCGGTAGAGAGTAAATGTGCGTGGGCACCAGTTAGTTGAGGCAATATGTACATGTAGGCAGTTACCAAGGTGACTTTTATCAATATATTTGCCTGTATTTACCCACCCCACCCCCAACATGAAATGCTAATTAGCTGCTAATGTGGCTATCATAAAAGAACCAGTGTTGTGTTCGAGACCACCTAAAGCGAGACCGATCCAAGACCAGAGCAAATTGAGTCAGAGTCAAGACCAAGACCCGAAGGGGGACAAGGGGTCCGAGAATGAGTCAAGACCGAGACCAGAAACATCTGTTTTGTCCAGGACCGGAGACAACACAGACCGGTGCACTATAAACAATCAGAGCTACAGTAGGCCTTTAAATGAACAAGCCATTTGCCACACGTGCTTGCCATCATACCCCTTGAACCTTACTGTGTGTTTCCAGGCAGTTGCAATAGCGCAACTGTCACGTCCTGACCCTTGTAAGAGGTCATTTTCCATAGTAGAGTGGTCAGGGCGTGACAGGTGGGTGTTTTGGGTGGTTTTGGTTTTCTGTTTCTATATGGTGTTTTCTAGATTTCTATTTCAATGTTTTTGTTTTCTATGTTTTGGCCAGGTATGGTTTCCAATCAGAGGCAGCTGTCTATCGTTGTCTCTGATTGGAAGCCATACTTAGGCAGCCTGTTTTTCATGTGTGGGTGTGGGTAGTTGTTTTCTGTTTTGTCAAAGTGTACCTTGCAGAACTGTTGTCGGTCGTTTTGTTGTTTTGTTCAAGTGTCTTCATTAAAAGTCAAATATGAGCACTCTACACGCTCCGCCTTGGTCTCCTTTAGATGACCCATGTTACAGAACTACCCACCATGACTGGATCAAGCGGCGTGCCCGGGCAGAAATGGACACCTGGTCACATACGGAGTGGATGGAGAGGAGGAACTGGACTTGGGGCCAGGTAATCGATAGATATCGGAGCCTACCTGGGAAAAACGAGAGGCAGCCCCAAAAAATGTTGTTGGGGGGGGGGCACACGGGTAGTTTGGCTGGGCCAGGGGTGAGGCCTGAGTCAACTACCCGTGCTTTTTGTGGTAAGCATGTGCCTGCCTCTCGCACTCTCCCTCCAGTGCGCATCCATAACCCAGTACGGCCGGTGCCTGCTTTGAGCACTCGGTCCTCAGTGCGTCTCCCCAGTCCGGTGAGACCGGTTCCTGCTCCACGTACAAAGCCTCCAGTGATAATCGATGGTCCGACGCCTGTAGAGATGATCCATGGCATTAAGCCTCTAGTGATGATCCATGGCCTGGAGCCTGTAGGGATATTCCATGGCACGAAGCCTGAAGAGGTAATCCATGGCCCGGAACCTGAAGAAATAATCCTTGGCAAAAAGCCTGGAGGGTTTATAAATGGTCCGGAGCCTGTAGGGATAATCGATGGCCCGGCACCTGTAGAGATAATCCATGGAAAGAAGCCTCCAGTGATGAGCCTTGGCGCTGAACCTGTAGAGATGATCCATGGCATGGAGCCACCAGCGACGCTCTTCAGTCCGGAGCCTCCAGCGACGGTCTGTAGCCCGGAGCCTCCAGCGGCGGTCTGCAGCCCGGAGCCTACAGCGGCGGCCTGCAGGTCAGAACCTTCAGCGGCGGCCTGTAGGTCAGAACCTCCAGTAGTGGTCTACAGCACAGAGCTTGCGGTAATGATCTACAGTCCGATTCCTCCGATAATGATCCACAGGCCAGTGTTACAGAAGCGGAGGGATCTGCGGGCGGAACGGGGGTTACGCCCTGAGCCGGAGCCACCTCCGTTGCTAGAGGATCAGAGGGAGAGGAAGGTTCTGGGTGTAGCACATGAGCTGCCATAGACTTTTGTCAACCTCCCTGCCCTCCCTTTGTGTTTGGGGTTGTTTTTGTTGGGTTTTGTTTGGGTGCAGTCGGAGTCTGCACCTTTGGGGAGGGGGGGGGGGTACTGTCACGTCCTGACCCTTGTAAGAGGTCATGTTTTTGTTTTCTGTTTTGGTATGGTTTCCAATCAGAGGCAGCTGTCTATCGTTGTCTCTGATTGGAAGCCGTACTTAGGCAGCCTGTTTTTCATGTGTGGGTGTGGGTAGTTGTTTTCCGTTTTGTCAAAGTGTACCTTACGGAACTGTTGTCGGTTGGTTTGTTGTTTTGTTCAAGTGTCTTCATTAAAAGTCAAATATGAGCACTCTACACGCTGCGCCTTGGTCTCCTTTAGACGACCCATGTTACAGCAACTTTAGATCATTAGAACACATTCGCCAAAAAATACACCTGAATTTCTGCAAAAATGTAAACACCACAGAAGTCCTCTCACATTTGGAAACTTTACAGTCCTATTGATCAAACAACCATGAACAGGTAGGCTCTCTTACTCAGTTATGCACATCAACAACTACAAGATCAACAACTAATGCTAGGCAGAGCAAAATGAGCTCAAATCTAATGAAGGAACATTAGATAAACCCTCTAACTTTTTCAGCTAGTTGGCTGTCAAAATTGCGCTGATAAACAATGGGGAATTGTAGCCTCCTCTTCCTTCTGCAGCTTGCCATGCTTGTCCCAACCAAGCAAACTGGCTAACGGTGGCTAGCTTGTTAGCTAGATACTTCCAGAAACAAATGAGAGAACACCTCACTCTGACCATTTTACTTGCCGTAGCAGAGCTGGTTAGCTGTTTACATGTTATCTAGAGCATTCTTGACAGTTTTTTTTCTTCATATTCAGCGGGTGTTGCGCATTAGTAAATTCATCAGTACTGTGCTCTGGCACACTTGGACGAGAGAGTGCTCTGAAATCGGAGTAGATAAAGAGTGAATTTGCGAACGCAAGAGATATGCCAACTGGATAACAGTCGTTCAAGTTGTTGCTAGCTAACCAAATGATACCTGCATCTCTAGCTGTGTATAGCTGTGAGATGAGCTGTGTATACTGTATTTTTGACTGTATGTTGTTTACTCCATGTGTAACTCTGTGTTGTTGTATGTTGTCGAACTGCTTTGCTTTATCTTGGCCAGGTCGCAATTGTAAATGAGAACTTGTTCTCAACTTGCCTACCTGGTTAAATAAAGGTGAAATAAATAAAAAAAAATAGCCACCAAAAAATGATGAGAAAAAAGTCAGTCACTCACCCACTCCTCCAATGGCATGACATCCTCCAAGCAGCTAGCTAGCTAACGTTAGGTTCCGTGTTTTAAGCTTGCTACATAAATATATACACTAGCCTATTAGCAACATTTTGACTGACTTGTGATCTTTGCCCTTGCTAGTTCGACTGTATTGACATTCTCAGCATTAGTTACATTTGTCCGTTTTTGCACAGAATATTGAGTCATTGAAACTGAAACAGTGCATCCAGAATGGAGGCAGCAAACAATGTACCAGCCCAGCTGTGATTTACAACCTGATAGCAATATTTTTTGGACTACCAAGAAATGTATTAGAGAATTATATTAATCATGCATCTATCTATTCTGCCATCAATGCCTTCGTATCCGTCATGGAACGTTGAGTAAAATAAGCTATTATTAAAACCTCTTATAAAGCTGGTTTTGTAGCATAAACTGGGAATTGGATATTTTTTACTGATATTATGATGCTCTCTTTCATATCTTTCAAAACACAGTCAGTTCCACTTTAAGTCACAGGTTACTTTGTGTGCTAAATGTGAAATTATTTTTGGGAAGTAATAGTAATACATTTCAATTGGGAGACACTTAATGGTTGTGTTTATGATTTGCTACCTACTGGCTTATTATGTCCGAATTTATTTACTGCTTAACCTTTACCATAATGCTGTGTGTGACTGCTGTCTTTCCATCGGCCCTATGCCGAGGTGTAGTGGTACCTGGAGATATGGGTATACTGTAATTTAGCAAGAAAATTCCCAAACGGCCAGTCCAGCGAAAGAAAATGGCACCCCGTGGGAATTTTTCCTATAGATGTTTCAGATTTTCAACCTCAAAAATCACCTATTTTTATATATATATATATATATATATATATATATATATATATATATATATATATATATATATATAAAAAGGTTTTAAATGATGTGATGGTCTAAGTCCACAACAATGCTTAAACCACATCAATCTGACTGGGTGGGCCTGTTAAGGCCTGGCCTCAGTGCACCCAGGCCCATCCATCTCTACGTCCCTGATGCAAACAGTGCATGATAACAATTGCGCACCACAAATAGCATACAAATCAACACTTCGGACTAAACTTTTTTAATACCTGGTTTGCATACCCATTGTTTCCTTAGTTAGCATTTACTGCTAGATATCATAAATTGAAACGTCTTTCCTACCCTACCGGCTACCGATGTCATCCTTCTGTGAGCCGCTCCATGCCAAAACCATTTGAGAGCTGCACACTCTTGCTGCCTGCACATGACGTCCGCAGAAACTAGGCTGTGTGCGGCGCACGTGAATATATTTCACACGCTTTGCGATTGTGTAGGCTACTTTGACAGAATTACGAACCTGTCACACACTAAAGGCCTATAGGTTTGCCATTGCGCAAACATGTCTATAATAGATAAAGGCTGTTTAAAAAAAATACAAAATATTTAACCAGGTAGGCTAGTTGAGAACAAGTTCTCATTTGCATCCTCGACCTAGCCAAGATAAAGCATAGCAATTCGACACATACAACAACACAGAGTTACACATGGAATAAACAAAACATACAGTCAATAATACAGTAGAACAAAAGAAAACAAAAAGTCTATATACAGTGAGTGCAAATGAGGTAAGTTAAGGCAATAAATAGGCCATGGTGGCGAAGTAATTACAATATAGCAATTAAGCACTGGAATGGTAGATGTGCAGAAAATGAATGTGCAAGTATAGATACTGGGGTGCAAAGGAGCAAGATAAATAAATAAATACATAATGGGAATGAAGTAGGTAGATAGATGGGCTGTTTACAGCTGGGCTATGTACAGGTGCAGTGATCTGTGAGCTGCTCTGACAGCTGGTGCTTAAAGCTAGTGAGGGAGATATGAGTCTCCAGCTTCAGAGATGTTTGCAGTTCGTTCCAGTCATTGGCAGCAGAGAACTGGAAGGAAAGACGACCAAAGGAGGAATTGGCTTTGGGGGTGACCAGTGAGATATACCTGCTGGAGCGCATGCTACGAGTGGGTGCTGCTATGGTGACCAGTGAGCTGAGATAAGGCGGGGCTTTACCTAGCAGAGACTTGTAGATACCCTGTAGCTAGTGGGTTTGGAGACGAGTGTGAAGCGAGGGCCAACCAAAGAGAGCGTACAGGTCGCAATGGTGGGTAGTGTATGGGCTTTGGTGACAAAAACGGATGGCACTGTGATAGACCGCATCCAGTTTGTTGAGTAGAGTGTTGGAGGCTATTTTATAGATGACATCAACGAAGTCGAGGATTGGTAGGATGGTCAGTTTTACGAGGGTATGTTTGGCAGCATGAGTGAAGGATGCTTTGTTGCGATATAGGAAGCCGATTCTAGATTTAATTTTGGATTAGAGATGCTTAATGTGAGTCTGGAAGGAGAGTTTACAGTCTAACCAGACACCCAGGTATTTGTAGTTGTCCACATATTCTAAGTCAGAGCCGTCCAGAGTAGTGATGCTGGACAGGCGAGCAGGTGCGGGCAGTGATCAATTGAAAAGCATGCATTTAGTTTTACTTGCGTTTAAGAGCAGTTGGAGGCCATGGAAAGAGAGTTGTATGGCATTGAAGCTCGTCTGGAGGTTAGTTAACACAGTGTCCAAAGAGGGGTCAAAAGTATACAGAATGGTGTCGTCTGCGTAGAAGTGGATCAGAGAATCACTAGCAGCAAGAGCAACATCATTGATGTATACAGAGAAGAGAGTCGGCCCGAGAATTGAACCCTGTGGCACACCCATAGAGACTGCCAGAGGTCCGGACAACAGGCCCTCCGATTTGACACACTGAACTCTATCAGAGAAGTAGTTGGAGAACCAGGCGAGGCAATCATTTGAGAAACCAAGGCTGTCGAGTCTGCCAATAAGAATGTGGTGATTGACAAGGTCGAAAGCCTTGGCCAGGCCGATGAATACGGCTGCACAATAAAGTCTCTTAACGATGGCGGTTATGATGTCGTTTAGGACCTTGAGCGTGGCTGAGGTGCACCCATGACCAGCTCTGAAACCAGATTGCATAGCGGAGAAGGTACGGTGGGATTCGAAATGGTCGGCAATCTGTTTGTTAACTTGGCTTTCAAAGACCTTAGAAAGACAGGGTAGGATAGATGTAGGTCTGTAGCAGTTTGGGTCTAGAGTGTCACCCCCTTTGAAGAGGGAGATGACCGCGGCAGCTTTCCAATCTTTGGGAATCTCATACGATACGAATGAGAGGTTGAACAGGCTAGTAATAGGGGTTGCAACAATTTCGGCAGATCATTTTAGAAAGAGAGGGTCCAGATTGTCTAGCCCGGCTGATTTGTATGGGTCCAGATTTTGCAGCTCTTTCAGAACATCAGCTATCTGGATTTGGGTGAAGGAGAAATGGTGGGGGCTTTGGCGGGTTGCCGGGCAGTTGACCGGGGTAAGGGTAGCCAGGTGGAAAGCATGGCCAGCCGTAGAGAAATGCTTATTGAAATTCTCAATTATAGTGGATTTATCGGTGGTAACAGTGTTTCCTAGCCTCAGAGCAGTGGGCAGCTGGGAGGAGGTGCTCTTATTCTCCATGGACTTTACAGTGTCCCAGAACTTTTTTTGAGTTAGTACTACAGGATGCAAATTTCTGTTTGAAAAAGCTAGCCTTAGCTTTTCTAACTGCCTGTGTATATTTGTTCCTAACTTCCCTGAAAAATTGCATATCACGGGGGCTATTCGATGCTAATGCAGAACGCCACAGGATGTTTTTGTGCTGGTCAAGGGCAGACAGGTCTGGAGTGAACCAAGGACTATATCTATTCCTAGTTCTACATTTTGTGAGTGGGGCATGCTTATTTAAGATGGTGAGGAAGGCACTTTTAAAGAATAGCCAGGCATCATCTACTGACGGGATGAGGTCAATGTCATTCCAGGATACCCCGGCCAGGTCGATTAGAAAGGCCTGCTCGCAGAAGTGTTTTAGGGAGCGTTTGACAGTGACGAGGGGTGGTCGTTTGGTCGCAGACCCATTACGGATGCAGGCAATGAGGCAGTGATTGCTGAGATCTTGATTGAAAACAGCAGAGGTGTATTTGGAGGGCGAGTTAGTTAGGATGACATCTATGAGGGTGCCCGTGTTTACGGATTTGGGGTTGTACCTGGTAGGTTCATTGATAATTTGTGTGAGATTGAGGGCATCAAGTTTAGATTGTAGGATGGCCGGGGTGTTAAGCATGTCCCAGTTTCGGTCACCTAGTAGCACGAGCTCAGAAGATAGATGGGGGGCAGTCAATTCACATATGGTATCGAGGGCACAACTGGGGGCAGAGGGAGGTCTATCGCAAGTGGCAACAGTGAGAGACTTGTTTCTGGAAAGGTGCATTTTTAGAAGTAGAAGCTCGAATTGTTTGGGTACAGACTTGGATAGCCTGCAGAGTTCTGTATTACTATCTTTGCAGTAGATTGCAACACCGCCCCATTTGGCAGTTCTATCTTGGCGGAAAATGTTATAGTTAGGGATGGAGATTTCAGGGTTTTTGGTGGTTTTCCTAAGCCAGGATTCTGACACGGCTAAGACGTCCGGGATGGCAGAGTGTGCTAAAGCAGTGAGTAAAACAAACTTAGAGAGTAGGCCTCTAATGTTAACATGCATGAAACCAAGGCTTTTACGGTTACAGAAGTCAACAAATGAGAGCACCTGGGGAGTGGGAATGGAGCTAGGCACTGCAGGACCTGGATTAAACTCCACATCACCAGAGGAACAGAGGAGAAGTAAGATAAGGGTACGGCTAAAGGCTATACGAACTGGCCGTCTACCACGTTCGGAACAGAGAGTAAAAGGAGCAGGTTTCTGGGCACAATAGCATAGATTCAAGGCATAGTGTACAGACAAAGGTAAGGTAGGATGTGAGTACATTGGAGGTAAACCTAGGCATTGAGTAATGATGAGAGAGATATAGTCTCTAGAGAAGTTTTAACCAGGTGATGTCATCGCATATGTCGGAGGTGGAACAACATGATTGGTTAAGGCATATTAAGCAGGGCCAGAGACTCTGGAGTGAAATAAGACAGTAATCACTAAACAGGACAGTAATGGATGAGGCATATTGATATTAGAGAGAGGCATGCGTAGCCAAGTGAACATATGGGTCCAGTGAGTGTTAAGATAATGTTTCAAGAAAGGAGTGTATATATATATATATATTTGTCCTGGCGAAGCGGTTTTATCCGCTGACTGAATTAAAGCTGATAATTATGAGTTTTTTATTTCACTGGTCTGCTGGTCTCAGGAAGAAATTATGAGTCCTCACTGTTAGACTGCCAAATCGAGGCAAAGGTAAGAAGCTCTGGATTAACCATCTCTGGATTCACATTAGATAGTTAATCCAGAGATTCTTACCTTTGCCTCAATTTGACAGTTTAGTCCAGAATACGAGCTCCACGAACTGCCGACTCCTTCGCTGGAGTCCCATATTGCAGGAAAACGAGAGGGTTATGATCGGTATAGACCACCAGAAGGGTAGAGAGTTCATACATAAACCTCAAAGTGCTGAAGAGCCAGTACCAAACGAGCTCCTCCTTCTCGAGAGTGGTTTTGATATGAGGCCAATTTCTTTTAAAAGTACCCCACAGGGTGCTCAACATTGTTATTGTATTTCTGTAGGAGCACAGCCCGGGCTTCTACGTCGCTGGCATCGGTGTACTAAGCAAATGGACGACGGAAATCCGGAGCTGCTAGCACCGGTGCAGAGACCAAAGGGTCTTAGCATTTCGTAACCTGATTGGAAGACGAAGGTAGGAAAACAAACCATCAGGAGTGACAAAAGCAGTCAACTCTTTGGCGTGCTCAGTTAAGAGGGACCTGCCAATAATCCTTCAGCAGATCAAACTTGCTAATGTACTTAGCAGCGCCAACACAGTCCACATAATCGTCGAGTCTGACTTAGTAACTGCACTGACTTTGTGAAAATCGAATGAGTAGCAGCACACATGATGGTTAAGAGAAACTGGTTACCACTCTTGGCTTCGGGAAAAGGACCAACACAGTCCACCAGAACCCTGCTGAAAGGTTTGTCAAAAGCGGGAATAGGCTGCAAAGGTGTAACTGGTAAAGCTTTTTTCGGTTTACCCGGCCACTGGCAAACACGACAGGATGTACAGTAAGACACAGCATCCTGTTTCAGACCAGGCCAGAAGAAGTAAGGCAAGATACGGCCACAGGTCTTGTTGACCCCAAGATGGCCTGCTATTGTGAGCCAACCTCAGTATCTCTAGTCGAAGCGCAGCTGGAACAACAATTTTGAGAAAACTAGGCCAATTGTCTTGCCCAGAAGTGGCGCGAGAATGCCATTTCCTCATCAGAACACCATCTCTGTCCAAGCAACACCCATAAACTTCAAACTCCTCCTCTGGATGTATCTCAACAAAAAGAGGGGAAAGGGAAACATCTTTACTCTGTTCAGCAATCAGCTGCTTCCTAGACATCGAACTGTAGGGACCCTCTTCCTTCAGCGGTCGTACAAATTCGCTCACCCTTGGGGTTTTCAAAAGAGAGGTCAACTCAGGAGGCTTACCAAAATCATACTCAGACAGATCGACCATGGTGGGATCGCTGACATCCTGAACACTAGACTTGCTCCTGGTGACTTTCTTAGGCATAGCACACGCTAGGGAACTTTTCTGATAACTCATCAGGTTCCTCTATTCTGGGTTCCTTACAAACCGACAGGATTTGGCATTCCCTCCAGCCAAAATTGTTTCCCAAAATAATTGAGACCACCTTCACCGGTAGGCTCGTCTTCACTCCAACTGAACTGGAAATAAGATCAAACTCGAGTTCTACATTATACAAAGTAACTTCCATGCAACCCATCTCCAAGCCTTGTACTAACACATCGTAACCACTCACTCGCTGAAGTGTCAAAGGCAAAACACCCTCCAAAATGAAGGACTGGGCTGCCCCAGTGTCTCGCAGTATCTTCACCGGCTGCTTAACAGCATCACCACTCTGCAAAGACACAAATCGTCTGAAACAAAAAGGTTCATACACATCTCATCCAAAATATTGTTTAGGAGATACACCAGTCCCAACCAGAGACTTAATGGGCTGGAGGGCTCCCACAAGAAGAAACTGCTTTTTCTCAAATTTTTCTGTTTCAACTTAGGACACAGAGGCAATGTTTCCTTTCTCACGGCATTAATAACAAACTGATGGATATGAAAAAAACCCAGCTTTCTTCCGGTCTTTGGGCTCTGTAGAAAATGACTGAAACCTTGCAGTAGGAGGGGACTTCTGGATTGCTTTTTGCATAGGGATAACTACTGGGTGCTTTGTTTGTGAAGGTAGTTTTGTGTGTCAACAAACTCATCTGCAAGGACTGCAGCTTTCTCAAGGGTGAGATCCTTGTGCTCATAAATGTAGATAACCCTTTCGTGAAGGCAAAAGTATGAGTGTCTTTAAATCCTCAAGGTCCTCGGCCTCTTGAAAGCAACACCACTGATCAAAAAGACATGCTTGTTCCCTTGTGAACTCAACATTGCTTTGTGATTGTGTCTTTCTTAATACATCTACACGTTCCGCTAGCGGAACGTCTGCTCCAATATCCAATGATGGGCGGGGCGCGAAATTCAAACTCCTCTAAATCCGAAAACTTACACTTTTCAAACATATGACTATGTTACAGCTATTTAAAGACAAGACTCTCCTTTATCTAACCAAACTGTCCGATTTCAAAAAGGCTTTACAGCGAAAGCAAAACATTAGATTATGTCAGCAGAGTACCCAGCCAGGAATAATCACACAGCCATTTTTCAAGCTAGCATATCATGTCACATAAACCCAAACCATATCTAAATGCAGCACTAACCTTTGATGATCTTCATCAGATGACACACCTAGGACATTGTGTTATACAATACATGCATGTCTGTTCAATCAAGTTCATATTTATATCAAAAACCAGCTTTTTACATTAGCATGTGACGTTCAGAACTAGCATTCCCACCGAACACTTCCGGTGATTTTACTAAATTACTCACGATAAACGTTCACAAAAAGCATAACAATTATTTTAAGAATTATAGATACAGAACTCCTCTATGCACTCGATATGTCCGATTTTAAAATAGCTTTTCGGATGAAGCACATTTTGCAATAATGTAAGTACATAGCCCGGCGTTACAGGGCTAGCTATTTAGACACCCACCCAGTGTAGCCTTCACCAAAATCACATTTCCTATAAGAAAAATGTTCTTACCTTGCTTGTTCTTCATCAGAATACACTGCCAGGACTTCTACTTCAATAACAAATGTAGGTTTGGTCCCAAATAATCCATCGTTATATCCAAACAGCGACGTTTTGTTCGTGCGTTCTAGACACTATCCCAACGCTAAATCTCGGCCACGAGCATGACGCAAAATATGACAAAAAATTTCGAAATATTCCATTACCGTACTTCGAAGCATGTCAACCGCTGTTTAAAACCAATATTTATGCAATTTATCTCGTAGAGAAGCGATAATATTCCGACCGGGAATCTGCCTGTCTGTAAACTGAGGAAAAAACCGAAAGCCGGGGGCGGGGCGTGTCACGCGCCTAAGGCTTAGTCCATTGACTGACCACTCAGCATTTGCTCTCGTGTGCTTCAGCCAGGGCTTTGAATGACATCATTCCTGTTTTTCCCGGGCTGTGAGACTCCATTGTTGACGTGAGAAGTGTCACGTAAGAGCAGAGATCCTTTGTAAACGACAGAGATAATAAAGAAGGGCAAGAAATGTTCAGACAGGGTACTTCCTGAACAGAAGCATCTCAGGTTTTTGCCTGCCATAGGAGTTCTGTTATACTCACAGACACCATTCAAACAGTTTCAGAAACTTTGGAGTGTTTTCTCTCCAAAGCTAATAATTATATGCATATTCCAGTTTCTGGGCAGGACTAATAATCAGATTAAATCGGGTACGTTTTTTATCCAGCCGTGAAATTACTGCCCCCTAGATGTAACAGGTTAATTTACGGAACTGTTGTCTGTATGCCTCTGGGACCAACTCGTAAGGATAGGATAGCAGCATTAAGTGTCAATTTGAACTCTGGTCAAGAGAAAGCGGTGTACACTTTGAGCTTTTCCCACAGGAACATTTTGAAGGAACAGTGACCAAATGTCTCGCAGACATTTTAGGGATGTGGCAATCTGCTCAAACAGAGTAAAATAATTGTGCCGACCAAACTCTCTTGAGGTTGCAGGACGGCCTGACTGGATTCGGAGTGCTTTCAATTCTATTTCTCTTAGTGAAATGGCATGCTCACGTTCCTGTTGTCTGGCTGAATGTTCACATTCTTGTAGTTTGGCTGCACGCGCATCTTGTCTTTCCCTTTCCTCAAGCTCTAATTTCTGTTGCTCCAATCTCTCCTCACGTTCTCTTTCCCTGTGCTCAAGCTCTGTTTTCAGTTTTTCACATTTTGCCTTGAGTTCTAGCTCTCGCAGTTGCACATCTATGGGGTGTACACTACCACCCCATGACCCTTTTCATCATCATTATTCAATCATTGCGCGCGCATTAGCGAGCGTCTGCGTAGCCAGGCGCTAAAATAGAACTTGGTTCTATTTGTGACGCTCGAAAAGTCCTGCCTCTCCCGTCTCCTCATTAGTTTTTAGGAGCATATGCCCACGTGGGTGATTGAAAGATGAACTGAGGTCCACACTCCAGTTGGTTGTGGTAATGAACCTTAAAAGTTGGTTGCCAACCTCCATATAAAGTCAAAAGAAGAAGAAATTACTAGACACGAATTCGGTTGACCGTTTTATCTGTGGATTAATTGTCGTAGTAGAGAACCTTGTGCATTTCAGGTAAAATAACCCAATGTTTATATCCCAGGACATATTAGCTAGTAACAGCAAGCTAGCTAAATTACCATTAATGTTTAATGCTTTTCGACCTGTCCCCAAATTAATATAATTGTTTTGATATTTCAACCTGCGTGTCCTGATCGTGTATGGTGTGGGTGGACAAAAATCAACTTGTGCACGAAGGCGGATGCACGCGTGCGTGAGGTCTGGTCAGCATGTAACTCTTTGACTACTGCTTTTGAATTTGCATGTGCAACATTGATGTCATAATGCTTTGCAATGACAAGCAGATTCATCTTCATACAATTATCTAGCATCTCCCATGTAGGGTTTTCCATAAATCCTTCCAACTTAAAGTCCATGTTTTTTTTGTAAGCCTGTGTTTATGTAAACTTTTAAAATTATTGTACCAATCAGGTTGGATGTCAGTGACAAACGCTACCAAAAGTGTATTTTGGACACAAAAATATATCTGGGCACAGCAGAGCTTTAGAGTAGGTGATTAGAGCGACTACCATACTCATGGGAAACAAGCTCCCAATTTGTTAGTCCTTAGCAAGAAATGATGTCGCTCAAACAGAAAGAGGAACTAACAAAGTCACTGACCACAACCAAAGCGTAGGAGGGGTTCTGAAAGGCTCATGGGCTGTCCACTGAAAGTTGACAAGCAACAACAGGCACACAACTATAAAACCCACACCAAACTTAAAGACAGGAAGCAAATCAAAAAGTGTAGCCAAACAAAAACATGGAAGATCAGCTAAAGGATTGTTTGTCTAGAACTCAAATAGGGAAAGCCAACTAAAGGTGTTAACCCTCTGCATATCGCAAGACAGCTGGAGCACTGGGCCAGTCACTCTTAAATATCACCTGAGTCAGCACAGGTGAAACACTTTCCCACTAACAAGATGACAAACTAGCACAGGTGTAACACACACAGACTAACGAGGTGACACCATTCTGTGTGCCCCACGTGCTAATGTCCAACCAAAGCCTGTAAGAGTATACTATAATGTTTATTTGTGTCCATGCTATAGAAGAAGATACCAAGCCCTGAATGTGCAGCAGGTGCCAAAATAGCAAAGATAATACCAAAGACAAACATTGGGGTAACATTGTTAGTTCTGGGTCTACACTCTCATAACTGTGTGCTGCGAAGAACAATCTCTTGTTTAGGCATGGGAAAATGCATATATTAATTATATAACGCAATCAAGAATGGCTTGTTGGAGATTCACGACTCTATTTTAATAAACCTATTGCAATGGTAAATCTAAGCACTGGCGGTAGTCTATAGGTTCAGAGGTGTTTCCAAAATAGTTTTTGCTATTTTCACAACTAGAATTATGGGTGCTTTAGCTGATAGTGGCACGAGAGGGCTGAGTTTTGATTAATTAAAAAGTTGTAGGTGTGTCGAGGCTTGACCTCTGACTGGCCAATCAGAATGTGCCCCAGGGCTAAAATATGTGGTTGCTTCAACTTGTGTATTTACAGTCTTATGTATTGCAATGAAAATTAACTCCAATTAGAATCAGTCCGTTATAGTCTAGTTTGTTAAATGGCCTACTAAATATAGGCCTATCCCATATTTGCTAAATATGTTTTGAACAGTAATTGCATGGCTTCAATATGGAAATATACCATTAACAGTGATATAGGCCAAGTGTACTGTATTTTATATATTTAACCAGGCAAGTCAGTTAAGAACAAATTCTTATTTACAATGACGGCCTAGGAACAGTTGGTTAACTGCCTTGTTCAGGGGCAGAACGACAGATTTTTACCTTGTCAGCTCTGGGATTTGATCTAGTAACCTTTCGGTTACTAGCCTAACGCTCTAACCACTAGGCTACCTGCCACCCCAATGATGAGCCCGCAGGAAGGGTACCACATGAGGGAGGAGGATGCCTTCCCTGTAACGCACAGCGTTGAGATTGCCTGCAATGACAGCAAGCTCAGTCTGATGATGTTTTGACACACCTCCCCAGACCATGACGGACCCTCCACCTCCAAATAAATCCCGCTCCAGAGTACAGGCCTCGGTGTCACGCTCATTCCTTCGACGATAAACGCGAATCCGACCATCACCCCTGGTGAGACAAAACAGTGACTCGTCAGTGAAGAGCACTTTTTGCCTGTCCTGTCTGGTTCAGTGACGGTGGGTTTGTGCCCATAGGCGACGCTGTTGCCGGTGATATCTGGTGAGGACCTGCCTTACAACAGGCCTACATCCCTCAGTCCAGCCTCTCTCAGCCTATTGCAGACAGTCTGAGCACTGATGGAGGGATTGTGCGTTCCTGGTGTAACTTGGGCAGTTGTTGTTGCCATCCTGTACCTGTCCGCAGGTGTGATGTTCGGATGTACCGTTCCTGTGCAGGTGTTGTTACACGTGGTCTGCCACTGCAAGGATGATCAGCTGTCCGTCCTGTCTCCCTGTAGCGCTGTCTTGGGCGTCTCACAGTACGGACATTGCAATTTATTGCCCTGGCCACATCTGCAGTCCTCATGCCTCCTTGCAGCATGCCTAAGGCACATTCACGCAGATGAGCAGGGACCCTGGGCAACTTAGTGTCCTAAGTTGTCATAACTGTGACCTTAATTGCCTACCATCTGTAAGCTGGGAGTTTATTAACGACCGTTCCACAGGTGCATGTTCATGAATTGTTTATGGTTGATTGAACAAGCATGGGAAACAGGGTTTAAACCCTTTACAATGAATATCTGTGAAGTTATTTGGATTTTTACGAATTACCTTTGAAAGACAGTGTCCTGAAAAAGGGACGTTTAGATAAAGGCTGTTAAGATTTCCTCTTGAAATCCGACATGTCCGTGGTAAGGACAACTTGGTTGCTGACTGTTTCTCAAGGGTGGTCATGCAATAAGTTTTGTGTTTAGCCCTGGCTCACAATTTATTTTGACTGCACGTTTTGTCATTTTTGGAGATTAGTTGTGTCTTGGTTGGGCTTGTTCCAAGTGGATGAGAGTTATAGAAATGTGCGTGACTTTACCTATGTTTCTCAAACTTCATTTTTTAGGCAGTAAAAAATAGATTGTAAAAAGTATATATATACAGTATATAAAAAAAGAGTTGGCTGTTTTGTCTTGTATTTAATTGTTGACAGACAGACACCATGATTATATTGGAAAAGGTGACGCATTTAAGTTGATCATGTTGTGAGATGGAAATCATTTTCTGTTGGTGGTGAGCAAACTTCTCCAACAAAAATATAGGATATATTTGATGTCTTAAGGGAGAATGTATTACAGGCTTTGGTTTTTCCATTTTTATTTTGAGGTTGGACATTAGCATGTGGGCTGCACCGATTGGCGTCACCTCGTTAGTCAGTATGTGTTACACCTGTGCTGGTTTGTCATCTCGTTAGTGGGAAAGTGTTTCACCTGTGCTGGCCCAGGTGATATTTAAGAGTGGCTTGCCCAGTGCTTCAGTTGTCTTGAGAGATGTGGAGAGTTAACACCTTTTTAGTTGGTACACCCTTTTTGAGTGCTTATCTGATCTTCCCTGTTTTTGTTTTGTTGTACTTTTTGATTTGCTTCCTATCTAAGTTTGGTGTGGGTTTTAATTTTGGACAAATTTAGTGGGCGCTCATGGTGGCTGTCTTTTAGGTCCCAGTTGTTGCTAGTGACCTTTCAGTGGACACATCCATGAGTGTCTTTCAGAACCCTTCCTAAAACCCCCACCATTTTGGTTGTGGTCAGTAACTCTTTGTTAGTTCCACCTTCTGTTTGAGCGACATTATTTGGTTTTCTTGCTGGGGAACATAATACACAGACCGATACCTGCATGTGCACTTATGTTCACAGAAGTGTATTGGTCACACACACACCTCTTTCTCTCCACAGATATTACTGATGATGGTGTCGGAAGCTGGGCTAGCAGAGGGTCCCAGGACCGCCAATACTCCCTTAGAGATAATCTGGCACACTGTTGGGAGGGAGAGGAGAAAACAGAGGGAACCAAATGAGCGTTAACATAGAATTTACAATGGCATTAAATTACACACTGGTTGCATATTGATACAGAGTACAATGCAATTTAATACAATATAAAAGCAGAATTTGAAAGTATTGTTTACTTTTACAATATACAAGTAAATATGTACATTTTGTTTTATTGCATGTTTCTGGTAGTTTTGACCCATAGACTGGCAGGTCAATTCTTTTTGGCTTGGCTAGCCAGCTGGCTAATTGTTTTTGTTTGAATGATGCGTCTGGACACTGTACCAGCTTTTTTTGTTTCACCTGGCTGCTGGTTCCTGATCTTTTGAAACCTTCAATTGAGGAGTTTCCTAACACTTGAGAGGAATGGGAGATGCAGTAGAGGAATGCAGTGCTGAGGCAGAGGGCTCATAGTGAGGATGACTGGCTAATACTCTGAACTGTGTGTGGTGAGCTTTCTAGCACCCAGAGCTGCTGAGGCAAACATTGTGAAGGAGGATCTACCATTGGTTTTAATTGAAGACTAAATAGAAAGACTCCAACCACAGCCTAGACATACTGTAGTGTCACCTACATGGGCCCATTATGGAGGGATATCACAACACTACATCCCCACCCTTATGCAAAAAAAATACTCTCCCGGAATAAACACTATTTTTTATCAGACTGACAAGCGTGTCTTGGTTTGAGAGGCGTATCAAAGGGCGCCAGAATTACCAGAATTGTGTAACCCTGTGCAGAGCCTGTGGTCTATGGAATCATACAGTGCGTTTGAAAGTTTTCAGACCCATTGCATTTTCTACATTTTGTTACATAATAGCCTTATTCTAAAATGTATTACATAGTTTTTTCCCCCTCAATCTACACACAATACTCCATAATTTACGGGAATATCTCATTTACATAAGTATTCAGACCCTTTACTCAGTACTTTGTTGAAGCACCTTTGGTAGCGATTACAGCCTCGAGTCTTCTTGGGTATGACGCTACAAGCTTGGGACACCTGTTTTTGGGGAGTTTCTCCCATTCTTCTCTGCAGATCTTCACAAACTCTGTCAGGTTGCATGGGGAGCGTCGCAACACAGCTATTTTCAGGTCTCTCCAGAGATGTTAGCTCAGGTTCAAGTACGGGCTCTGGTTGGGCCACTCGAGGACATTCAGAGACATGACCCAAAGCCACTCCTGAGTTGTCTTGACTGTGTGCTTAGGGTTGTTGTCCTGTTGGAAGGTGAACCTTCGCACCAGTCTGAGGTCCTGAGCATTCTGGAGCAGGTTTTCATCAAGGATCTCTCTCTACTTTGTCTGTTCGATCCTGACTAGTCTCCCAGTCAGGCCAAAGAGTCTTGGTTTCATCAGACCAGAGAATCTTGTTTCTCATGGTCAGAGTCCTTTTAGGTGCCTTTTGTCAAACTCCAAGCGGGCTGTCATGTGCCTTTTACTGAGGAGTGGCTTCCGTCGGGCCACTCTACCATAAAGGCCTGATTGGTGGAGTGCTGCAGAGATGGTTGTACTTCTGGAAGGTTCTCCCATCTCCACAGAGGAACTCTGGAGCTCTGTCTGTGTGACCATCGCGTTCTTGGTCACCTCACCGACCAAGCCCCCCCCCCGATTGCTCAGCTTGGCTGGGCAGCCAGCTCTAAGAAGAGTCTTGATGGTTCCAAACTTCTTCCATTTAAGAACGATGGAGGCCACTGTGCTCTTGGGGACCGGAAATGCTGCGGAAATGTTTTGGTATCCTTCTGTGCCTCGACACAATCCTGTCTTAGACCATGGCTTGATTTTTGCTCTGACATGCACTGTCAATGGTGGAACCTTAAATAGACAGGTGCATGCCTTTCCAAATCATGTCCAATCAATTGAATTTACCACAGGTGGACTCCAATCAAGTTGTAGAAACGTCAAGGATGATCAATGGAAACAGGATGCACCTGAGCTCAATTTTGAGTCTCCTAGCAATGGTTCTGAATACTTATGTAAATAAGGTATGTTATTTTCTCTTTATTTTTAATACATTTACATCGCTTGATCGTTATGGGGTATTGTGTGAAGATTCAGGGAGAAAATAATTAAATCCATTTTAGAATAAGGCTGTAACGTAACAAAATGTGGAAGTCAAGGGGTCTGAATACTTTCCGAACGCACTGTATAGCTTCCATAATTGAATGTGTAGTGTAAATTGGACAATGATGAATCAATACCCTGTTTACAAATTTTCCCATTTATAATGGTCTAGTGGTACACATACTTTCAAGCAGCACTGTATATATACACAGTATGTGAACCCTACAGGGCTGGTCATTATTTTGCTATAAAATAAACATAAAATCCTTATCTAAACCCAATTCTAAATAAAGACTTTCCAAGTAAATTATATTTTCATTGTTAAATAAACCACTTTTGTTAAATAAGCAAACTCAGATTTGATGTGTGCAAAAATATGTGAACCCCTTCAGTCAATAACTTGTGGCACCTCCATTAGCAGCGACAACTTGGAGTAAACGCCTCCTATAGCCAGTAATCAGTCTCTGACATCTGTGTTGAGGGATTTTTGCCCACTCCTCCTTACAGAATGCCAATTGAGTGAGGTTTGAGGGGTGTCTGGCATGAAATGCCTGCGTCAGGTTCTGCCACAGCATCTCGATTGGATTTAGGTCAGGACTTTGACTTGGCCAAAACACAAATCTTCTTTCTCCTGAGTCATTCTTCGGTAGATTTGCATGAATTCTTTGGGTCGTTGTCTTGTTGGAAGACCCATTTTCGGCCCAGCTTTAGCTCCTTGACTGATGGCCTTACGTTCTGTTCAAGAATCTCCTGGTTTACCTCAGAATTCATGGTTCCCTTAATGATGTGGAGTTTCCTCCAGGGGAGGAAAAGGAGCCCCAGATCTTGACATTCCCACCACCATGCTTGACTGTTGGGATAAGGTTATTTTGGTGGTAGGCAGTGTTGGGTTTTCGGGGAACATAGCAGTGTTGATTGTGACCAAAAAGGTCAATTTTGGACTGATCGGTCCAGAGAACGGACTTACAGAAACCTTCAGGTTTGTCCAGGTGGTCTCTGGCAAAGTTAAGACAGGCAGTTTGTTTATTTTTTGACAGCAGAGGCTTCTTCCTAGCAACCCTCCCATGAATGGCATTTCAATTCAGGGTTCTTCTTATTGTTGAAGCATGCACAGTTACTTGAGATGCAGCAAGGGAGGTCTGCAAATCTCTAGATGTTATGGTTGGCTTTTACCTGATGTATTATTGTTCTTGTGGCTCTTGGGGATATTTTGGAAGAGTGTCCACTTCTAGGCCGAGTTGATGTCATGTTAAATGCTCTCCATTTGTAAATTACTTGCCTCACAGTGGACTGATGGAGATCAAATCTTTTTGAGATGATTTTATATCCTTCCCCAGACTGATGTGCTCTCACTACCCTCGTCCTGATGTCCTCTGAGCTCTCCTTTCCCTTCCTTTCGGCATGGTGTGCTTTGCATTTACCTGGATAGGTAACACCATCCAGGTAAATGCCCCGCCCAAACTCTTTCCTAATGATCTCTCCTTTGATGGGTTCATTTGGTACCCAATTGTTTACCCACCTGTTTCTACTTGATTTAACCAATACAACTTGGGGTTCACTTATTTTGGCACCTGCACTAATTCCTTTTTTATTTTGTTTTTCTACTACACACATGATTTCCTCTGCACCAACATATGCTATTGGTAAATATTAACCTGTTATGTCAGAGCAAAAAGACTGGTTCTGATAAAATTAAGGTTTCATGGTAAAAGAAAATCTTTAATTGCACAAGGGGTTCACATACTTTCAAGCAGCACTGTGTATGTGTGTGTGTATGTATATATAATCTCCCCACCAGAGACCAGGGTTCAATCCCTGTGTCCACTGTCCACCCTTCCTACTGTCTTCCGTTCTGTCTCCCCGTCTACTTCACTACTGTCTGAATCAAGTATTAAAAAGGAGAATTCCACTTTTAAAAATCGCTTGACATTTCCCGCAATGGCTGTGTCCCAACCAGGGCCAAAAGGGCTCTGGTCAAAAGTAGTGCTCTATATAGGGAATAGGGTGCTGTTTGGGATGCAGACAATTAGTCAGCAGTCCATTTCTAATCCTGTTTCAGAGGTATCCATTTCCACAGCCAACCAGCCGTGGAGAGGCCAAACTGGCCTGGGCCTTTATTGGAACTGGGGAAATGCATTTGTCATTTCCTTCCTGCCGGTCAACTAAAGGGTTGCATCCCAAATGGCACCCCATTCCCCATATAGTGCATAAATAGTATAATATCGGGAGTAGGGTGCCATTTGGGACGAAACCAATATGTTCTCTCTAGACTTCAGATAAATAAAAAAAGACTTTACATCCACTAGACTAGAGCAAGCATTGGAAATGCAGCCAGGTCACCCGTGATACAAGTCAGTATTCAATGTCCATCCATGTCTGAGGATGTTTGGAGATGACATGGAAACCGGCCACTAAGGGCAACAGTGAACGCTGTTACCTTCAAGTAGATTTCGGTTTTGCTAAGGCATTTTGGACGGGGATGGAGGATGGGTGTAAACATCGTGTCAAAGGTTGAATGTTTGAATTCACCAATAGAAAGTTGTTTTTGAGATTTTTTTGTTTTAAGCCTATCCCAAACCTTACCTTAACCATTCAGAGTTAATGCCTAAACTTAACCATAAACACTTTGAAATTTGACGTTTGGAACAACTTTGAAATTTGTTTGGGAAACATGGATGAACATCTAATTCGGACATGAGACTGTTAGAGCTTGTTGTGTAAATGGTACATAGGACAAGGGGATTTGTTTCTAGCTGTAAGACTTTGGCCGTATCCGAAATCTGTCTAGTCTACTTACTAAAACTACATACTGTACTAATCATACTATATACTATTTAGAACGTCGTACTGTTTAGTAAAAACGTATGAAGTAAGCAACAAATATCAAGTTCATTAGCCTATGCCCTGAGGGAACTTGGTTCCAGTTACAGTTGGAACCTTTGTATTAAAATATTTTACTTTTAATAAACACCAGTTTTGCCTCTGTCTTGAGCCTCTCTGAATTTTCTCTCATCACTGCCCTCCAAGTGTTCTGACACATAGAAAATACTTCAGTTTTTAGCACTGTATACCATTATCCTGACTTACTGGTGTCCCCTGTCTCGTACTCGCTGTCCCTCAGGAGTTCAAAAATGTCCACCTCCACTTTGCCCATCACAGAGAGGTTACTAACACGGTTGATGCCCTCTTTGGCCAGGGTGATAGCCAGGCGCTCACCACGACTGCACTCCATCGGGTCATCCAGAACAGCAGCTACAAGACACAGGGTGTGTTACGGTTCTGCCATTTTGAGGACTATGCCTAGGGTTGCAAAGTTTTGGTAACTTTCCCCAAATTCCCTGTTTTCCAGAAATTCCAGTTGGAATATTCCTGGAATCAGGAGGGAATAAGGAATCCTCCAACCAGGTTACCAGCTTTTTAAACCCTAACTATGCCATCAATGCCATAGCCTGGTGCCAGATCAGTTTCTGCTGTATAGCCAACTCCTATGGCCACTATCATGCCAAACATTACAGTTGAACTGCAATAGTATTCTCCCATTTGTGTTGATTGTGAGGACCTATAGGTTGATATAATTAACATATTTGGGAAAATCCTTTGCAATGAACGGTTTTTTATTTTGTTGATGAACATCTTTTTGGGGTGAATTTCTCCCAAACATGATCAGTGAGTAGACATTTTGATTGCTATATTTCTATGGCACAGGCTGTATTTGACAGGCAAAATAGCACAGATCTGTGCAAAATATACTGTAAAAATTATAACAATATACTGCATGACTAAATCAACTTTCAACAACAATGTGCATTAAAATGAGGTGCTTATTTAATCACTAAACGATGCATGCAATACATACAATGCATTTGTGAGTTGCAGTATTTGGAACTCACAATGGATATTAATCCCTTCCCGCCTATGTGAAATATTGATTATTTTGCTCACTGCTGTTTGCTCATGTAAAATGTCCCCCATTATGCATTTTCTCTAGAGGCAGAGCTAGAACAAAGGAGAGAGACAGACTGCAGTTGTCTGTGATAAAAAGTTTATTATGTTAAATGTCATGGGTTTTCTCTCTTTCCCCAAATGTCATGTACTGAATATGAAATAACACTCTGTCGTGTGAGGGAGTTCAAAAGTAGTGCAACCTAACAGAAATGCAATGATGGCTTTACTGCTCTCCAATAATGTTAAATTCTTTGAAAAAAGAATTCATTTCATAAGGTAAGCCAATGCTTGGATGGCAAGGAGAGAGGGATACACAGACAAACTTTTAGTTATCGTTCATATACCATTCAGTGAAATGTTGACCTGTATGAGAAGCTTGTCATAGTGAATGTTGCTGTTAAATAAACAAGTTATGCAGGGTCAGACAATGCCCTGTTTTTTCTGTTATTGTTTCTTTTAAGATAGAAAGCAATTTTCTGCTTCACAAATGCATTCAGTCACTAGAGCGTGCAAGGAAGTGACAGGAGCTCAAGTTGAGATTGCTAATAGAAAAGCAACACAAGCCACATTGTAACCGAAGGTGCCAAGTCCTTTGTCACCATCAAACTATATTAGTTAATACAGCACAGTAAGCAGTAGACTAGTATTCAATTCAATTAAGCCAGTTCTCACATCTCCAAATAGGATGATTTCCAATGAATGCAAATGTCTAATTTAAAGCACTGTTGAGTATTCAACCAAGCTGTGGTATAAGCAAAAATAGCTCTCACCGATTTTAGTATTTTCGACATTCAAACAATGCCAAATCCTTAAGAGGAATGTTGGCATGATAGTGCACTGCAATTGCACAGGCAGGAGGATAGTTTGGTGCATTACTTACCCAGTCTCAAGGTGAATGGATTGGTGGATATGCGCCCTGCACACATGGCTAAGAGCAGCAGAGCGGCCCACACCGGGTGCATCTTCTATGACTCCTCATGGGGCTTACCTTGGGGGTGCCCCTTTCACAGCCAGCTGCACACAACAAGAAGAAACCGTCAGCATAGATAGAATAGAGAACTATTCTATTCTCATCAATGCTGCGGTATCCCAGGACTCCCTGAGAAGCAGTGGCCATTGTTACTGTGTGGACTATAAATGGACTGTGCATAATCAATAACTTATCAACAAATTGGCATACAATGCACGAAATAAAAAAATAGGCGTATCAAATAAAATGTATTATAAAATGAATTTACTCTACCGCAGCAGCACACGACGGCACATTATTTGGGTCCTCATTCTCGGGTTGTAAAATTAAATGTATTACGCCGTCATAACTATAATACAGCTGCTTCTTTTGTCAAGTAAATAGTAATACACATGCATTATTAATCAGAGAGACAGAACATTCAATGTTTTCATTTGAAAACCTGCTCTGCTCTTTATTGAGGGCTGTATTACTGGGCAGTCTACCACTAATATGCTGCTAATTCATTTATCACAATGGGGAAGTGGCAATTAAGCAAACACACACAATGCTCAATCAATTCTCCCATATGCAATTACTGCAGATCACCGTGAATGGCTTTAAATGGCCCATGTGTAGGCAGCCATTAGCCTATAGAATACTGAATAGTGGGATGTCCAACCTGGTCTCGAAGCATTTCGTATTATTCTGTATGTAAATCCAAGACACTCCGTTTAGTATGATATGTTACGTTTGGTATGGTGTGTATTAATTTGAGGACGTCTATCACCCATTTCGTATGATATGTTCGGAATTTGCTCATCTAAAAATGTGTTACGAATTGGAAAACCGTAAATTAGTTAATTAAAGCTAACTAGGTGGCTAACATTAGCTAGGCTAGGGGTTAGGGTTAGCTAAAAGGGATAAGGTTAGGGGAAGGGTTGGCTAAAAGGGATAAGGTTAGGGGAAGGGTTGGCTAAAAGGGATAAGGTTAGGGGAAGGGTTAGCTAAAAGGGATAAGGTTAGGGGAAGGGTTGGCTAAAAGGGATAAGGTTAGGGGAAGGGTTGGCTAAAAGGGATAAGGTTAGGGGAAGGGTTGGCTAAAAGGGATAAGGTTAGGGGAAGGGTTAGCTAAAAGGGATAAGGTTAGGGGAAGGGTTGGCTAAAAGGGATAAGGTTAGGGGAAGGGTTGGCTAAAAGGGATAAGGTTAGGGGAAGGGTTGGCTAACATGCTAAATAGTTGCAAAGTAGATAAAAATAGTAAGTAGTTGAAAAGTTGCTAAAATGCTAAAGTTGTCCGTGATGAGATTAGAACTCACAACCTTTGGGTTGCTAGACGTTTGCATTATATGCAGACCCATCCACCCCGACCAACCACCCTATGTTTATTTTTGCCTTAAGTAACCATCCTTCTTATGTAACTTACTTTATCATAGAACATTTTGTGTCCCGGATTTACATCTATTATGTTACGTCTATGAGACCAGACTTAGATGTCTGTGAGTGTATACCACCTATGCAGTAACAACATATGTATGTTGTAACAGAGCTTGCACGATTGGCTATAAATTGTTGGAGAAAACAGACAAAAACAGCAAATCGGCTCCAAGTGATTTTAATTTAAGAAATCTATTCCCAAGTATTCCCACGCATAATAGAGAGAAACATGTGATTGTATACAAATGTAAGCAAGGTTTGAAATTATTTATGTTTTAGTCACACATCTGTTTTGGCTTGGTTTGTGTAGGGTTATGTTCAACTTTAAAGAAATACACTTCTCAAAACATCACAGACACAGTACCTCAGTTATTATTAAGACATGTAAAATATAGGTACAAAGAGTTTCAAACATCATTCAAGTGCACCTGAGCATGTACAGTGCCCTCAAAGTATTCACACCACTGGACTTTTCCCACATTTTGCTATGTTACAGCCTGAATTTAAAATGGATTAACTTGAGATTGTGTCACTGGCCTACACACAATACCCCATAATGTCAAAGTGGAATGTCTTTTTTACAAATTAATACAAAATTAAAAGCTGACATGTCTTGAGTCAATAAGTATACATCCCCTTTGTTATGGCAAGCCTAAATAAGTTAAGGAGTAAAAATGTGCTTAACATGTCACATAATAAGTTGCATGGACTCAGTGTGCAATAATCATGTTTATCATGATTATTTAAATGACGAACCTCATCTCTATACCATACACATACAATTATCTGCAAGGTTCCTCAGTCGAGCAGTGAATTTCAAACACAGATTCAACCACAAAGACCAGGAGGTTTTCCAATGCCTCGCAAAGTAGGGCACATATTGGTAGATGGGTAAAAATAATATCCCTTTGAGCATAGTGAAGTTATTAATTATACTTTGGATGGTGTATCAATACACCCAGTCACTACAAAGATACAGGCATCCTTCCTAATTCAGTTGCTAGAGAGGAAGGAAACCGCTCAGGGATTTCACTATGGAGTCAAACAGTTAGTTTTATCCTGTCACAGCCATTAAACTCTGAGGATGGATCAACATCATTGTGGTTACTCCACAATACTAACCTAAATGACAGAGTGAAAAGAAGGAAGCCTGTACAGAAGAAAAATATTTCAAAACATGCATCCTGTTTGAAATAAGGCAGTAAAGTAAAACTGCAAAGGTTTTGGCAAATAAATGTTTGGGGCAAATCCAACACATCACTGAGTATCACTCTGAATATTTTCAAGCATGGTGGTGGCTGCATCATGTTATGGGTATGCTTGTCATCGGCAAGGACTAGGGAGGAAAACCTGGTTATCTGCTTTCCACTAGACACTGTGACAAATTCACCTTTCAGCAGGACAAGAACCTAAAACACAACGCCAAATATACACTGGAGATCCTTACCAAGAAGACATTGAATGTTCTTGAGTGGCCTAGTTACAGTTTTGACTTAAATCTGCTTGAAAAGCTAAGGCAAGACTTGAAAAGGGCTTTCTAGTAATGACAGAGCTTGACAGAGAACCAACTTGACAGAGCTTGACAGAGAACCAACTTGACAGAGCTTGAAGATTTTTTATATAGAATAATGTGCAAATATTGTAAAATCCATGAAGCTCTTAAAGACTTACCCAGAAATAATTACAGCTGTAATCGCTGCCAAAGGTGATTCTAACATGACTCAGGGGTGTGAAAACTTATGTAAATGAGATTTCTGCATTTCATTTTCAATACATTTTAAAAAAAATCTAAAAACATCTTTTCATTTTGTCATTATGGGGTATTGTGTGTAGTTGGGTGAGGGGGAAAAAATAATTAAATACATTTTGAATTCAGGCTGTAACACAACAAAATGTGGAATAGGGTCAATGGGATATGAATACTTTCTGAAGGCATGTGACAATTTGACTTAAAGATCCAATGCAGCCGTTTTCATCTCAATATCAAATTATTTCTGGGTAACGATTAAGTACCTTGATCGTTTTCAATTCAAATGGTCAAAAACAAACAAAAATAGCTTCTTAGCAATTTCTCAAGCAAGAATTTAGCTGGACTGTGTATTTGTATTTATTATGGGTCCCCATTAGCTGCTGCCAAGGCAGCAACTGCTCTTCCTGGGGTCCAGCAAAATTAGTCAGTTTATACAATGCATTCATTGATTTTACAATGCATTACAATGCATTCATTGATTTTACAACACACTGTGTGCCCTCAGGCCCCTACTCCACCACTACCACCTACAGTGAGGGAAAAAAGTATTTGATCCCTGCTGATTTTGTACGTTTGCCCACTGACAAATAAATGATCAGCCTATAATTTTAATGGTAGGTTTATTTTAACAGTGAGAGTCAGAATAACAACAAAAAAATCCAGAAATGCGCATGTCAAAAATGTTATAAACTGATTTGCATTTTAATGAGGGAAATAGGTATTTGACCACTCTGTAAAACATGAAATGTTGGTGGCAAAACCCTTGTTGGCAATCACAGAGGTCAGACGTTTCTTGTAGTTGGCCACCAGGTTTGCACACATTTCAGGAGGGATTTTGTCCCACTCCTCTTTGCAGATCTTCATTGAGTCATTAAATTTTCGAGGCTGACGTTTGGCAACTCAAACCTTCAGCTCCCTCCACAGATTTTCTATTGGATTAAGGTCTGGAGACTGGCTAGGCCACTCCAGGACCTTAATGTGCTTCTTCTTGAGCCACTCCTTTGTTGCCTTGGCCGTGTGTTTTGGGTCATTGTCATGCTGGAATACCCATCCACAAACCATTTTCAATGCCCTGGCTGAGGGAAGGAGGTTCTCACCCAAGATTTGACGGTACATGGCCCCGTCCATCGTCCCTTTGATGCGGTGAAGTTGTCCTGTCCCCTTAGCAGAAAAACACCCCCAAAGCAAAATGTTTCCACCTCCATGTTTGACGGTGGGGATGGTGTTCTTGGGGTCATAGGCAGCATTCCTCCTCCTCTTCCAAACACGGCGAGTTGAGTTGATGCCAAAGAGCTCCATTTTGGTCTCATCTGACCACAACACTTTCACCCAGTTGTCCTCTGAATCATTCAGATGTTCATTGGCAAACTTCAGACGGGCATGTACAGTATATGTGCTTTCTTGAGCAGGGGGACCTTGCGGGCGCTGCAGGATTTCAGTCCTTCACGGCGTAGTGTGTTACCAATTGTTTTCTTGGTGACTATGGTCCCAGCTGCCTTGAGATCATTGACAATATCCTCCCGTGTAGTTCTGGGCTGATTCCTCACCGTTCTCATGATCATTGCAACTCCACGAGGTGAGATCTTGCATAGAGCCCCAGGCCGAGGGAGATTGACAGTTCTTTTGTGTTTCTTCTATTTGCGAATAATCGCACCGACTGTTGTCACCTTCTCACCAAGCTGCTTGGCGATGGTCTTGTAGTCCATTCCAGCCTTGTGTAGGTCTACAATCTTGTCCCTGACATCCTTGGAGAGCTCTCTGGTCTTGGCCATGGTGGAGAGTTTGAAATCTGATTGATTGATTGCTTCTGTGGGCAGGTTTCTTTTATACAGGTAACAAACTGAGATTAGGAGCACTCCCTTTAAGAGTGTGCTCCTAATCTCAGTTTGTTACCTGTATAAAAGACACCTGGGAGCCAGAAATCTTTCTGATTGAGAGGGGGTCAAATACTTATTTCCCTCATTAAAATGCAAATCAAATTATAACATTTTTGCCATGCGTTTGTCTGGATTTTTGTTGTTGTTATTCTGTATCTCACTGTTCAGATAAACCTACCATTAAAATTATAGACTGATCATTTCTTTGTCAGTGGGCAAATGTACAAAATCAGCAGGGTATCAAATACTTTTTTACCTCACTGTATGTCTCTATAAGCTTGGCACATCTAGCCACTGGGATTTTTGCCCATTCTTCAAGGCAAAACTGCTCCAGCTCCTTCAAGTTGGATGGGTTCTGCTGGTGTACAGCAATTTTAAGTCATACCACAGATCCTCAATTTGATTGAAGTCTGGGCTTTGACTAGGCCATTCCAAGACATTTAAATGTTTCCCCTTAAACTACTGAAGTGTTGCTTTAGCAGTATGCTTAGGGTCATTGTCCTGTCTGGAAGGTGAACCTCTGTCCCAGTCTCAAATCTCTGGAAGACTGAAACAGGTTTCCCTCAAGTATTCCCCTGTATTTAGCGCCATCCATCATTCATTCAATTCTGGCCAGTTTCCCAGTCCCTGCTGATGATAAACATCCCCACAGCATGATGCTGCCACCACCATGCTTCCCTGTGGGGATGGTGTTCTCGGGGTGATGAGAGGTGTTGGATTTGCGGCAGACGTAGCGTTTTGCTTGATGGCCAAAAAGCTACATTTTAGTCTCATCTGACCAGAGTACCTTCTTCCATATGTTTGGGGAGTCTCCCACATGCCTTTTGGCGAACACCAAATGGGTTTGCTTATTTTTTTCTTTAAGCAATGGCTTTTTTTCTGGACACTCTTCTGTAAAGCCCAGCTCTGTGGAGTGTACGGCTTAAAGTGGTCCTATGGACAGATACTCCAATCTCTGCTGTGGAGCTTTGCAGCTCCTTCAGGGTTATCTTTGGTCTCTTAGTTGCCTCTCTGATTAATTCCCTCCTTGCCTGGTCCGCGAGTTTTGGTGGGCGGCCCTCTCTTGGTAGGTTTGTTGTGGTGCCATGTTCTTTCCATTTTTTTAAATAATGGATTTAATGGTGCTCCGTGGGATGTTCAAAGTTTTGGTTATTTTGTATAACCCAACCCTGATCTGTACTTCTCCACAACTTTGTCCCTGACCTGTTTGGAGAGCTCCTTGGTCTTCATGGTGCTGCTTGCTTGGTGGTGCCCCTTGCTTAGTGGTGTTGTAGACTGGGGCCTTTCAGAACAGATGTATATATACTGAGATCATGTGACAGATCATGTGACACTTAGATTGCACACAGGTGGACTTTATTTAACTAATTTTGTGACTTCTGAAGGTAATTGGTTGCACCAGATCTTATTTAGGGGCTTCATAGCAAAGGGGGTGAATACATACGCACACACCACTTTTCCGTTTATTTATTTTTTAATTTGAAACAAGGTATTTTTTTCATTTCACTTACCAATTCGGATTATTTTGTGTATGTCCATTATATGAAATCCAAAATCTGTTTAAATTACAGGTTGTAATGCAACAAAATAGGAGAAACGCCAAGGGGGATGATTACTTTTGCAAGGCACTTATATTCCTACCTTTTTGACTTAACTCGCAGTATCAAATGTCTGCCAGTGTTGAATGTTATGGTTAAAGTTTGACGTCAAACTGGGCCGAGGGCACACTGATAATGTCCATGACACTATGTAATTCTGTAACCGCTGATGTTGTCTTCCTCTCGGGCTGGTATTTACAGAACACTTGGTACTGTTGGATTAGAATATAGGCCCGCTATACATTTTTTATCTGCTTTATATATAAAACCCAGGAAAATCTAGTTTTTGACTGACTGCACTGGACCTTTAAAGTTAAATATATTTAACCTTTATTTATCCAGGCGAGTCAATTAAGAACAAATTCTTATTTACAATGAAGGCCTGGCAAAAAGGTGTGTCGCTATTTTCTTCTCAAAACTAAGTGTCATAATGTAGCATTCCGCCAAACAGTCTATAGGATCACATAAATATTAAAACAAACTGGTTTTGGGACATTTTTGGAACGCAGTCGAATGTGTGGCTGAACCCTATCTAGTGTGTAGCACAGCCACTTTCTAAATAATAAATTTTTGTAGGAAGAATGCCAGGACAAACTTTCTTATGGATTAATTTAACCGTTACCAAGGTAGGACTGCAATCTAATTTTGGTGGGAAATACAGTATGCTAGCCAGTCAGTGGTGTAAAGTACTTAAGTAGTACTTCAAAGTATTTTTACTTAAGTAGTTGTTTGGGGTATCTGTACTTTACCTTACTATTTATATTTATTACAACTTTTACTCCACTACATTCCTAAAGAAAATATGTACATTTTTCCTGACACCCAAAAGTACTCGTTACATTTGGAATGCGCAGGCAGGACAGCAATATGGAATAATTCACCACCTATCAATAGGTGGGGCTCACTAAATACTGGATTTGTAAAATATGTCTGAGTGTTGGGAGTGTGCCCTTGTCTGGCAGTAACAAAACAAGAAAATGTTGATGTATAGCATTTACTTTAACTCAAGTATGACAATTTATTTTTTCCACCACTGTACTTAAGTATATTTAAAACCAAATACTTTTAGACATTTACTCAATGTGACGATCGTCAAAAGGAGTAGACCAAGGTGCAGCGTGATAAGTGCTCATGATATTTTTATTTTAACTCAGACCACTAAAACATTAAACAACGGAAAACAAACGTCACGTTCTGCAGGCTAACTGAGCTGTACAAAAACAAGATCCCACACAGAAAGAGGGGAAAAGGGCTGCCTACGTATGATTCCCAATCAGAGACAACAATAGACAGCTGCCTCTGATTGGAAACCATACTAGGCCAATCAAAGGAAAAAACAACATAGAAATATCACACATAGAATGCCCACCCCATGTCAAACCCTGACCTAACCAAACAGAGAAAAACGTCTCTCTCAGCTCAGGGCGTGACACTCAAGTAGTATTTTACTGGGTGACTCACTTTTACTTTAGTAATTTTCTATTAAGGTATCTTTACTTTTACTCAAGTATGACAATTGGGTACTTTTTCCATCACTGTAGCTAGGTAAGTTTTAGGTGTCTGTTGAAAAATGGTCTACTAACTTTATGATACGAGTTCATATGGGTAACATTCTCATGGGTTTAAATTATTATTTTTTTCTTCTGGTGGTTTTTATTTTTGCATCTTGCTCTCAATGTGTCCATTGGCATTAACATTAGCTGCCAGCTGCCTCCCAGAGCATGTGGAAGGCAATAGTGCTCAGCTAGCTGGCTAACCTTGGGCTGGCTTTGCAAGGTAATACGTTGGAACAACCATTGCTTGTGATAATGAAAAACACTGCAGTCATTCAGTCATGTACAGGCAGCATTTTGGTTTAAATGGAAATCATATGGAGGTTATTTGGATACAATAGCAAGTCTGCGTTGGAAATTCAACAATGTAATAGCGAAGCAGCATACTCCTCTTGCTAATCTTGGCCTGTTCTTATATATAAAAAGGAATGTTTCCCACAGCTCTACAGTATTAAACACATTATGGCTGCAATCAAAAGTTAAAATGCCAATGACATCTACCATTTGCATAATAAAACTACCATTTTGGACGTTAACCTTTAAGTTAATGGATCTGCGAGAGTCATGTTAATGGCTCAGTTGGTAGCATGGTGTTTGCAACGCCAGGATTGTGGGTTACAGTAGATTCCCATGGAGGACAAGTATGAAAATGTATGCACTCACTACTGTAAGTCGCTTTGGATAAGAGCGTCTGCTAAATGACTAAAGAAAGCCATCCTGGCTCCAAGATACCAAAGTTCAATTTCAATGCCTCCGAATTGATAAGCAGGACCATGGTCCGATGTCTCTAACATGAGAATACTCTCAGCAGAGATTAGGAACATTGTTGAGAGGACACCGTGAGGAATTAATGAAGTTTTGGCGACGAAATGTTGACATTGACACTTCTGAAGTAAGGAAAGCTTAGGGAGCTCAGAAACCCAATGGACTGTGGAGCCGTGACACATCATTGAACGAAGTAAGGACCTATTTGAAATAAGACTTAATTGGACTCTTTCATTTGCATTTCATTATGCATCTGTTTTATAGACGTGATTTTGCCATTTCAGATTAACCACTTTAGAAGATTAGCGGTCACAATATTAGTGGCTATTTTATGAAATAAAAAGAGGTCGTGGCTTTGAAATTCAATCAATTTTGAAATAATGTTCCCTTATTGCAACCTTTCACCCAAGCTGTTGTTGGTTGTAAATCAAGTGCAGGGTTCCATGCCGGAATCTCATCAGTATTCATTAAAACTAATTTGATGAAGCAAAAGGTGATCCTGAGATAATATTTTGTTCTGCTGGGCAACAGTGATACACCGTGTGACTGATCTCAAACATCTCCCCTTCAAGTGAAGAGGAAATGCAGTACACACTGGGTCCAAGCCATGACCCTGATTGAAGACGCACATTAAATAATATCCACATAAGAAAGAAAACACAGTGAGAAAATCCCGAGCAAGCTGCAGGAGACAGATAAAGCTGATACATCTCCGGGCTCATCCCCCATCTGCGGTGTGTCACTCTCCCTGGAAATAAATGGTGGTGTGAAGAATCACCTATTTAATATGCGGACTGCATAAACAGAAACAAGACAGGTGGTGGGATTCACAATAGGATTAGGCTGAACAGGAGGATACCAGTACTGTGATATCAGTTTTGTGCAGCGAAATGTCACTAATGCAACTCTAATACAGCCTTTCTGGTGCAAACTATTTCTGATAAAGTTCAATTTCTGGCTAGATACCAGAGAGCAAGAGTTATTTTCAATAGTGAGGGTCTGGCTAAAAATGTCAATCAAAATGCAGAGTTGGAGCAAATTGTTGCCAGAAAGCCCTTTAGTCTATCAATCCAGCTGAGGTATGAAGACACAATCCTCTTTGGCTATGCCTCCATGTGGTGTGGTGACATGGCATCATACCAAAAAGCATGGCTGGGTGAATTTGATCCCTCTCATCTAGCAGCTATTCAACCAAATAGTTTACTTCTGCAGCCTTTACCACTTTACCTTGGTGTGCTTTCATCAAGGTCTTATTGGTCAGGAAAATAGTAATCTCTGAACCAAGAACCCAGTTTCGCATGCGCTAGCTAGCTAACAGGATTTACTTTTGGGAGAGGAAGTGGCTGAATTTAAACTAATAGAAACAGCAGATTCTGCTCCTCCCCAGTACAGAACCACTACGAACATGACCAAAGACACTTATTGATAAGACCGGGAACAATTAGAATTTCCCAGAGGAAAAAAATTCACACTTAGCCGTCATGTTGGGCATGTGCGTTTGTCTACCGGATAGCAACCACAGTGCCACCAATGAGAATCAGCCTTAGCAAAGCATCTGCACATGTGCACAGGGATTTCCCCCACTCTAGAAACATTATTTTCCTCACAATGATTGGATCCATTAACTTATGGGATGTTGGGTTTTAATGAAAAGAGGTGTCTTATGAGAAGTTTGATAAAATATGAATATTTACACGTTTGGCAATGTTTTATCGGAGGAATAGGTCTATACGCTCTTCCACCAACCCCTGCGTGGCTGATTGTCATACTACAATGAAAAAAAAGTGTGACGGCTAATGCTAACAAGCTAAGCCATATTTTTTTTTACTTTACAATTAAACTTCCCGCCTCCACTTCAAGCACCACTTTGATACTTATAAAGCAGGTAGGTATTCTCGAACTGGGGTACATGTAACCCGGCCATCGGGGGTACGCCAAATCAAAATGTGATTCACATTTTATTTTTTATTATATATATATTTTTCCAAACAGTCCATATATGTTTTCCAACGGGGCTATACATTTGGGTGAGGTTTTTCTCTCGCCTGAGTAGCCTCGTTTCACTGCCAAAAGTGTAAATTGAACCATCTAGTGTATATCAAAATAATAACACAATGTCAAATACAGGTAGCCTAGTCAAATAGTGAACATATAATCACATTAACCATTACTCTCTCATGGAATTTCCGCTAACGGTCCGTATGTAGCCAAACGTAGCAGCTGCTCATGTTTGTATCTGTACTGATGGCGCAAGCCATGACAGACACAGTGGAGTGGTAACGCGCGTGCAAGTAGTTGCTCCCAACGCCACTTGGGTACACTGCAGCATCCACTGAGAGGCTCTTGCTGCCAAGGGAATGCCTGACCGCTTGAAAGACGTTTTGGACACTACAGTGAAAATGGTTAACTTTGTTAAAGCAAAGCCTCTGAACTCTCGTGTATTTTCTGCACTATGCAATGTTATGGGCAGCAACCATTTAACGCTTTTAAAACATACATAAGTGCGCTGGTTATCAAGGGGAAAAGTATTGACACTTTTTTTTTTAAATTGTGAGACGAGCTTAAAGTTTTCTGTACTGACCATAATTTTCACTTGTCTGACCACTTGCATGATGACGAGTTTCTCACACGACTGGCCTATCTGGGTGATGTTTTTTCTTGCCTGAATGATCTGAATCTAGGATTACAGGGACTCTCTGCAACTATATTTAATGTGCAGTACAAAATTGAGACTATGATAAAGAAGTTGGAGCTCTTCTCTGTCTGCATTAACAAGGACAACACACAGGTTTTTCCATCATTGTATGATTTTTTTGTGTGCAAATGAACTCAAGCTTACGGACAATGTCAAATGGGATATAGCGACGCACCTGAGTGAGTTGGATGTGCAATTACGCAGGTACTTTTTACGGATGACACAAAGAACTGGATTCGTTATCCCTTTCATGCCCTGCCTCCAGTCCACGTACTGATATCTGAACAAGAGAGCCTCATCAAAATTGCAACAAGCGGTTCTGTGAAAATGTAATTTAATCAGAAGCCACTGCCAGATTTCTGGATTGGGCTGCGCTCAGAGTATCCTGCCTTGGCAAATCGCACTGTTAAGACACTGATGCCCTTTGCAACCCCGTACCTATGTGAGAGTTGATTCTCAGCCCTCACTAGCATGAAAACTAAATACAGGCAGACTGTGTGTGGAAAATGATTTAAGACTGAGACTCCAATTTTTATTCATTTTTATTTCACCTTTATTTAACCAGGTAGGTTAACCAGTTGAGAAGTTCTCATTTACAACTGCGTCCTGGCCAAGATAAAGCAAAGCAGTGCGACACAAACACAGAGTTACACATGGGATGAAGAAACGTACAGTCAATAACATAATAGAAATAAATCCATATACATTGTGTGCAAATGTAGTAAGATTAGGGAGGTAAGGCAATAAATAGGCCATAGTGGCAAAATAATTACAACTTAGCAATCAAACACTAGAGTGATAGATGTGCAGAAGATGAATGTGCAAGTAGAGATACTGGGGTGCAAAGGAGCAAAAAAATAAATAACAATATGGGGACGAGGTAGTTGGGTGGGATATTTACAGATGGGCTGTGTACAGGTGCAATGATCGGTAAGCTGCTCTGACAGCTGATACTTAAAGTTAGTGAGGGAGATATAAGACTCCAGTTTCAGTGATTTTTGCAATTCGTTCCAGTCATTGGCAGCAGAGAACTGGAAGGAAAGGCTTTGGGGATAACCAGTGAAATATACCTGCTGGAGCGCGTGCTACGGGTGGGTGCTTCTATCGTGACCAGTAAACTGAGATAAGGCGGAGCTTTACCTAGCAAAGACATATAGATGCAAAGACATATTGTTTGGCGACAAATATGAAGTGAGGGCCAGCCAACGAGAGCGTACAGGTCGCAGTGGTAGGTAGTATATGGGGCTTTGGTGACAAAACAGATAGCACTGTGATAGACTACATCCAATTTGCTGAGTAGAGTGTTAGAGGCTATTTTGTAAATGACATTGCCGAAGTCAAGGATAGGTAGGCTAGTCAGTTTTACGATGGGATGTTTGGCGACATGAGTGATGGATGCTTTGTTGCGAAATAGGAAGCCGATTCTAAATTTAATTTTGGATTGGAGATGCTTAATGTGAGTCTGGAAGGAGAGTTTACAGTTTAACCAGACACCTAGGTATTTGTAGCTGTCCACATATTCTAAGTTAGAACCGTCCAGAGTAGTACTAGACGGAAGGGCAGGTGTGGGCAGCGATCGGTTGAAGAGCATGCGTTTTAGTTTTACTTGCATTTAAGAGCAGTTGGAGGCCACGGAAGGAGTGTTGTATGGCATTGAAACTCGTTTGGAGGTTTGTTAACAGTGTCCAAAGAAGGGCGAGAAGTATACAGAATGGTGCCGTCTGCGTAGAGGTGGATCAGAGAATCACCAGCAGCAAGAGCGACATCATTGATGTATACAGAGAAAAGAGTCGGCCCGAGAATTGAACCCTGTGGCACCCCCATAGAGTCTGCCAGAGGTCTGGACAAAAGGCCCTCCGATTTGACACACTGAACTCTATCTGAGAAGTAGTTGGTGAACCAGACGAGGCAGTCATTTGAGAAACCAAGGCTGTTGAGTCTGCCAATAAGAATGTGGTGATTGACAGAGTCGAAAGCCTTGGTCAGGTCGATGAAGACGGCTTCACAGTATTGTCTTTTATCGATGGAGGTTATGATATCATTTAGGACCTTGAGTGTGGCTGAGGTGCACCTATGACCCGCTCGGAAACCAGATTGCATAGTGGAGAAGGTACGGTGGGATTCGAAATGGTTGTTTGTTAACTTGGCTTTCGAAGACTTTCAAAGACAAGGTAGGATAGATATAGGTCTGTAACAGTTTGGGTCTAGAGTGTCTCCCCCTTTGAAGAGGGGAATGACCGCGGCAGCATTCCAATCTTTAGGGATCTCAGACAATACGAAAGAGAGGTTGAACAGGCTAGTTACAGGGGTTGCAACAATTGCAGGGGAAATATTTAGAAAGAGAGGGTCCAGATTGTCTAGCCCAGCTGATTTGTAAGGGTCCAGATTTTGCAGCACTTTCAGAACATCAGCTATCTGGATTTGGGTGAAGGAGAAGTGGGGGAGGCTTGGGCAAGTTGCTGTGGGGGATGCAGAGCTGTTGACCGGGGTAGGGGAAGCCAGGTGGAAAGCATGGCCAGCTGTAGAAAAATGCTTATTGAAATTATCGATTATCGTAGATTTATCGGTGGTGAGTGTTTCCTAGCCTCAGTGCAGTGGGCAGCTGGGAGGAGGTGCTCTTATTCTCCATGGACTTTACAGTGTCCCAAAACTTTTTGGAGTTTGTGCTGCAGGATGCAAATTTCTGTTTGAAAAAGCTAGCCTTTGCTTTCCTAACTGCCTGTGTATATTGGTTCCTAACTTCCCTGAAAAGTTGCATATCGCAGGGGCTATTCGATGCAAATGCAGAATGTCACAGGATGTTTTTGTGCTGGTCAGGGACAGTCAAGTCTGGAGTGAACCAAGGGCTATATCTGTTCTTAGTTCTAAATGTTTTGAATGGGGTATGCTTATTTAAGATGATGAGGAAAGCACTTTTAAAGAATAACCAGGCATCCTCTACTGCCGGAATGAGGTCAATATCCTTCCAGGATACCCGGGCCAGGTCGATTAGAAAGGCCTGCTCACTGAAGCGTTTTAGGGAGCGTTTGACAGTCCTCCGGGCAGCCGAGCGGAAATGGAGGAAAACTAGTCTCCCTGCGGACCTGGCATCTATTCACTCCCTCCTCTCTACATTTTCTTCCTCTGTTTCTGCTGCTAAAGCCACTTTCTACCACTCCAAATTCCAAGCATCTGCCTCTAACCCTAGGAAGCTCTTTGCAACCTTCTCCTCCCTCCTGAATCCCCCTCCCCCCTCCTCCCTCTCTGCGGATGACTTTGTCAACCATTTTGAAAAGAAGGTTGACAACATCCGATCCTCATTTGTTAAGTCAAACGACACCGCTGGTCCTGCTCACATTGCCCTACCCTATGCTTTGACCTCTTTCTCCCCTCTCTCTCCAGATGAAATCTTGCGACTTGTGACGGCCGGCCACCCAACAACCTGCCCGCTTGACCCTATCCCCTCCTCTCTTCTCCAGACCATTTCCGGAGACCTTCTCCCTTACCTCACCTCACTCATCAACTCATCCTTGACCGCTGGCTACGTCCCTTCCGTCTTCAAGAGAGTGAGAGTTGCACCCCTTCTCAAAAAACCTACACTCGATCCCTCCAATGTCAACAACTACAGACCAGTATCCCTTCTTTCTTTTCTCTCCAAAACTCTTGAGCGTGCCGTCCTTGGCCAGCTCTCTTGCTATCTCTCTCAGAATGACCTTCTTGATCCAAATCAGCCAGGTTTCAAGACTGGTCATTCAACTGAGACTGCTCTTCTCTGTGTCACGGAGGCTCTCCGCACTGCTAAAGCTAACTCTCTCTCCTCTGCTCTCATCCTTCTAGACCTATCTGCTGCCTTTGATACTGTGAACCATCAGATCCTCCTCTCCACCTTCTCCGAGTTGGGCATCTCCGGCGCGGCTCACTCTTGGATTGCGTCCTACCTGACAGGTCGCTCCAAGCAGTTGGCGTGGTGAGAATCTGTCTCCGCACCACGTGCTCTCACCACTGGTGTCCCCCAGGGCTCAGTTCTAGGCCCTCCCCTATTCTCGCTATACACCAAGTCACTTGGCTCTGTCATATCCTCACATGGTCTCTCCTATCATTGCTACACAGACGACACACAATTAATCTTCTCCTTTCCCCCTTCTGATAACCAGGTGGCGAATCGCATCTCTGCATGTCTAGCAGACATATCAGTGTGGATGATGGATCACCACCTCAAGCTGAACCTCGGCAAGACGGAGCTGCTCTTCCTCCCGGGGAAGGACTGCCCGTTCCATGATCTCGCCATCACGGTTGACAACTCCATTGTGTCCTCCTCTCAGAGTGCTAAGAGCCTTGGTGTGACCCTGGACAACACCCTGTCGTTCTCCGCTAACATCAAGGCGGTGACCCGATCCTGTAGGTTCATGCTCTACAACATTCGCAGAGTACGACCCTGCCTTACACAGGAAGCGGCGCAGGTCCTAAACCAGGCACTTGTCATCTCCCGTCTGGATTACTGCAACTTGCTGTTGGCTGGGCTCCCTGCCTGTGCCATTAACTTCTTACATCTAGACGTTCCGCTAGCGGAACACCTGCTCCAATATCCAATGATGGGCGTGGCGCGAAATACAAACTCCTCTAAAATCCGAAAACTTCCATTTTTCAAACATATGACTATTTTACAGCTTTTTAAAGACAAGACTCTCGTTAATCTAACCACACTGTCCGATTTCAAAAAGGCTTTACAGCGAAAGCAAAACATTAGATTATGTCAGCAGAGTACCCAGCCAGAAATAATCAGACACCCATTTTTCAAGCTAGCATATAATGTCACAAAAAACAAAACCACAGCTAAATGCAGCACTAACCTTTGATGATCTTCATCAGATGACAACCCTAGGACATTATGTTATACAATGCATGCATGTTTTGTTCAATCAAGTTCATATTTATATAAAAAAACAGCTTTTTTACATTAGCATGTGACGTTCAGAACTAGCATACCCCCCGCAAACTTCCGGTGAATTTACTAAATTACTCACGATAAACGTTCACAAAAAACACAACAATTATTTTAAGAATTATAGATACAGAACTCCTCTATGCACTCGATATGTTCGATTTTAAAATAGCTTTTCGGTGAAAGCACATTTTGCAATATTCTCAGTAGATAGCCCAGCCATCACGGCTAGCCATTTAGACACCGACCAAGTTTAGCCCTGACCAAAGTCAGATTTACTATAAGAAAAATGTTATTACCTTTGGTGTTCTTCGTCAGAATGCACTCCCAGGACTTCTACTTCAATAACAAATGTTGGTTTGGTCCCAAATAATTCATTGTTATATCCAAACAGCGGCGTTTTGTTCATGCGTTCAAGACACTATCCGAATGGTAAAGAAGGGTTACGAGCACGACGCATTTCGTGACAAAAAAATTCTAAATAGTCCATTACCGTACTTCGAAGCATGTCAACCGCTGTTTAAAATCAATTTTCTCGTAAAAAAGCGATAATATTCCGACCGGGAGTCGTTGTATCCGTTCAAAGACGATAGAATAAAAACATGGTGTCGTCTCGTGCACGAGTCGCATTGTCCGCTGATAGACCACTTGCCAAACGCGCAAATGTGTTTCAGCCTGGGGCTGCCTCGATATCATTCAGCTTTTTCCCGGGCTCTGAGAGCCTATGGGAGCCGTAGGAAGTGTCACGTTACAGCAAAGATCCTCAGTCTTTAATAAACAGAGACAAGAAGAACAAGATCTTGTCAGAGAGGGCACTTCCTGTAAGGAATCTTCTCAGGTTTTTGCCTGCCAAATGAGTTCTGTTATACTCACAGACACCATTCAAACAGTTTTAGAAACGATGGAGTGTTTTCTATCCAAAGCTAATAATTATATGCATATTCTAGTTTCTGGGCAGGAGTAATAATCAGATTAAATCGGGTACGTTTTTTATCCGGCCGTGAAAATACTGCCCCCTATCCATAACAGGTTAAACCCCTACAACTCATCCAGAACGCCGCAGCCCGCCTGGTGTTCAACTTTCCCAAGTTCTCTCATGTCACCCCGCTCCTCCGCACACTCCACTGGCTTCCAGTTGAAGCTCGCATCTGCTACAAGACCATGGTGCTTCCCTACGGCGCTGTGAGGGGAACGGCACATCCGTACCTTCAGGCTCTGATCAGTCCCTACACCCAAACAAGGGCACTGCGTTCATCCACCTCTGGCCTGCTGGCCCCCCTACCTCTGCGGAAGCACATTTCCCGCTCAGCCTAGTCAAAACTGTTCGCTGCTCTGGCACCCCAATGGTGGAACAAGCTCCCTCACGACGCCAGGACAGCGGAGTCAATCACCACCTTCCGGAGACACCTAAAACCCCACCTCTTTAAGGAATACCTGGGATAGAATAAAGTAATCCTTCTAACCCCCCCACCCCCTCCAAAAAAAAGAACAAAAAAAGATATAGATGTACTATTGTAAAGTGGTTGATCCACTAGATATCATAAGGTGAATGCACCAATTTGTAAGTCGCTCTGGATAAGAGCATCTGCCAAATGATGTAAATGTAAATGTAAATGAGGGGTGGTCGTTTGACCGCAGACCCATTACAGACGCAGGCAATGAGGCAGTGATCGCTGAGATCCTGGTTGAAGACAGCAGAGGTGTATTTAGAGGGCAGGTTGGTCAGGATGATATCTATGTGGGTGCCCGTGTTTATGGATTTAGGGTTGTACCTGGTAGGTTCCTTGATAATTTCTGTGAGATTGAGGGCATCTAGCTTAGATTGTAGGATGGCCGGGATGTTAAGCATATCCCAGTTCAGGCCACCTAATAGTACAAACTCTGAAGATAGATGGGGGGTAATTCATTCACATATGGTGTCCAGGGCACAGCTGGGGCCAGAGGGGGGTCTATAACAAGCGGCAACGGTGAGAGACTTGTTTCTGGAAAGGTGGATTTTTAAAAGTAGTAGCTTGAACTGTTTGGGCACAGACCTGGATAGCATGACAGAACTCTGCAGGCTATCTCTGCAGTAGATTGCAACTCCACCCCCTTCGGCAGTTCTATCTTGGCGGAAAATGTTGTAGTTGGGGATGGAAATTTCAGAATTTTTGGTGGCCTTCTTAAGCCAGGATTCAGACACGGCTAGGACATCAGGGTTGGCGGAGTGTGCTAAAGCAGTGAATAAAACAAACTTAGGGAGGATGTTTCTGATGTTAACATGCATGACACCAAGGCTTTTACGGTTACAGAAGTCAACAAAAGATAGGGCCTGGGGAATAGGAGTGGAACTGGGGGCTACAGGGCCTGGGTTAACCTCTACATCACCAGAGGAACAGAGCAGGAGTAGGATAAGGGTACGGCTAAAGGCTATAAGAACTGGTCGTCTAGTGCGTTGGGGACAGAGAATAAATGGAGCAGATATCTGGGCGTGGTAGAATAGATTCAGGGCATAAGGTACAGACAAAGGTATGATAGGATGTGAGTACAGTGGAGGTAAACCTTGGCGTTGAGCGACGATGAGAGAGGTTTCGTCTCTGGAGGCACCAGTTAAGCCAGGTGAAGTCTCCGCATGTGTGTGGGGTGGGACAAAAGAGCTATCAAAGGCATTTTGAGTGGGACTGAGGGCTCTACAGTGAAATAAAACAGTAAGAACTAGCCAAGACCGCAGTACACAAGGCATATTGACATTAGAGAGAGGCATAAAGCAAACACAGGTGTTGATCAGGAGAGCTAAGACAACAACGGGTAAATGGCAATGAATGGGCAGAGCGGGTTAGTTAGGTACATACAGGACCTGAGTTCGAGGCTGGGGCCGACAGGTAAACAAAATGAGGTACCTTGTTATGAAACAGTCCAGGGGGCATCAGCTGTGTAGCCAAGTGATCATAGGGTCAAAAGAGCAGCAATAGGTGAGTCAGGGTGCCATTCGGCAGTCACCACTACAATAGGTGAGCAGGGGACACAGCGTTCAGAAAAGCTAGAGGGCCGGGGCTAGTAGATGGTTCTTCGGCGACATCGTAACAGAATAGCCTGTTGAGACCCCTTCGGACTGTTATGTCGGTAGACCAGTCGTGATGGATCAGTGGGGCTCCGTGTCGGCAGTAAAAGGGTCCGGGCCAATTGGCAAAATGGGTAGTGTAGCCCAAGAATTGGCTGAAGGACCTCTTCGGCTAGCCGGGAGATGGGCCTAGCTCAAGGCTAGCTCCAGGCTAACTGGTGCTTTCTTCGGGACAGAGACGTTAGCCAGGAGTAGCCACTCGGATAGCAGCTAACTAGCTGCGATGAGCCAGTGTAAAGGTCAGAGCTTGTGGTAGGAATCCGGAGATGTGGTAGAGAAAAAGCAGTCCGATATGCTCTGGGTTGATATCGCGCTGTGCAGACTGGAAGCAATTGACCGGGCTGAGGCTGGCTGATGTCCGAGTTAACGGTGATGACCGCTAGCAGTGGCTAACTGACTACTAGCTAGTAGCTAGTTAGCTGGCTAGCTTCTGATGAGGGTTCCGGTTCTAAAGTAAAAAAAATTGCAGATCCGTACCACATTGGGTGAGGCGGGTTGCAGGAGAGTATGTTCAGTCCGTAGATGGAAATTGAGATTAAAAATATATACGAAGAAAACGATATATACATGGGACGGGACTGACGGGACAAGACAAATAGATGTCTGACTGCTACGCCATCTTGGAATACAGCCCAACATTGCAGAGTTATGTGCATTCTTTCAAGCACACCCTTCTCATTAACCTGTTGTGAGTTATTCACAATTTTCGATGAACAAATAAAGTTTTATATTTAAGATGGTTAAATAAAGAGCAAAATTATTGATTATTATTATTTGTGCCCTGGTCCTATAAGAGCTCTTTGTCACTTCCCATGAGCCGGGTTGTGATGCACTCATTCTTATGTTTAATAAATGTGTGTGTTTGTGTGACAGGCTTACAATGATGGCAAAAAACAACATTTGAGAGTGCGCTGACCCTGGTGCTAGAGGAGGTACGCAGCTGGAGGTTGAATGTTTGAAGGGGTACGGGACTGTATACAGTTTGGGAACCACTGTTCTAAAGAATCGGTCGCGCTGTGCACATCATTTTAGATTTTTCCACCTGAATCTCAGATTCATCAAAGTTCGCTGACAGATTTCCAAGTTTTAAATAAGACTGTTACACGATATTATCATAATACCCTCAATGCATGACCTTTTCTAAACTGTTATCAGGTAACACAATGGTAACCTACAATATGAGCCATTTGAAAAGAGCAAATATTGCACCTGGAATGACATGCATTGTGACATTTTATACAAAGAGAAGTGAAATTGTTTAGGAAAGAGATGATTATTTACAAGGCTCCATTTCAAGATGTTTATTGATTTACATGTATTGATTTGAATTCTACAGTCATGAAAGTGCCTCACGAAACGTGGTGTCAGCATAAGCCAAAACACAGAAACTGCAGAGCGAAGGTGTTAGACTGGGGAACAGAATGGCAATAGTACTCTACTCTCTTTGGCAGCTGAAAACGTGACTGAAATGAGGAACAGTCAGCCCACGTCATCGACTCAAATCTTCAGGGCATTGGCAGGCCAAGACGATTTAATATTAAAGTCCCAGGAAGGCAGGCATATTATCACAGTCATTATAAAGCTTCTAGCTTGCAGCCTAACAATAAAGAACCTATGGATAAACATTCAATAGATGTACTGGCATGAATAATCAATGGTTTGTGCAATAGTGAGTATCAGGTCTTTTCATTTTAGACACAATATGGCCAAGAATGTGGAACGAGCCTGATATACAGGGTTATTCTAGATGTCACCATTACTTCAAGGCATTAGTATTCGAAAGATAATGAAAGACAATTAATGACGGTGTCCAGAAAGTCAGCAAGTATAGTAATGTTCCTTTAACACACTATCCTGAGATGTAGGCTATTCAAAATGGCAACTTTTAATTAAACTTTTAATCCAAAAAATAGAATAGTGTGCGTGAATTAATTGTGGTTTCCTTTCCACAGCATCTCAGAAAAAACATCTACTCAGAAAAAAACGGTGCTCATTAGTTGAACTCGGTAGCACAATATTTTCCAATTCAATATGTCTATGTTCCTTACTTATAAGATAACAATATGATTTTTCCGATGTGCTTGATGCTTTGTAGTCTTTAACTGAATCTTTAAAAAATGTATGAAAGCACAATAGACCAAAGTATTATCTATTTTAGTGGAATAAAATCATAATACAATATACATTTACATGATATTAGCTACGGTGGTGCACTCTAAATATAATGTACAGATTTCATATCAAATCATTTTAACAATACAATTATGAATAATTTCTTTGGTCTAGGCCTAAGGTGCATTTAAGTTATAGATGTTGCATATTTCCAACGTGACCAAATTTGCAATTCTCGAGGCCTTCACTCCACAGTTAAGCAAGCAAGGCTCTCCATTTTTAGGTTCTCTATATTCATACCTGTCATATCCCTTAGCCATCAGACCATGCTAGTCCTTGAGACACTGCTTTGGTCTCAGCCTCAGTACAGTGCTGCAGCTTCCTTGGTTCAGGTAACTTCAAACGCGTTCATCAGTTCAGGTCGACACATCTTCCCTACCAGACAGTAAGTCAGTCACATGGTTGAAGGATGGGTTGAGATCACCCTTAGAGTACTGTACTCACAAGCTGCATGACTTACAATATCTTATAACTCTCTCATTACCTAAAAGTAAAAATAATCTCTTTTAAAATAATATACCACTTTGCATAACATGAATAACCAGCTCCTCAAACATCAAAGGCATTATGGCAAAGCAGGTGGCAGGTTGGACACAAGGTAATTAAAGGTATTAAATATATTCTAATATCTCTATCAAACTGGTTTAATATCCTGCCTCGTGTTAGAAACACTAGGTTTTCATTCACAATGGGGACGAAGGATATCTATAATATCCTACACTCTCAATGCAAACATTAGGCTACAAAAATTATAGACAGCTGCCACCTAGGTTTTTTGTTGTTTGAATCTTTCTTCACACAGAATGTATAACAGCTTTCAAGCCACATTAAATTCTTTCTTCCCAAGATATAGAGGTGTGTCTTTTCAAAGACACTCGTCAGATAATTATTTAAATGATTGAATAAAGAAAATGTCCTAATCTGAAGAGCCTTTTTAAATTTAAATATCAGGAAGTATACATGAGACCCACCAAAGATCACCTCTGTTGGATTTCCTCAGGTACACTCTTCTCTATTAGAACTATGTTTCTTTTCAACCTAGAACTTTTGATTTTCAGAGACATTAATTCATATCGGAACATCTTGAGTGAGGCGATTTTAGCATGTAAATCTTGGTGGGGCAAACTCTGCGACAAGCGGTGCCCACAAATGTTTAGGGCCTACATAAAGCTGTCCCAACAGCAGAGCTTTCTTTCCAGCACAATGGAGTGAATCCTTACCACCGCTACAACTGGCTATCAGCGGAGCCTTGTCTAGCAGAGACACAATTCATTCAGTCTCATTTACTACCTTTTTTAAAAACATAGCTGATATGGCTGACCATATCTCCCTGGCATATTACATAATTTATGCAGCAGCATATAAGACATTTTTGGACTCCCCTTGTTGGTCCTTCGTTGACAAATTTTGTCATCAAAGAAAAATATTTACAATTCCGAGTTGGATGACCATTCAAAATGTATTTTCCCAGTCTGACTTCCCAGTTGCAGTGCTTGCGGTTAGCCATGGTCACCGATTCCCGCCAAACAACTAATTGTTGAATTTGCGATTTACAACTTGTTGTGTAATGTTTATATCCAATGGCCGATGAGCACCGATATGTTTTATCATACTTTCTCTTCATTATTTCTCTTCATACGACAAGGATTAAAAATGATTTGCCAGTAGACTTGATTCACGATGATGTAGTAACCAAAAAAGTGAAACAAATCTAAATATATTTTAGATTCTTCAAAGTAGCCACCCTTACCCTTGATGAAAGCTTTGCACACTCTTGGTATTCTCTGAACCGGCTTCATGAGGTAGTCACCTGGAATGCATTTAAATTAACAGGTGTGCCTTGTTAAAAGTGAATTTGTGGAATTTCTTTCCTTCTTAATGCGTTTGAGCCAATCAGTTGTGTTGTGACAAGGTAGGGTGGTATACAGAAGATAGCCCTACTTGAAAAATACCAAGTCCATATTATGGCAATAACTGCTCAAATAAGCAAAGAGAAATGACAGTCCATCATTACTTTAAGACATGAAGTCAGTCAATCCAGAAAATGTCAATCTGGAAAATGTCAAGAACTTTGAAAGTTTCTTCAAGTGCAGTCGCAAAAACCATCAAGCGCCATGGTGAATCTGGCTCTCATGAGCACCGCCACAGGAAAGGAAGACCCAGAGTTACCTCTGCTGCAGAACATAAGTTCATTAGAGTTAACTGCACCTTAGATTTCAGCCCAAATAAATGCTTCACAGAGTCAAGTAACAGACACATAACATAAACTTTTCAGAGGAGACTGCGTGAATCAGGACTTCATGGACGAATTGCTGCAAAGAAACCACTACTAAAGGACACCAAGAAGAAGAGACTTGCTTGGGCCAAGAAACACAAGTGATGGACATTACACCGGTGGAAATCTGTCCTTTGGTCTGATGAGTCCAAATTTTAGATTTTTGGTTCCAACCGACGTGTCTTTGTGAGACGCAGAGTAGGTGAATGGATAATCTCTGCATGTGTGGTTCCCACCGTGAAGCATGGAAGAGGAGGTGTGGGGGTGCTTTGCTGGTGACACTGTCAGTGATTTATTTAGAACTCAAGGCACACTTAACCAGCATGGCTACCACAGCATTCTGCAGTGATACGCCATCCCATCTGGTTTGCACTTAGTGGGACTATAATTTGTTTTTCAACACACCTCCAGGCTGTGTAAGGGCTATTTGACCAAGAAGGAGAGTGATGGAGTGCTGCTTCAGATCACCTGGCCTCCACAATGGCCCGACCTCAACCTAATTGAAATGGTTTGGGATGAGTTGGACCGTCGGATTTTAGCGGACAAACATCGGGCAATAGCACGCTTGATGGCCTGGATGAGGATGAGAAAAATAACCACAACTCCCACTATTGGAAGTATTATGCCCACCAAAAAACTTCCCCATATACCGAATGTGGAAGACAACCACATGACTGAGCCTAAATCATCTGGATTGTAATCATGATATTTAGTGCCCTCAGTCCTGATTTTTGTATTAGGCCAGTTATTTATTCAGAATTATCAGGAATGTAAGTACAGCATTCAACACCAATAACAGCACATCTACCCCCTTGTGAAGACAGAAGATAATCAAGGGCCAAACGATTTTGCATCGCCACAGTCCGAATGGCAACCATCTCGGCCGTAATTAACTCAAGACTCTCAGTTGTTCTATTTGCTAGGATTTCCAAAGAGTTAGCCATATTAATAACTTCCCATGTTATTTTAGAAATACTATAAGAGGGAAAGGCAATCACAAAGAATCTCTCAGTTTCTGTAATCCCACATTTATGAATGTCTTACATGGGGTACAACATATCCCAAATAACACAACCCTTGCCACAACTTCGGTAACCAGGAATAGGCATAGGATCCACAGATAAAATAAGTCCCATTAGGAGCTATTATACCATTATTGATGATATTACCGAAGGTATTGGCATAGAAAGTAGTCATAGTGCATTACTGAGAGTTAATTCAACAGACATTAGACATTGGGCATGTGTAGTAACTCGGTAAGGTGGTCGATGATTAGTGTCATTGGTAATTCCAAATGAAGGAAGGTACTGCAGAACTAGGTACTCTCGCATGTTGATACTCAACATTCTCACCCCAATTATACCAATTAACATCTCTCCATATCCCCAACATTTCACTCTGGTTAAAAGGAATAGCCCTTAATGAAATATCTGCCCTTGATGTGAATGGTGCATACGTACAAACCTAACAACTACTTTGATTGACTACTGTGACATAGTGTAGAGAGAGGGCTAGAAACATATTGATGCCCAGTGTCCCTCATTGTCACGTCCTGACCATAGAAAAATGTTACCTCGTTGTCTCTAATTGGAGATCATACTTAAGTAGGGGTGTTTCCACCTGGGTTTTGTGGGTGATTAATTTTGAGTTGTGTATGTGTTCATCTCTGCGTCACGGTTTGTTGTTTTTTCATTCAGTGTATTTATGTATTGCATAGTTTCACAGTATAAGTAAAATGTGGAACGACACACACGCTGCACTTTGGTCCTCTTCTCCTTTCGACAGCCGTGACAGAATCACCCACCACATAAGGACCAAGCAGCGTGATCAGGAGGACTGGATCAAGCAGTGTGCCCGGGAGGAGATGGCATCCTGGCCTCTGGAGGTGTTGGAGGAAAGAATAGACTGGATTTGGGAGCAGGTATTGGATAGATACAACAGCCTGCCAGGGAAGCAGGTGGAGGCAGCGAGAGAGTCACGGCAACGACGAAAGCCCGAGAGGCAGCCCCAAATACATTTTTTGGGGAGCACACAGGGAGATTGGCAGAGTCAGGTTGGAGACCTGAGCCAACTCCCCGTGCTTACCGTGGGGAGCAAGTGAAGAAGCAAGCACCGTGTTATGCGGTGATGCGCACTGTGTCGCCAGTGCGCATTCACACTCCGGTGTGATCTGTGCCCGCGCCCCGCATTTGCCGAGGTAGGTTGAGCATTCAGCCAGGAAGGGTGGTGCCAGCTCAGCGCTCCTGGTCTCCAGTTCGCCTTCTCGGTCCAGGATATTCTGCGCCGGCGTTGCGCACTGTGTCACCAGTGCATATTCACAGCCCAGTGCATCCTGTGCCCGCGCCCCACGTTTGCCGGGCGAAAGTAAGCATCCAGCCAGGACGGGTTGTGCCAGCTCTACGCTCGAGATCTCCAGTGCGCCTCCACGGTCCAGTATATCCTGTGCCTGCCCCACGTACCCGGCCTCCAGTGAGTCTATCCAGCCTGGTACGCCCTGTTCCTGCTCCCCGCACTTGCGCTGAGGTGCATGTTACTAGTCTGGCGCCACCTATGCCAGCCCCACACATCAGGCCTCCAATGCGCTTTCCCAGTCCAGAGCTTCCGGTGACAGTTCCCAGTCCAGAGCTTCCGGCGACAGTTCCCAGTCCAGAGCTTCCGGCGACAGTTTCAGTCCGGAACCTCCGGCGACGGCCTGCAGCCCGGAACCTCTGGCGACGGCCTGCAGCCCGGAACCTCCGGCGACGGCCTGCAGCCCGGAACCTCCGGCGATGATCTACAGTCCGGTTCCTCCGATGACGATCCACAGTCCGGTGGTACTGAAGCAGAGAGATCAGCGGGCGGAGCGGGGGTTACGCCCCGAACCGGAGCCGCCTCCTCTGTGGGAGGATCTGCTGGATGATAGGGTTCTGGGTACTGCACCAGAGCCGCCATAGACAAGTTACCCACCCTGCCCTCCCTCCCTCCCTTCTTTTTTTTTGGGGGGGGGGGGGGGTTGGTGTTTTGTCTAGGTGCGGTCGTAGTCCGCACCTTTTGGGGGGGGGGGGTACTGTCACACCCTGACCATAGAAAGATGTTATTTTCTATGGTAGAGTTGGTCAAGGCGTGACAGGTTTTTTCTCTCTCTATGTTTTCTATTTCTATGTTTTAGGTTCTAGTTTTGTATTTCTATATTGGGGTTTTGTTTGGGATGATCTTTAATTAGAGGCAGCTGGTCCTCGTTGTCTCTAATTGGAGATCATACTTAAGTAGGGGTTTTTCCACCTGGGTTTTGTGGGTGATTAATTTTGAATTGTGTATGTGTTCATCTCTGCGTCACAGTTTGTTGTTTTTTCATTCAGTGTATTTATGTATTGCATAGTTTCACAGTATAAATAAAATGTGGAACGACACACACGCTGCACTTTGGTCCTCTTCTCCTTTCGACAGCCGTGACACTCATCCTGCTGACACATCTCTGTGTTAGAAATGGAAACACCACCCCACATCCTGTATTACGAGGAAACTCGCAAGGAAAATAATTTCAAACATCCTTCACTTGTCTGCAAGACAATAATATTCAATCGTCCTATTGTCAAGGTAATCATTCACAAAGTCCTTCAAAAGTGACCAGCTCTTCCACACTGGTATCAGTCCCACATAGATAACAATTACAAATTATGCCGGTAATGAGGAATTCTTCTTCCGTTCCACTGGTTGCAGGATTAAAAATGATTTGCCAGTAGACTTGATTCACGATGATGACTGCTAGCAAAGATTGTGAAAGTAAGATCAAAGCTACTGTACATATAAGGTGATATGATGTCATTTCTGTGGCCAATGACCTTGAGCCTTCTTGGAAGGGCACTTGTAATATAACTCTATGGTAGGACCCAAAGGGCTGAAATTGTGGATGTCTACCATTACTAAAGGACTGAAGCTAGGCGATTGCGCAAGGTCCCCATGAGTGACAGAATACTGAGCCAATCACAGTGCAATGCTCCTATTTTCTGGTGGCTCGCACCACCACCACAGAAAGCACTGAGCTAGGCTGAAACACCTGCATTTTGGAGCTGCCTTACTCAAGAAAACAAAAAAGAGACCATGTTTGTATGCGGCTTTATTAACTCAATTATATACACTACCGTTCAAAAGTTTGGGGTCACTTAGAAATGTCCTTGTTTTTGAAAGAAAAGCTAATTTTTTGTCCATTTAAAATAACATCAAATTGATCAGAAATACAGTGTAGACATTGTTAATGTTGTAAATGACTATTATAGCTGGAAACGGCTAATTTTGCATGGAATATCTGCATAGGCGTAATGAGCCTGTAATCGAACCCACAAATGCTGATGCTCGATACTCAACTAGTCTAAAGAAGGCCAGTTTTACTGCTTCTTTAATCAACAGAACAGTTTTCAGCTGTGCTAACATACTTGCAAAAGGGTTTTCTAATGATCAATTAGCCTTTTAAAATGATAAACTTGGATTAGCTAACACAACGTGCCATTGGAACGCAGAAGTGATGGTTGCTGATAATGGGCCTCTGTACGCCTATGTAGATATTCCATAAAAAATCTGCCGTTTCCAGCTATAATAGTCATTTACAACATCAACAATGTCTACAATGCATTTCTGATCAATTTGATGTTATTTTAATGTTTTCTTTCAAAAACAACAACATTTCTAAGTGACCCCAAACATTTGAACGGTAGTGTATATATTTTTTACATTGTTTGCAATGTGTGACACATATTAATGCCAATATAACATGCAATCCACCCCCCCCAAAAAAAACGTGTATATATATATTTTTTGTTGCAAAAAATGTGGGTCTCAAAACAGGTGGGGCTCTGCCCTGAATGACGGGTCGCCACTGACCCAAATTGCTCTAGGGCCGGCGTTGATAATGGCTGGCCGTGACCCCACTCTCTGAGGGTCTCTCAGGGTGTGCAAAAAACCAGCAACAAATATAAGCATCCACCAAATTATTATACAGCAAATATGCTACACAGTGTTAAGCACACAATGTAAGTCCCCAAGACAAACTTACAGTTAAGACGGTGTGGAAATGTTAGGTCTTGTAATGATTATATCCACACTTGCAGCTGTTGCACCAAACTTTTCATTTGTTGTCGTTTGGAGCACTTCTCAAAATCCATTTTAGTAAAAGTTGAATACAGAGAAAAGTTTTCAAAATGTGCTCCACGTGCCTTCTATGCCAGGCTTCTAGCCTTCCCTATGCTCTCCAGCATCATCATATTAATGACTGCTGAAAGATTATTCTGACATCATCTACAGTATATCTACACTTTGTCATTTGAGTCTGGTGCCTTTTAAGTCATTCCTAGCTATTGTTGGAATCTGCTAAACTTTGAACATTGAGATATTAAATAAATGATAGAGACAAAGCCTTGAAAAGAAAGAGTTTGTAAAAAGCCAGAAGGCTTTGGAATGTGTTTGATAGAGGAGAGGAGAGAGATGTGTTGATATAGGGAAGACAGATGGATATCTGTGGATTAGGAGGTGAGGTCAGTTCCCCTTAAGGGAGTAATCAGGGTTGGTATCTGGTTACCTTCTTTCCTGTGGAGCCATAAACTGTAAGGAGGGGGAGTGTCTTAAGTAGGATGCATATAAACTGTGATGTCTGAAATGGTTTGCTGTCTGATTTCAGCTGTACAGAACCTTTGGGAATGATTACACTTGGTTAAAGCTTCTCTAGTGTCCGTGAGTTATTTACTCTGAAAAATAAGAACCTAACACCATTAAGCTGACCAGTTCTGCTTATATATCCTGCTGCCGCTTGCTGCTACTGCTAGTATGCGTTTGCTTATTTTGCTCCCACCACCACCCCAGCCTCCACCTGTTAGGTTCTGTTTTTCTGCTGATGGATTGGTAAAGTTTACCGCGCTCACTGCTTGTAGGTTATTTTATATATTGACGCTTTGCTTGGGCAGTGAGCTACCCTGAAGGAGCAGAATGTTTTCAAACCTTGAATTATTGATTATTTAATAAATGATTAAACATAATTCTACGTGGTGTTTCCTTTCTGAACTATGCTGACATGCTGCACTCATCTACCATATATCTATACTTTGTCATTCTAGTCTGGTGCCTTTAAGTCATTCCTAGAGTTATTAAGACTGAACAAAATGTGTCCAACAGTGTAAATATCCATGGCTCGTTACCAAAAACAATTCTAACAGATTATCACTATAACAGCTGGGAAATACATTAGCTACCATTGCCATGTTACTGACTGAGGAAAGATGTGTGGCTTTAATCGAGTCCACACATATATAGAATGCAGAATAGAGAGTTCTTGAAAAGTCTGGAGTCACAAGGAGAGAGGTGATTTATTGGACATGGGACATTTTGGGGAGCTGCTTAAATATTCTCTGAAATACGACCTGTGGCAAATAAGGACGAAATAATAAAGCAGTCTTTTCTCAGAGGTCAAAAACCTTTCCAGTAAATTGGGTGTGTGGGTGAGGAGGCGCTGGTCATTGAAGGTGATCACTGATATCCTGCTACACTTGACGTCAAGTTTATTTTACCAGAAAATAACGAGTTAAGGGATGTCTCCATGAAGTCAGTCCTCCAATCTTTACAATGGTGACTTGTGAAGAGTGACAATCAGCCTCAAGCTCAACTGCTCCAGCACTGAGGTGGGAGCAGAGTGACTGTACCAATGGCAAAGGATCTTAAAAAGTAAGTACAGGGGTGCGCAAAACTGGCTTGTACCACAGTTGCAACCTAAATGAGTCTTAATGGCAGGGTCTGTATTCATAAAGTACCTCATAGGAGTGTTTATCTAGGACCATTTTCGCATTTTAGATCATAATTAATATGATTACATGGGAGCTAGTCTCTTTTTGATAGAAAATGGCTAACAGAAAAGTCTAATGTGTGCATAAATGTATCCTTTACCAGACTAAAACTATAAAACAACTGTCAATACTGTTTGCTTGCACAGTGTGGCACCCTTTTTGTGCTTCATCACTAGAGGCCTGCAGAGATTAAACTTTGAAGTTCCTTAAATTCATTGTAGGTGTCCAAAATAACAAGATGTTTTTTGAGGGAGTCTAGTCAAACCTTCTGTAGTAATTACACTTGCCTGCAATAAATGAATACAACAATTTCTATTATTGTAGTTTTCTTTCACACATTGCTGTCCTTGATTAAGTTTGCCTAGTACAATAGACTAGTCCCCTAAGTGCTCCAGAACATTGTTTTTATTTCTGACCATTGCTCTTTTAGACAATTAGATTTTTCAGCATGTCAGCAATCATAATTTGTCATTAAAGCTTATTTATATTAAACTTGCTCCAAAGTAAACCGCACAGTCAATCAAAACCTCATTGGATATAGAACGCTGAAATGCATGATTCCTCCCCAGTGGGAAAAACCTGGTTGAAAAACGTCTGTATGATGTCTTTTAAAGAACTCTTACTCTGGTCGCAAACATGTTTTATGACCAGAATACTACGTATTTTTCTGACCACCATGCGACCAGCTGGTGATAATTCTGACCACTATATTATTTACTACCGGTATAATGTACTAGTCATAGTTAAGACCTCATCATAACCTGGTAATGACCACCTGACTCCTCTCTACAGCTTATTACCTACTGTAAAAAGTATTGCAGGGGATAAAGTTGGATGCTGAAAACATTGTTCATTACATTTCTATTTGTTTCCATAGTCACCAATTAGTTTCAATCTGCAAAACATTCTTACATTTAAAATAAATCAAACAATTCTATGCACATCTGCATACAGTAACTTTTTCATAATGTACCCATACACATTACATGCATTGATAGACTGGGGCAGAGTATATGAAGGCCTATTGCATTTATTATTGATGATTATTAAGAGTGGTGTGGTGGGGTAGATCCTCATCAAGGACCTCTGAGCAAAGAAGGAGATCTGGAGCGCAATGGCCCTTTTGACGAGTGGTGTGATGGGTCAGATCTGCAGTGAAGAGAATCAGCGCATTAGAACTTTATCGATTTTGAGACTTTTTAACTAGAAAAGGACCTTCCTGAAGAAACTTTGTGGATTCAGCTGGCTAAAACATTTTAAAGTATTTCCACGGTACAAGTTGAAGATTGTGGCAGTTATAGCTTAGAGATGTCTTCAAAGAAGAGCAACTTGCTCATATACATACTTTAGGTCCTCCTCCACCACGGCGGTCAGGTGCATATTTTAGGACTTTGCCGACGGCCCGCAACACATCAACCTCCCACGTTTTCTGGCTTTTCATGACACTTAATGTAAGCATAAAAAGATAATAAATTACCGATTGACATAATGTGGGCATGCAGGACACGACTGAACAGTAACGCACAGTAAAATATATTTAAAATGTCTCATTGTCTATGTCAAATGTCTCAACTGCTCACATTTACTTATCAATACCAATGGAGCACACACGAGTGGTAGCAAAGGCATGTTTGCTCCTCTCTCCCTTCATATTGAAGTGGGACATTAATTCATTGGTCATCAATCTGAAACATTTTAAAATTAGACAGTAGTTGGATCATTACATTGTTTAAATTGTTGCTAAATAGGTTAGAGTGTTGCTTAATCCTAATACATACAACTTTTTATAAACACACCACTCTATAATCCCGAGGACATTATCCAGGTGTCATGTCCTGACCATAGAGTGCTCTTATTTTCTATGGTAGAGTAGGTCAGGGCGTGACTGGGGGGTTTATTCTAGTTTATTTGTTCTATGTTGTGTTCTAGTTTCTTTTTTCTATGTTGGGGTTTTTGTATGATTCCCAATTAGAGGCAGCTGGTCATCGTTGTCTCTAATTGGTGATCATATTTAAGTAGTTGTTTTTCCCACCTGTGTTTATGGGAGATTCATTTTGAGTTAGTGCATGTTGCACCGCTGTCGTCACGGTTTTTGTTTTTTGTTTGTCTTGCAAAGTTTCACATTCTAATAAAAGATGTGGAACGATACTCACGCTGCGCCTTGGTCCGTTCCTACACACATGCGTGACACCAGGACAGTTCCTCCAATCCAGGACAGCTTGGCAGTCTTAAAAAAAGAAAGGTAAATACAAAAATGTAAGTATATGTAAAGAGACAAATGGAGACAATAAAATATTATATTTTTCAGAAGTTGTGTGTCTGTCATATCATTCCTGCAGCAAACATTGCTAGATAGAAATGGGTGTAATTTGCAAATCTCCTCCTCTTCTCTGCAACATGTTTGAGTGAGCAATAGGGAGAATGAGCAAGAGAAACTTTACATGACTCACCAAGGAAGGTCTGTAAAAAAAGTGAGTTAGAATAGGATGTTATTTGCTTTACAAACGTATATTAGAAGTGGTGCTATTTCAATTGGATCTACTTACACTAAGATCAAGCAATCATGGGGAGCTGAATAGCATGTCTTTTGGGGAATACAGTCTCAGTGAGATCTGATGCAGAGAAAAAACTTTAATGATCATCAGCATAGTACAAACCTAGCTCTAACCAAGCTGTTTAGTAGGAATCAATACACATTATCAAAGATGACAACATTTTTCACACAACTTACTGTCAATGACTATGGATTTAAGGGCTGGTTCTGCTCTGTCCTTTCCCTGGGATGTGGGAGAATAGGTGGGTGGACAAGCACTGCATCAGATCATTGACATGTTTTAGGAACTGTAAAGACAGAGACAAATCATGATTCACCATTAAGTTAACCTAGCTACTACAGAAGACCTGTCTTTAGTAAGTTAGACTTAGCCTAGCAAGTACATTGACTATGTTGCCCTTCAGCAATGGCCAGCAGCATACCACCCTGAATCCCACTGCTGGCTTACTTTTGAAGCTAAGCAGGGTTGGTCTGAGTCAGTCCCTGGATGGGGGACCAGATCGTGTTGGAGGGCCAGTTCCTCTGGTCTTAAAAAATATCCCAATTCCCCAGGGCAGTGCTTGGGGACATTGCTCTGTGTAGGGTGCTGGATGGGACGTTAAACGGGTGTCCTGACTCTCTGTGGCCACTAAAGATCCCATGGCACTTATCGTAAGAGTAGGGGTGTTAATCCCAATCTGGCCCTAATACCATCATGGTCACTTAATCATCCCCAGCTTCCAATTGGTTCCTTCATCTCGTCTGTAACTATATTCCAACCCCAGGTTGTTGCTGAGAATGTGTTCTCAGTCAACTTGGTCTAAAAAAAAATAAAAAATACTAATAAGCAGACAGACAACAAAACATAAGCTTTTTACATTTCTTAGTCAGCCGGCTGGATAACTTCTGTCTGCCATCCAAACTAGAAGATTACTGCAATAAAGAGAATCAATAATTGAAAAAGGTAGTTGACAGGTGTTTGAGTGAGGGGGGATAGGCAAGGATCCCTGATGAATCAAGAAAAACTTCACATTCGTATTGGGAGGTACATGTTTCAAGAATTAGGCTAGCTAACAATGTCACACACAATGTTTCCTATTTGCATTCATCAACCCTCTCTCGCATGCACTCACTCACACACACACACGACAATGTTGACATGACAACCTTTTTTATAAATTATTGTGATCATCTCTCTTCCCCTCTCTCACACACAAACACACACACAGCTAGCATTTTCTAAAGTTATTGTGATCATAATTTCTCTCTCTCACACAACATTTACTGTAATAACTAAACATATCAAATGGCAAAACATTAGATAGCTAACTAGCTACAATGGGTACAAATTGAAATTTAACTTACCATGTCCATGGAGGATTAGCCAGAGAGCTAGCAAAACTTTCCTTGACGTTCTTCTCCCCAACAAACCGCCGCTTTACTTACAAATGTTAAACAAGAATGCATGAGAACATGGACGACCACTTAGCAGTCAAATATTACTATTTATTTTTTCAAATTTCGAGAAACTGTCGTTTTCCAGCTGTGTTGCTGTGTAGCCTAGCAGGCGCTCTGTCCCAACGGCCGTATGGAATGTTGACGCTTGAGCAAGAAGGCTGACTGCATGCAGAGATCTATTGCTGCAGCAAGGCATAGTTTCCAATCCAAGTTTAAGTTGGAACTGATATGCCTACCTGCTTATTTAGATACAGAAATGTAAATAAAATGACTGCACGCATTTATGTTAATTGCTTAACTTTACAGGAAAATCTAATTGTCATACTGTATTTCCAGGGTCAAATTCGGGTGCAATAATTTTACTAATTATGGAAATAAAATAGGATAGAAATATTTTTGGGGTAACTCATGGTGGATTGTATAGGATAATGAAATAAAATACATAGGCCTATTTGTTAAATTCTGAAAACAAATTTAGTCATAATAGAACATCAAAATTGCATTCAGTGGAACAGAAGAAAATGTGCAGCAAAACAGTGCAATTACACAGACAAAAGATTACCATTAGAAGCCAACACATAATTTTGCTTACTGGGTAGTTTGGTTATGTTGAAAAGACGTCTTTTCCAGACATTGATATGTGTAAGCCGTTATTGTAAATAAGAATTTGTTCTTAACTGACTTGCATAGTTAAACAAAGGTTAAATAAAATAAACATGCATTTCAGCTGCTGAATGAAAGTTTAGAAAATGTATTTTCTGGATGTTGAAAAAATATCTTATACGGACGTCGAAAAGACTACCTTTACGGACGTTGAAAATACGTATTTTCAGTACTTTGAATTTAGGTGCTGAATGAAAGGTGAAAATATGTATTTTCCGGACGACAAAAATATGTATTTTCAAGACGCTGAAAATACATATTTTTCAGAAATAAATTCTATGGCCAAATTTCACCTGCACATACATGCAATTAAATAAGAATTATATCACAATCATTTTTCAAGCCTCTTGATATAAAAAGAGTCTTGTTATTATTGTTCCCATCTGTCACATGCACTTATGTTAGCTTTTACAAAGCTTTAAAACTTGGAGCGATGATGTTCAAAGTAGTCAAACCTAAAGAATAAACCAACAGACCAATTCAACTACAATAACATTCTCGGTAAGGGTTACAGACCACCTAGTAAGCAAAATGACATTGACATCACATGCATTTCAGGTGCTGAATGAAACGTTAGACGTCTTATACAGACGTCAAAAATATGACTTAAGCGGAAGTCGAAAAGACGTCTTGTATGGACATCAACAAAACATCTTATATAGACGTTATATTATATGGATGTTGAAAATAGATCTTACAAAAACATTGAAAAGACATCCTATACGGGGGTTAAAATACATATTTTCCAGATGTTAAAATCTGGTGCATTTTTGGGGCTGAATGAAAGGTGAAAAGACATCTGTACCAATCTGTCACATGCACTTATGTTAGCTTTTTCAAAAGCTTTAAAACTGACAGTGATGATGTTCAAAGTAGTCCAAAAAACTCAGATTTCAAACATCCAGCCTGACAAAAGATACATTTTATGCCTCACCATTAAGTTAATTATTGCCAATACATATTAACAAAGGGGTGTACATTTGGTTTTGATATTTCATGTTTAATATTCATGTAAGATTTAGTAATCATAATTATTACAGAATTGCAGAATAAACCAACAGACAACTTCAACTAGAATAACTTTTTTTTTATCTACCTTAGTTGTATGCACGGACTCAGTCGATCTGGATAAGAGTGTCTGCTGAATGACCAAAATGTAAATGTAAAAACAAACACTTGCAAAGTATGCTGGGTATTATTCGAATGCACTCGAAACTCAAGCCAGTACAAATTTGGTCGGTGCAATCCAAATCTGAACAAATCATAGACGTCTAGGATGTTTCACAAGGTTGAACATTACAGTAGAGCATAGTACAGTATGGTACAGAACAGTCAAGTTTAATTCAGTAGAGTAGGGTACAGTACACTATACTTTACTCTAGTGTGCTTTACTATATTGTACTATACTTTACTGTACTGTGTACTGCACTCTACTGTGCTCTACTGTACTGTGCTGTCAACTTGTGAAACATAAATGTCTAAGATTGGTTCAGATTTTGTCTGAACCAGACCAAATCTGAACCAATTATAGACGTCTATGTTTGGGCCAAATCAAGGACGGTCCGGACCAATTTTGAACCAATTATAGACTTCTATGTTTGGGCCAAATATAGGCCGGACTGGACGTCTGTGGACATTGAACTCAAGGCCGGTCCAAACCGGACAAAATCTAAACCAAACATAGACGTCTATGATTGGTCTGGACCAAAAATGTACGTCCTTGGACGTTGAAATCAAGGCTGGTCCAGACTGCACCAAAAACGTTGGTATAAGATGTCGTCTTTATCACTGCTTATGCCCCCTGGGTTCTTTCCTGGCAGGGCTTATATTCTGAAGTGACAAGTTGCCAATGAGATAGTTAATAGTCTTGTAAACATTTTATAAAATGCATATGTTATCTCACCATGGAAAGTCATATCAGATTCTTTTTGTTTATGGGCCTATACAAATATATATATATTTTTAAATCCTCATTTTTGTCATGGTTTGTAATGTGGAACCTATAAGGTAAGCATATATTTAATTTAAAGCATCTACATTTACATTTACGTCATTTAGCAGACGCTCTTATCCAGAGCGACTTATCTAATTTATCTTCATTGTCAAATCATGCACTACAGATTCTTATTCGATTTTTCTTTCACACATTATCAACTTGTGCATACAAGATACATTTTGATTTGTATGTTTCTTTTCCATGCGGGAACCACTCCATATGCGAAAAGAATAGTTAAGATGTGGGGTATATCACAAAAACTTAAACTGAAAAAAAAAGCATCCATGAACAAATTACTGTCTTTACCGGCGGCTGCTTACCCGACAATTCATAAGATGATGTTTCCCGCTTGTTTTACGGCTTGAGTTTTTGGTTGGGTATTTATTTGTCTTGATTTCTTGCACCTGCTGCTGTTGAATAGTGGAAATGTTTAAATTTTCGTGGCAGTCTGTGTGCAACAACCTGTGCATGTCTATTGCTGTCTGGAAGTTATGGGTCTCCTGAGAGAACGCGAGAAAATCTTCGCATCAAAGCATGATGTGGTTGTTGATCATTTCTGCCATGTCCAGCAGATGAAAATCAAACCATTCCGGTCTCAGTGTTGTGGGTTTTGCTTACGGTAGGCTACTACTCTTCCTCTCGTTGCCGTGGATAAAGAAGAGTGAATGCCACGGAGAAATATCCACGCAGTTTCAAGCTGCTGCCGCGCAGAGAAGCGACTCAGCTTTCGACTGGAGACATACCGTTGTCTGTCTCATCTTACTAATGAATCTAGTCAAAACCATGCGTGGCGCAGCACGGAAAATATGCATGTCCTGATGGGTAGGCAAAGACAATGAACTGTTAAGTAGCCTATTATTCAGAAATCTCATTGGAATTGAGATGACTTTACTGAGTAGTAGTATCCTATTGAATGTTCTGTGAAGTGCTTATGCTAAATTATTACCCACACTGATTTAACATATTTCTAAGATAAGAGAGTACCAGTCAAAAGTTTGGGCACACCTACTCATTTAAGGTTTTTCTTTATTTTTACTATTTTCTACATTATATAATAATAGTGAAGACATCAAAACTATGAAATAACAAATATGGAATCATGTAGTAACCAAAAAAGTGAAACAAATCTAAATATATTTTATATTTGAGATTCTTCAAAGTAGCTACCCTTAACCTTGATGAAAGCTTTGCACACTCTTGGTATTCTCTGAACCAGCTTCATGAGATAGTCACCTGGAATGCATTTAAATTAACAGGTGTGCCTTGTTAAAAGGGAATTTGTGGAATTTCTTTCCTTCTTAATGCGTTTGAGCCAATCAGTTGTGTTGTGACAAGGTAGGGTGGTATACAGAAGATAGCCCTACTTGAAAAATACCAAGTCCATATTATGGCAATAACTGCTCAAATAAGCAAAGCGAAATGACAGTCCATCATTACTTTAAGACATGAAGTCAGTCAATCCGGGAAATGTCAAGAACTTTGAAAGTTTCTTCAAGTGCAGTCGCAAAAACCATCAAGCGCCATGATGAATCTGGCTCTCGTGAGCACCGCCACAGGAAAGGAAGACCCAGAGTTACCTCTGCTGCAGAACATAAGTTCATTAGAGTTAACTGCACCTTAGATTTCAGCCCAAATAAATGCTTCACAGACTCAAGTAACAGACACATAACATCAACTTTTCAGAGGAGACTGCGTGAATCAGGACTTCATGGACTTCATGGACACCAAGAAGAAGAGACTTGCTTGGGCCAAGAAACACAAGTGATGGACATTAGACCGGTGGAAATCTGTCCTTTGGTCTGATGAGTCCAAATTTGAGATTTTTGGTTCCAACCGCCGTGTCTTTGTGAGACGCAGAGTAGGTGAATGGATTATCTCTGCATGTGTGGTTCCCACTGTGAAGCATGGAGGAGGAGGTGTGGGGGTGCTTTGCTGGTGACACTGTCAGTGATTTATTTAGAATTCAAGGCACACTTAACCAGCATGGCAACCACAGCATTCTGCAGCGATATGCCGTCTCATCTGGTTTGCACTTAGTGGGACTATAATTTGTTTTTCAACACACTTCCAGGCTGTGTAAGGGCTATTTGACCAAGAAGGAGAGTGATGGAGTGCTGCTTCAGATCACCTGGCCTCCACAATGGCCCGACCTCAACCTAATTGAAATGGTTTGGGATGAGTTGGACCGTCGGATTTTAGCAGACAAACATCGGGCAATAGCACGCTTGATGGCCTGGATGAGGATGAGAAAAATAACCACAACTCCCACTATTGGAAGTATTATGCTCACCAAAAAACTTCCCCATATACCGAATGTGGAAGACAACCACATGACTGAGCCTAAATCATCTGGATTGTAATCATGATATTTAGTGCCCTCAGTCCTGATTTTTGTATTAGGCCAGTTATTTATTCAGAATTATCAGGAATGTAAGTACAGCATTCAGCACCAATAACAGCACATCTACCCCCTTGTGAAGACAAGATAATCAAGGGCCAAACGATTTTGCATCGCCACAGTCCGAATGGCAACCATCTCGGCCGTAATTAACTCAAGACTCTCAGTAGTTCTATTTGCTAGGATTTCCAAAGAGTTAGCCATATTAATAACTTCCCATGCTATTTTAGAAATACTATAAGGGGGAAAAGCAATCACAAAGAATCTCTGTTTCTGTAATCCCACATTTTATGAATGTCTTACATGGGGTACAACATATCCCAAATAACACGACCCTTGCCACAACTTCGGTAACCAGGAATAGGCATAGTATCCACAGATAAAGTAAGTCCCGTTGTGAGCTATCATACCATTATTGATGATATTACCAAAGGTATTGGCATAAAAAGTAGTCATAGTGCCATTATTGAGAGTTAATCAACAGACATTAGACATACCTTAGCACTGTCACAGGCAGATAGATAGATCTGTTGTCTGATCACACTTACTCTGTCCTACTTTGACAAACGCGTCCTGGTGCAGTTGAGACAAGTTCTGTAACCTATTAAAACATAACCACCCAACATGGGCATGTGTAGTAACTCGGTAAGGTGGTCGATGATTAGTGTCATTGGTAATTCCAAATGAAGGAAGGTACTGCAGAACTAGGTACTCTCGCATGTTGATACTCAACATTCTCACCCCAATTATACCAATTAACATCTCTCCATATCCCCAACATTTCACTCTGGTTAAAAGGAATAGCCCTTAATGAAATATCTGCCCTTGATGTGAATGGTGCATACGTACAAACCTAACAACTACTTTGATTGACTACTGTGGCATAGTGTAGAGAGAGGGCTAGAAATGTATTGACACCCAGTGTCCCTCATCCTGCTGACACATCTCTGTGTTAGAAATGGAAACACCACCCCATATCCTGTATTAGGAGGAAACTCGCAATGAAAATAATTTCAAACATCCTTCACTTGTCTGCAAGACAATAATATTCAATCGTCCTATTGTCAAGGTAATCATTCACAAAGTCCTTCAAAAGTGACCAGCTCTTCCACACTGGTATCAGTCCCACATAGATAACAATTACAAATTATGCCGGTAATGAGGAAATCTTCTTCCGTTCCACTGGTTGCACTTCACCGGTGATCTTGTATCGTTTCAGGTACAGTCAAGGGATATTGCTGCAGCCTCAGATGATAGATTCTCATAACATGTAAAGAAGGAAATAAAAAAGTGAAAGTAAACCCTCTTAAGGATACCCCCTTTTTTCAATTTTCACTTAAAATGACATACCCAAATCTAACTGACTCATGCCCTGAAGCAAGGATATGCATATTCTTGGTACCATTTGAAAGGAAACACTTTGCACGTTGTGGAAATGTGAAAGGAATGTAGGTGAATATCACAGAATAGATCTGGTAAAAGATAATACAAAGAAAAAAACTGTTCTTTTGTATTTTTTCTACCATCTTTAAAATGCAAGAGAAAGGCCATAATAAATTGTTCCAGCCCATGTACAATTTAGATGTTGTCCACTAGATGGCAGCAGTGTATGTGCAAAATTTTAGACTGATCCAATGTACCATTGCATTTCTGTTAAAAATGTTGTGTCAAGACTGCCCAAATGTGCCTAATATGTTTATTAATAACTTTTCATGTTCAAAATTATGCACTCTCCTCAAACAATAGCATGGTATTCTTTCACTGTAAATTGGACAGTTTAGATTAACAAGAATTAAGAATTTAGATTAACAAGAATTTAAGCTTTCTGCCAATATCAGATATGTCTATGTCCTGGGAAATGTTCTTGTTACTTACAACCTCATGCTAATCACATTAGCTTATGTTAGCTCAACCGTCCCGTGATAGGGACACCGATCCCGAAGAAGAAAAGTAACATGTCCTGGTTTCAATAGATGTTTACTTAGATTTCCCTAGGTAAGCATGTCCCGATTTTCAGGAAAACGTTAGACATTTCACCTATTATCCAGTAAATATTAGCAGATTAGTTACAGATGGGAACCAGACAGGCTGTGTGTACACCTTGTTTGAGAGGTACAGTTCATTATGGGTATAGATCAAGGATGGACAACTTTGATGGGGGTTGGGGTCACAAAAAATCTGAACTCATCATGGGGAGCCGCAGTTGCGCCACCACATCTGATACATTTTATTTTTTGTAGTTTTAGCGTAAATTCCGTGCAATTCTACACATTTTGCCATGGGGTGTAGAGAGAAAATGTTGCTGTTATAAAGCAAGTTTGCTGCAATTCTACATAGTTTGCCATGAAAGAAGATTTTGCAATTTGACACAGGGTGGAGAGAAATGTTTACAGTTTTTAATATGATATCTGAGTGAGACTATCTAACAAAATCAATGGGGTCCCCGGGCGGTAATTTGACCATGATTACTACAAGTTTAGAAATCTGGCCGCTAGACTAACTTACTAAAGCATTTTAGCTGACATGGACTAATTGAGTAACAAGAAATCCTGCAAAATGCCTTTGATGTATTTTGGAGAAAAAAATTATGATGTTGACTACTTATTATTATTTTTTTTTAATGTACCCCCCTTTTCTCCCTAATTTTGTGATATCCAATTGGTAGTTACGATCTTGCCTCATCACTGCAACTTCCCAACAGGCTAGGGAGACGCGAAGGTCGGGTCATGCGTCCTCCAAAACATGACCCCTCAAAATGGTGGAAAATTCATAATTGCGGACCTTATGAGTCCTTGAGGCAAATTTGTACCTTGTGAGGAGAGGGACCTATGTACCGAATTTCAGGACTCTAGGTCTCACGGGATGAGGGGTGTGCACTTTCAGTTGCTTGTTATAGCTTCACCATGTGGCTCATTAACATGGCATTGCTTAAGAGGGTGTATCCTTTGGACCTTTACCTTTTGCAAAGTCTCTAGCTCTAAGAATAATAATGCCAACAAATACAATAGGGTTCGCTGCTGAAACGCTAATAATAGCCATGTTTGGGTGAGAAGATGCACAGAAATGAAACCGACTACACCGTGCCCATTGTTGAATAAGTACAGTGAAGTGAACAGACTAGAATCCGATCTAGTGCATGATAGATTGGACTGACAGCGAGACCCCGCTCCACAGAGGCCCGAGCTGTAGAAAAGAAAGATGTTAAGGAGAGCTCTAATTAAAGCTAGCGTGAGTGACTATGCTGCATGCTCCAAGAGAGCTGAGCAGTGGGGTATTCAAACGTAATGATCATGTCCTTCACGCCCCATTGCTTTACGGCTCTTTAAATGAAAAATGATTTTAGCAGAAATGAAGGTAAAGTATTTAAGTTGCCTTGGTTTTCGTCAAAGGTAAAATAAAGGTTTCTGAATACAGACCGCATTTGTCTTGATTCAGGTGAGCTGGCCAGACACCAGACCCATTTTCTATTCTATTTTCTATGTGAAATTGCAGGGCAATGCAACTTGAAGGAATTCATTTATTTTCAGAGGGAGGTGCATTACCTGTTCATTTAGATGGCCAATGGATATCTACAGGACATTTGTTTCATGCGCATAGAAATAAATGTGAACATAAACACGCACAGACACCCACTCTACATTGGTTTGTTTTGGTTAAAGCAGTGACAGCCCTTTCAAACAAATAAGAATGAATTATACAGTTCTGTACGTCAAGGACATTCAGTGTACTGTATTCCAACCACACACACATCTTAAGTGAATAACTGAATTCTCTTTGTGCTTGTTCTTGGGCTCACATCTCCTCACCCACTCGATCACCTCAAATTAATCTCTCTCTCCTGTCTGTCTGTCTGTCTGTCTGTCTGTCTGTCTGTCTGTCTGTCTGTCTGTCTGTCTGTCTGTCTGTCTGTCTGTCTGTCTGTCTGTCTGTCTGTCTGTCTGTCTGTCTGTCTGTCTGTCTGTCTGTCTGTCTGTCTGTCTGTGTCTGTGTCTGTGTCTGTGTCTGTGTCTGTTAGTGTCCCACAATGATCCAGCCACAGATCGCACAATTACCATTTGAATGATCCTGCGTCATGAGAGATTCAACAAAGAATCACAGCTCTCCACGTTAAAGGCCATTCTGAATCTTAGTCCTTGGCTCATGATAGCCCTTTTCCGCGTAGTGAACTACAGTGGCTATCACTTGATAAAATAGTAATTCAGCTGAAGCTGGGATTGGCCCATAAAATAGTGTATGTTACACTCCCCCAGTATCTAAATAACTATTTTACTACTGTTAGGAACTCTCATTCCTAAACCACGAGAGGCAGTGCCACAGATTGTGCCATGTCGATTCAAGAGTGGTACTGGCCAGAACACGTTTATATATACGGCAGTGGTGGAGTAGAACAAACGCCCGGCTGAAATAAAAACTGTTTCTGACATTCTTAGGTTCAAACACTCCCGCAAGGCTTGGTTAATGTTGAGATAGCCTCATAGCCAAGTGTAAAGCCAATCTGCGCTAGTGTAGGGATTTCTTATGTGTATATATATATTTTTTGTATATATGTAAATATGTGGACATTGTGTATGATTGAATGTTTGGCACAGAGTGCCCATGTCACTTGCTTTGCCCTGCAGCCACTTGCTTACCAATAGAGGACCACAATGGAAACAAGTATTTTACTTTTAGTGTATATAATCCTCGTCAATTTTGGTACATGTATTAGTTGCCTGGTGTGGCTTCTTTATGTATTTTAAATTGTCAAATCAAAAAGTGTATGTCTTTGGCATCCACAGGCAAAAACATTACTTCATGTTCAGCATCACAGCACTTTCTAAAGGTCTTCTTTTTTTCCTGCCATTTCATACAGTGTAACATTATATTCCCCTCTCCCGCTTCATGATTAAAACATAAGAGTGTGACAGGAAAGGAGAGTGTATAAAATGCCTTTGATCCTATTAGCAATGCTGAGACACTTTCTCCATGCGGGTCTGGAGGTGTGCTGTCTTACTATCGCCCATCATGGATTATTTCAAAGGGCTCCTGGATCTCTAGTGTCAGAGACCCGTAGGTCATGGCCACAGCATGGGTGTATGATCATGATGTGGGACAACCATAGAAATAAAATGGGGACAATGCTGCAAAATGAATGGGCAGGATTTTATTAAAGTATAGACTGTATCAGTAGCAGAGACTGCATTTCCTCCCTCAAAGGTCCAAAAGGATTTGCTGTGCTGAAAAAATAGCAGAGCGCCCACTGATTTTATGGCTCATCATACAAATAGAGACACCAAGAATGGAAATGCTATTAATAATTTCCTTCCTTTTTCAGCACCTAGACCTACTGTATATGTGGATGCAGACTTTAAGATTGCATCCCAAATGGCACCTTATTCCTAATGTAGTGCACTACTTTTGACCATTGGCCCAGCTAATTTCAGGTGCTAAGTATGAGTCTGGAAACAAACACTTTATCTGTGTCGTGTTTTGGGAACTCATCAGAGTTCTCACATCACAAGTTGTTTGCATATGATAAGCCGTGGGAGTAGAGGGAGGGGGACGAGAGTGGCCTTTAGTCACCTAAGCTTCTGTTGCTTTAATTGAAAATCTCACCTCCTGCTGTTTTCACGGCGGGATCCTGTCAGGGAATAGAGGACAAATTGGTTTTTCGAAACATTAGCTGCATATAAATAACTTAAAGAAGATACAAATTGAAAGGACTGACAGTGTATTCAAGGGAACTTAGGCACACGGTCATTTTGATCTCACCCTTAATAAGGGCACACACCATAACGCATGTTGGCCATGCACGGCCCTATGCAGTAGCTCACCTTTGTGGGTGTCGACGAGCTGTGGTGATTCTAGATCAGGGCTGGCCAAACTGTTGCTGCAGAGCTACCGTCCTGTAGGTTTTCGTTCCAACCGTTGTAGTAACTAACCTGATTCAGTTTCTCAACCAGCTAATTATAAGAATCATGTGTGCTAGATTAGGGTTGGAGTGAACCTTCAGCACGGTACGTGTTTGGGGACATGATTAGTTGTTCTTTTATTTTGTTATTTAACCTTTATTTAAGTAGGCAAGTCAGTTAAGAACAAATCATTATTTACAATGACGGCCTACCTCGCCCAAGGTTAGGGCAACCCTGATCTAGAATTGTCGGGGAAATTTAAAGAAAACGATGGCCAGAGTTGCTGTGGTCAGAGGCGCTGCGCTCTGTCGATATTTGTTATGGTGTGTCCTGTCAGACGTTAATTCCAGTCATGAGTAACGGTCTATTCGTCTTAAAACCGTATTATCATAAAACGTTGTGATGAGGGCACGACAACGCCTCTCCCCCCTCAGGAGGCTGAAAGATATGGCATGGGCCCGCAGATTCTCAAATAGGTCTAGCGCTGCGCCATTGAGAGCATCTTGACTGGCTGCATCACCGCTTGGTATGGCAATGCTCAGCATTCGATCGCAATGCGTACAGCCCAGTCAGTGGCGGTTCTAGCTTGTATTGCTCCCTGGGCGAACCCCCCGCCAATTTTTATTCAGACATTTGGAACAACACAAATAAATAATCATAAAATGTAAAACTACATACAAAATAAAACTCATAAATATCAAAAAGAAGTAACAAAGACAAATAGAAACAAATTTGTGTTGATTTGGCACTCGAGCATCAATACATTACCCATCCCCCAATACTGTCAACCAAGAGTCAAGACTAAACCAGTTCACCTTGGTGGTGTGCAGACTGATTTTACATTATTCTTAATGATTTCACGCGAAGGAGACTTGGGAGACTTTCCCAGGCAGTAGCCTGCCTAGCTCACAAACTAGAATCAGGGCGCCTACTTCGACAAGGTTAATTGACCCACAGTCCCACACGGTGACATGATATCATTGACGTGACGTGTAAATGAGCGATAGAAAACCGATCGCACAAATGTCACCTTTCTGAATGTTTTTGTGCGGGCGCCCCGTGCCGCCCCGGCAAGATGCCACCCTGGGCGACTACCCATGTCACCTATACCTAAATCCGCCACTGAGCACAGTACATCACTTGGGCAGAGCTTCCTGCCATCCAGGACCTTCGTGACAGGTGATGTCAGTGCATGTCCCTCAAAATTGTGAAAGACTCCAGCCACCCAAGAAATAGACTGTTCTTTCTGCTACCGCACGGCAACCAGTACTGGAGCGCCAAGTCTTGGACCAAAAGGCTCCTGAACAGCTTCTATCCCCCCAAGCCATAAGCGTGCTGACAATTATTCAAATGGCTCCCTGGACTATTTACATTGACCCCCTTTTTATTGCACTGACTCTCTTTCACTGACTCTATGCACACTCAATTGACTCTACTCACACACTCGCATATACTACACTGACATTCCAACACACACACAAAACACACACAAACATGCATATTGACAACACACACACACTCCCATTCCTCACATGCGGTGCTGCTACTCTGTTATCTTGTCTGATTGCCTAGTCACTTTTACCCCTACCTACAGTACAGTCCCTTTAGAAAGTATTCACACACCTTGACTTTTTCCACATTATGTTGTGTTACAGCCTGTATTGAGATGTTGTGTCACTGGCCTACACCCAATACATTACAATGTCAAAGTGGAATTACGTTTTAGAAATGTTTAGAAATCTATTTAAAACGAAAAGCTGAAATGTCTTGAGTCAGTAAATATTCAACCCCTTTGTTATGGCAAGTCTAAACAAGTTCAGGAGTAAAAAGGTGCTTACCAAGTCCGATAATAAGTTGCATGGACTTACTGTGTGCAATAATCGTGTTTAACATTATTTTTCAACGACTACCTCATCTCGAGGGCAGCCCGAGTGGCGCAGCGGTCTAAGGCACCGCATCTCAGTGCTAGAGGTGTCACTATTGTTACCCTGGTTTGAATGCAGGCTGTATCACAACCGGGCCGTGATTGGGAGTCCCATAGGGTGGTGCACAATTGGCCCAGCATTGTCCGGGTTTGGCCGTCATTGTAAATAAGAATTTGTTCTTAACTGACTAGCCTTGTTAAATTAATGTTAAATATAATAAAAAAATATACAATTATCTGTAAGGTCCCTCAGTCGAGCAGGGAATTTCAAACACAGATTCAACCACAAAAACCAGGGAGGCTTTCCAATTCTTCGCAAAGAAGAGCACCTATTGGTAGAAAAGTTTTAAAAAAGCAGACATTGAATATCCCTTTGAGCATGGTGAAGTTATTAATTACACTTTGGATGGTGTATCAATACACCCCGTTTCCGGAGAGGAAGGAAACCGCTTAGGGATTTCACCATGAGGCCAATGGTGATTTAAAACAGTTACAGAGTTTAATGGCTGTGACAGGAGAAAACTGAGGATGGATCAACAACATTGTAGTTATTCCACAGTACTAACCTAAATGACAGAGTGAAAAGAAGGAAGCCTATACAGAATAAAAATATTCCAAAGCATGCATCCTGTTTGCAATAAGGCACTAAAGTAAAACTGCAAAAAGTGGCAAAGAAATGAACTTCATGTCTACATTTCAGAATTTGTGGGTTTTTGTTTGTCCACCCGCCTCTTGAGGATTGACCACAAGTTCTCAATGGGATTAAGGTCTGGGGAGTTTCCTGGCCATGGACCCAAAATATCAATGTTTTGTTCCTCGAGCTGGAAAAGGCATTGATCGTCACAAAACTGTTCCTGGATGCTTGGGAGAAGTGGCTCTCGGAGGATGTGTTGGTACCATTCTTAATTCATGGCTGTGTTAGGCAACAATGTGAGTGAGCCCACTCCCTTGGCTGAGAAGCAACCCCACACATGAATGGTCTCAGGATGCTTTACTGTTGGCATGACACAGGACTGATGGTAGCGCTCACCTTGTCTTCTCCAGACAAGCTTTTTTCCGGATGCCCCAAACAATCGGAAAGGGGATTCATCAGAGAAAATGACTTTACCCCAGTCCTCAGCAGTCCAATCCCTGTACCTTTTGCAGAATATCAGTCTGTCCCTGATGTTTTTCCTGGAGAGAAGTGGCTTCTATGCTGCCCTTCTTGACACCAGGCCATCCTCCAAACGTCTTTGCCTCACTGTGCGTGCAGATGCACTCACACCTGCCTGCTGCCATTCCTGAGCAAGCTCTGTACTGGTGGTGCCCCGATCCCGCAGCTGAATCAACTTTAGGAAATGGTCCTGGCGCTTGCTGGACTTTCTTGGGCGCCCTGAAGCCTTCTTCACAGCAATTGAACCGCTCTCCTTGAAGTTCTTGATGATACGATAAATGGTTGATTTAGGTGCAATCTTACTGGCAGCAATATCGTTGCCTGTGAAGCCCTTTTTGTGCAAAGCACTGATGACGGCACGTGTTTCCTTGCAGGTAACCATGGTTGACAGAGGAAGAACAATGATTCCAAGCACCACCCTCCTTTTGAAGCTTCCAGTCTGTTATTCGAACTCAATCAGCATGACAGAGTGATCTCCAGCCTTGTCCTCGTCAACACTCACACCTGTGTTAACGAGAGAATCACTGACATGATGTCAGCTGGTCCTTTTGTGGCAGGGCTGAAATGCAGTGGAAATGTTTGGGGGATTCAGTTCATTTGCATGGCAAAGAGGGGCTTTTCAATTAATTGCAATTCATCTGATCACTCTTCATAACATTCTGGAGTATATGCAAAGGGCCATCATACAAACTGAGGCAGCAAACTTTGAAAATGTATATTTGTGTCATTCTCAACTTTTGGCCACGACTGTACATTGTAGAAGTGTTTAGAAACATAATAGGTTGATGACTGCAACTGTGCTGTCAGATTGTTTGTTCATAAATTCAGAGCGTTTTGTGTTCAGAGCGCACACCGGACGCTCTAGCCGATTGATGATTGATTCTTACGTTCTGACCTCACGACGATGGCAGTCAAGCACCCAAGCTAACTGGCTAACTTGCAAGCTATTTCCAGACACATAATGAGAGAACACCTCACTCTGACCATTTTACTCGCCCTAGCAGTGCTGGTTAGGCTGTTTTCATGTTATCCTGAGCGTCGATGACTTCGTAAATGTATCAGTTATTCTGCGCTCTCTGGCACACTGACAAGTAACGTTAGATGGCCAGACTGAATTTACGAACGCACCCGAACTGGTTACTTGCATAGTGGAGTATTTTGTTAAGACATGTCGCTAGCTAGTTAGGTAAACAATTAAACATAATCACACCTCATGAGTTAATACCTTGCATGAATCTGCAGGTAACTTAGCCAACCAACCAGGTTCAATGTTAGCTAGCTAATATTAGGCTATAGCTAGCCAAACAAATGTTCCTGAGATACGAATAATAAGGTCATACATGTAATGTTAGCTAGCGAGCTAGCTAGGTAAACAATTAACCATAATCACAATTCATCCAACAAATGTGCATATTTGTATGTATTTGTATATATCTATCCTCCTGATTCCTGCTTACAAGCAAAAATTAAAGCAGGAAGCACCAGTGACTCGGTCTAAAAAAAAGTGGTCAGATGAAGCAGATGTTAAACTACAGGACTGTTTTGCTATCACAGACTGGAACATGTTCTGGGATTCTTCCGATGGCATTGAGGAGTACACCACATCAGTCACTGGCTTTATCAATAAGTGCATCAAGGACGTCGTCCCCACAGTGACTGTACGTACATACCCCAACCAGAAGCCATGGATTACAAGCAACATTTGCACTGAGCTAAAGGGTAGAGCTTCCGCTTTCAAGGTGTGGGACTCTAACCCAGAAGCTACCAAGAAATCCTGCTATGCCCTGCGACGAACCATCAAACAGGCAAAGCGTCAATACAGGGCTAACATTGAATCATACTACACCGGCTCCGACGCTGGTCTTATGTGGCAGGGCTTGCAAATTATTACAGACTACAAAGGGAAGCACAGCCGTGAGCTGCCTAGTGACACGAGCGTACCAGATGAGCTAAATCCCTTCTATGCTCACTTCGAGGCAAACAACACTGAGGCATGCATGAGAGCATCAGCTGTTCCAAACGACTGTGTGATCATGCTCTCCGTAGCCGACGTGAGTAAGACCTTTAAACAGGTCAACATACACAAGGCTACGGGGCCAGACGGATTACCAGGACGTGTGCTCCGGGCATGTGCTGACCAACTGGCAGGTGTCTTCACTGACATTTTCAACATGTCCCTGATTGAGTCTGTAATACAAACAAGTTTCAAGCAGACCACCATAGTCTCTGTGCCCAAGAACACAAAGGCAACCTGCCTAAATGACTACAGAGCCGTAGCACTCACGTCCGTAGCCATGAAGTGCTTTGAAAGGTTGGTAATGGCTCACATCAACACCATTATCCCAGAAACCCTAGACCCACTCCAATTTGCATACTGCCCAAACAGATCCACATATGATGCAATCTCTATTGCACTCCACACTGCCCTTTCCCACCTGGACAAAAGGAACACTTATGTGAGAATGCTATTCATTGACTACAGCTCAGCGTTCAACACCATAGTACCTCAAAGCTCATCACTAAGCTAAGGATCCTGGGACTAAACACCTCCCTCTGCAACTGGATCCTGGACTTCCTGAAGGGCTGCCCCCAGGTGGTGAGGGTAGGTAGCAACACATCTGCCACGCTGATCCCCAACACTGGAGCTCCCCACGGGTGCGTGCTCAGTCCCCTCCTGTACTCCCTGTTCACCCACGACTGCATGGCCAGGCACGACTCCAACACCATCATTAAGTTTGCGGCACAACGATGGTATGCCTGATCACCGACACCAACGGGACAGCATATAGGGAGGAGGTCAGAGACCTTGCCGGGTGGTGCCAGAATAACAACCTGTCCCTCACCGTAACCAAGACTAAGGAGATGATTGTGGACTACAGGAAAAGGAGGACCGAGCACGTCCCCATTCTCATCGAAGGGGCTGTAGTGGAGCAGGTTGAGCGCTTCAAGTTCCTTGGTGTCCACATCAACAACAAACTAGAGTGGTCCAAACACACCAAGACAGTCGTGGAGAGGGCACGACAAAGCCTATTCCCCCTCAGGAAACTAAAAAGATTTGGCATGGGTCTTGAGATCCTCAAAAGGTTCTACAGCTGCAACATCGAGAGCATCCTGACTGGTTGCATCACGGCCTGGTACGGCAATTGCTCGGCCTCTGACCGCAAGGCACTGCAGATGGTAGTGCGTATGGCCCAGTACATCACTGGGGCTAAGCTGCCTGCCATTCTGGACCTCACACCAGGCGGTGTCAGGAAGACCCCAGCCATAGACTGTTCTCTCTACTACCGCATGGCAAGCGGTACCGGAGTGCCAAGTCTAGGACAAAAAGGCTTCTCAACAGTTTTTATCCCCAAGCCATGGACTCCTGAACAGGTAAGCAAATGGCTACACGGACTATTTGCATTGTGTGCCCCCCAACCCCTCTTTTTACGCTGCTGTTACTCTTTGTTTATCATATATGCATAGTCACTTTAACTATACATCCATGTACATACTACCTCAATTGGGCCGACCAACCAGTGCTCCCGCACATTGGCTAACCGGGCTATCTGCATTGTGTCCCACCCACCACCCGCCAACCCCTCTTGTACGCTACTGCTACTCTCTGTTCATCATATAGTCACTTTAACCATATCTACATGTACATACTACCTCAATCAGCCCGACTAACCGGTGTCTGTATGTAGCCTCGCTACTTTTATAGCCTCGCTACTGCATATAGCCTGTCTTTTTACTGTTGTTTTAATTCTTTACCTACCTATTGTTCACCTAATACCTTTTTTGCACTATTGGTTAGAGCTTGTAAGTAAGCATTTCACTAAGGTCTACACCTGCCAGGAAACTCCCCAGACCTTAATCCCATTGAGAACTTGTGGTCAATCCTCAAGAGGCGGGTGGACAAACAAAATCCCACAAATTCTGACAAACTCCAAGCATTGATTATGCAAGATGGGCTGCCATCTGTCAGGATGTGGCCCAGAAGTTACTTGACAGCATGCCAAGGCAGATGGCAGAGGTCTTGAAAAAGAAGTGTCAACACTGCAAATATTGACTCTTTGCATCAACTTCATGTAATTGTCAATAAAAAGCCTTTGACACTTATGAAATGCTTGTAATTATACTTCAGTATTCCATAGTAACATCTGACAAAAATATCTAAAGACAATGAAGCAGCAAAGTTTGTGGAAGTTAATATTTGTGTCATTCTCAAAACGTTTGGTCACGACTGTAGATGATACCATGATTACGGATAATTCTGAATTAATCGCAAATAATGATGAGTGAGAAAGTTAGATGCACAAATATAAAACCCTACCATTAAAATAACAGGGGAGGTTAGCATTTTTGGGGGGTATGATATTAGTGCCTCCTAACTTTCTTACTCATCATTATTCATGATTCATTCAGGATTATCCGTAATCATGGTATCATCCCTATTAATGTAAAAGAGTTTAGAAACATATTCTATTCATAGAAAGTGTTCTACATGGAACCCAAATGGCTTCTACTTGGAACCAAAAAGGGTTCTTCAAAGGATTCTCCTATGGGGACAGCCGAAGAACCAATTTAAGGTTCTAGGCAATGCTTCCAAATACTAATTGAGTGTATGTAAACTTCTGACCCACTGGGAATGTGATGAAAGAAATAAAAGCTGAAGTAAATCATTCTCTCTACTATTATTCTGACATTTCACATTCTTAAAATAAAGTGGTGATCCTAACTAACCTAAGACAGGGATTTTTTTTGTACTTAGCAAAAAAAAAAAGTTTTAATTTTTTCGTACTTTTTAGCTCTGCATTGTTGGGAAAGGGCTTGTGAGTAAGCATTTCACAATAGTCTGCACCTGTTGTATTCGGCTCATGTGACAAATAAAATTGTATTTGTTTAATTTGATTTAAAGTCGTGCTAAGATATGGCAAGTATAAATACGGTAAATACACACACTAAAGGTAAAGAAATATATTCTGAGCAAATAGTGTTTTATGGACCCAACTGCAAACTTCAACGAGTAGGGCATTCAAGGAGGTCTAATGGGGATTTGTGATCTCACCGCCTCCCCCTTGCTTTAGGAACAATAGAGGAGCAATAGAGAACAACAGAGGAAAGGCCCCCCACCCCCCAGCCACTTGTGCCATGTCATGAGGATACCTGGACCACCTATTGAGATGTGCCTTTTGTTGAGTAAATCATGTTATAAATGAGCTCAAAAGGAGACTGGAGTAGGACTTTAAACCTTGACCATGTTAAGATTACACACCTCGATTGTCCTTTGCCCCTGTATTAACACCAGTCGTAGAAAGTAGCATACAGTCATTGACTATTCAGATATTCACATTGAGCCCTAATAACAATTCTAGATGTTATTAAAATTATAGTTTTGTAGAATCAAGCACAGTTGGCCGGTGCCACCTTAATTAGGGAGGACGGCTCATAGTAATGGTTGGAATGGAATCAAGACAAGCTAACCAGACAAATGAAATGAATCACTGTTTCACAACTGATCCGAATAAGATGGCCCTGCAGGGATGTTCGTTGGTGTGGAGCTTTTACATTTTGTAAAACACTTTTTCAGTTGTAATGCTGGGAAAACGGGATATCGATTCCCCATTTGTTCCTTACTGCTCTTGTCCCTGTCGGGCCCCCCAGGTTTTCATCAGTCTGTAATGGAGAAACAGTGGAGATGAATGAGCCCGACACACTGAAACTCATATCAGCTCTACACCTGCACTCTCGCTGATGGCTGGCTCAACCTCCAGAGTTATGAATATCCATCCCTCTTGCAGCCAGTCCCAATAATGAGATGCCAGCGAAGCAGAGCAGGCATGAAAAACGGCAACAAAAACAACAGACAGGCAAGCCATTCCAAATGCACAATCCAATATTCAATGGCTCCAATCTTTTTCAAATCCAATGGATTATTGTTGCCACCAGCGCCATATCGATCTTGTTGCAAAGCACCACCAGCTCTCCGTAGACTTCTTCTCATTTTGCCATTTTGGGAAATGAGCTAAAATAAGCAGACAGACGAGGTGGATTGATGCAAGACAAGTCAGTTAGGCAGACTGGGACAGTGGCTGCAAAAGAAACACCCTTGAGAAATGGTAGACGTTTTCTGAAGATGTAGCTGTCGTCTTATGTAGCTGTCGTGCAGCACCAATGCTGGGGGTCCCTCAGTAAAGGGAGATACACCCCACAAAACCGCTGCCCTATATTCTTAACTACATCCCAGAAGACTCAGTGGCTACATCCCAAATGGCACCCTATTCTCCATATAGTTCAGTAGCGGTGTGTGGGTGGGTGAAATCACTGAGGAAGCCAAGCCAAGGTAGTAAAACAGCCATTTTACAACCTGTTGTGATAATTGCGTTGTTTGCTCTATAACTCATTCTTTCACATGCCACCGTGATATACAATAAGGCCAACAAAAAGTTGACGGGAAAAATTCAACAACACATACAGTTGAATTCGGAAGTTTACATACACCTTAGCCAAATACATTTAAACTCAGTTTTTCACAATTCCTGACATTTAATCCTAGTAAACATGCCCTGTCTTAGGTCAGTTAGGATCACCACTTTATTTTAAGAATGTGAAATGTCAGAATAATAGTATAGAGTGATTTATTTCAGCTTTTATTTTTTTCATCACATTCCCAGTGGGTCAGAAGTTTGCATACACTCAATTAGTATTTGGTAGCATTGCCTTTAAATTGTTTAACTTGAGTCAAACGTTTCGGGTAGCCTTCAACAAGCTTCCCACAATAAGTTGGGTGAATTTTGGCACTTTCCTCCTGACAGAGCTGGTGTAACTGAGTCAGGTTTGTAGGCCTCCTTGCTCGCACACGCTTTTTCAGTTCTGCCCACAAATTTTCTATGGGATTGAGTTCAGGGCTTTGTGATGGCCACTCCAATACCTTGACTTTGTTGTCCTTAAGCCATTTTGCCAAAACTTTGGAAGTATGCTTGGAGTCATTGTCCATTTGGAAGACCCATTTGCGACCAAGCTTTAACTTCCTGACTGATGTCTTGTGATGTTGCTTCAATATATCCACATCATTTTCCTGCCTCATGATGCCATCTATTTTGTGAAGTGCACCAGTCCCTCCCACAGCAAAGCACCCCCACAACATGATGCTGCCACCCCCTGTGCTTCACGGTTGGAATGGTGTTCTTCGGCTTGCAAGCCTCCCCCTTTTTCCTCCAAACATAACGATGGTTATTGTGGCCAAACAGTTCTATTTTTGTTTCATCAGACCAGAGGACATTTCTCCAAAAAGTACGATCTTTGTCCCCATGTGCAGTTACAAACCGTAGTCTGGCTTTTTTTATGGCGATTTTGGAGCAGTGGCTTCTTCCTTGCTGAGCGGCCTTTCAGGTTATGTCGATATAGGACTCGTTTTACTGTGGATATAGATACTTTGTACCTGTTTCCTCCAGCATCTTCACAAGGTCCTTTGCTGTTGTTCTGGGATTGATTTGCAAGTTTCGCACCAAAGTACGTTAATCTCTAGGAGACAGAACGCATCTCCTTCCTGTGGGGTATGATGGCTGCGTGGTCCCATGGTGTTTATACTTGCGTACTATTGTTTGTACAGATGAAAGTACTACCTTCAAGCATTTGAAAATTGCTCCCAAGGATGAACCAGACTTGTGGAGGTCTACAATTTTTTTCTGAGGTCTTGATTGATTTCTTTTGATTTTCCCATGATGTCAAGCATGGGAAATACATCCACAGGTACACCTCCAATTGACTCAAATGATGTTAACGAGCCTATCAGAAGCTTCTAAAGCCACAACATCATTTTCTGGAATTTTCCAAGCTGTTTAAAGGCACTGTCAACTTAGTGTATGTAAACTTCTGACCCATTGGAATTGTGATACAGTGAATTATAAGTGAAATAATCTGTCTGTAAACAATTGTTGGAAAAATGACTTGTGTCATGCACAAAGTAGATGTCCTAACCGATTTTCCAAAACTACAGATTGTTAACAAGAAATTTGTGGAGTGGTTGAAAAATGAGTTTTATTGACTCCAACCTTAGTGTATGTAAACTTTCGACTTCAACTGTATGTTTGATTCATCACAAAACTGGAGAGCAACATCTGCCCGGTGAAGTCCACAAAGCAAATATTGCATGTAACGAACAGTTATATCACCGGCAGCATACCTCAAGACGGCGCCGTCAGACATGGCAGCTCTCCTTCTAGCTCCTAAGCAACTTTGCAGTATTTCGATTTTTTTGTGTGTTATTTCTTACATTATTAGCCCAGGGCAAGTTGCTGCAGGGGGTGCAGAGCTGTTGGCCGGGGTAGAGGTAGCCATGTGGAAAGCATGGCCAGCCATAGAAAAATGCTTATTCAAATGATCAATTATCGTAGATTTATCAGTGTTGATAGTGTTTCCTAGCTTCAGTGCAGGGGGCAGCTGGGAGGAGGTGCTCTTACTCTCCATGGACTTTACAGTGTCTCAAAACCTTTTGGAATTAGAGCTACAGGATGCAAATGTCTGTTTGAAAAAGCTAGCCTTAGCTTTCGTAACTGACTGTGTATATTGGTTCCTAACTTTCCTGAAAAGTTGCATATCGCGGGGGCTATTTGATGCTAATGCAGAACGCCACAGGATGTTTTTGTGCTGGTCAAAGGCAGTCAAGTCTTGGGTGAACCAAGGGCTATATCTGTTCTTAGTTCTATATTCTTTGAATGGGGCATGCTTATTTAAGATGGTGAGGAAAGCACATTTAAAGAGCAACCAGGCATCCTAGAAAGGCCTGCTCGCTGAAGTGTTTTAGGGAGCGTTTGACAGTGATGAGGGGTGGTCGTTTGACCATGGACCCATAACGGATGCAGGCAATGAGGCAGTGATCACTGAGATCCTGGTTAAAGACAGCAGAGGTGTATTTAGAAGGCAAGTTGTTCAGGATGATATCTAAGAGGGTGCCCATGGTTACGGATTTAGGGTGGTACCTGCTAGGTTCCTTGATAATTTGTGTGAGATTGAGGGCATCTAGCTTAGATTGTAGGACGACCTGGGTGTTAAGCATATCCCAGTTTAGGTCACCTAACAGTACGAACTCTGAAGATAGATGGGGGCAATCAATTCACATATGGTGTCAAGGGCACAGCTGGGGGCTGAGTGGGGTCTATAAGAAGCGGAAACGGTGAGAGACTTGTTTCTGGAAAGGTGGATTTTTAAAAGTAGAAGCTCAAATTGTTTGGGCACAGACCTGGATAGTATGAAAGAACTCTGCAGGCTATCTCTGCAGTAGATTGCAACTCCGCCCCATTTGGTAATTCTATCTTGTTGGAAAATGTTGTAGTTGGGGATGGAAATTTCAGGATTTTTGGTGGCCCTCCTAAGCCAGGATTCAGACACGGCTAGGACATCAGGGTTGGCGGAGTGTGCTAAAGCAGTGAATAAAACAAACTTAGAGAGGAGGCTTCTAATGTTAACATGCATTAAACCAAGGCTTTTACGGTTACAGAAGTCAAGAAATGAGAATGCCTGGGGAATGGGAGTGGTGCTAGAGTGGTGCTATTTACAGATAGCCAGGGCCAACTCCATCACTCAGACAAACAAAGCATTTGTGTTTAGTGAGTCCACCAGATCAGGGGGAGTTGGGATGACTGCATGAATTGGGCAGTTTTCTTGTCATGATAAGCATTTATAATGTAATGAGTACTTTTGGGTGTCAGGGAAAATGTATGGAGTAAATGTTGGAATATAGTGAAGTAAAAGTAAAAGGTGTCAAAAAGATGAATAGTAAAGTAAAGTAAAGTACAGATACCCCAAAAACTACTTTAGTAGTACTTTAAGGTATTTTTACTTAAGTACTTTAAACCACTCTTTAATACACTGAAAACAAACATAAAAGATGCTAAATATCATGTGTCTGTTCATGGTATTGATTCCTGTGTGTGGGTGCGTGCATGCATGCTCGAGCGAGTAAAACAAAAAATGTTGACTTACCCTACTTGTAGGCTAGTTGAACGCCAATGCCATTCTCCTCTTTCATGTTGGCACATTTTAAAAAAAAAACAATTCTAAATGTTTTTTATTTAACCTTTTTATTTCACTAGGCAAGTCAGTTAAGACAAATTGTTATTTGCAATGACGGCCTACCAAAAGGCAAAAGGCCTCCTGCGGGGATGGCGGCTGAGATTAAAAATATAAATACATGAAATAAAATTATAGGACAAAACACACATCACAGCAAGAGTGACAACACAACACTACATAAAGAGAGACCTAAGACAGCAACATAGCATGGTAGCAACACAACATGGTAGCAACACAACATGGCAGCAGCACAAAACAGGGTACAAACATTGTCTTCAACAACAGCACGAAGGGAAAGAAGGTAGAGACAACAATATATCGCGCAAAGCAGCCACAACTGACAGTAAGAGTGTCAATGATTGAGTCTTTGAATGAAGAGATTGAGATAAAACTGTCCAGTTTGAGTGTTTGTTGCAGCTCATTCCAGTCGCTAGCTGCAGTGAACTGACTGAAATGATGAGCGACCCAGGGATGTGTGTACTTTGGGGACCTTAACAGACTGTGACTGGCAGAATGGGTGTTGTATGTGGAGCATGAGGGCTGTAGTAGATATCTCAGATAGGGGGGAGTGAGGCCTAAGAGGGTTTTATAAATAAGCATCAACCAGTGGGTTTTGCGACGGAGATTACCAGTTTACAGAGGAGTATAGATTGCAGTGATGTGTCCTATAAGGAGCATTGGTGGTAAATCTGATGGCAGAATGGTAAAGTATATCTAGCTGGTCGAGAGCACCCTTACCTGCCGATCTATGAATTACGTTTTATTAATCTAGCATGGGTAGGATGGTCATCTGAATCAGGGTTAGTTTGGCAGCTGGGGTGAAAGAGGAGAGATTACGATAGAGGAAACCAAGTCTAGATTTAACTTCAGCCTGCAGCTTTGATATGTGCTGAGAGAAGGACAGTGTACCGTCTAGCCATACTCCCAAGCACTTGTATGAGGTGACTACCTCAAGCTCTAAACCCTCAGAGGTAGTAATCTCACCTGTGGGGAGAGGGGCATTCTTCGTACCAAACAACATGACCTTTGTTTTGGAGGTGTTCAGAACAAGGTTAAGGGCAGAGAAAGCTTGTTGGATACCAAGAAAGCTTTGTTGTAGAGCGTTTAACAAAAAAATCCAGGGAGGGGCCAGCTGAACATAAGACTGTTTCATCCGCATATAAATGGATGAGAGAGCTTCCTACTGCCTGAGCTACGTTGTTGATGTAAATTGAGAAGAGCGTGGGGCCTAGGATTGAGCCTTGGGGTATACCCTTGGTGACAGGCAGTGGCTGAGACAGCAGATGTTCTAACTTTATACTGTACACTGAACTCTTTGAGACAGGTAGTTAGCATACCAGGTCAAAGACCCCTCAGAGACACCAATACTCCTTAGCTGGCCCACAAGAATGGAATGGTCTACCATATCAAAAGCTTTGGCCAAGTCAATAAAAATAGCAGCACAACATTGCTTAGAATCAAGGGCAATGGTGACATCATTCAGGACCTTTAAGGTTGCAGTGGTGGCTGTCCTGTGTGGCTCAGTTGGTAGAGCATGGTGTTTGCAACGCCAGGGTTGTGGGTTCGTTTCCCACAGGGGACTGGTACGGGGGAAAAAATGTATGAAATGTATGCATTCACTACTGTAAGTCGCTCTGGATAAGAGCGTCTGCTAAATGACTAAAATGTAAATGTAAAATGTTATACTCGAGTAAAAGTATAGATACCTTCATAGAATGTAACTCAAGTAAAAGTGTGCCAGGGGCACACTTTAACACAAAGACATTATTTACAAAATATGTATTTGTGTTTAGTGAGTCTGCCAGATCATAGGCAGTAGGGATGACCACGTGTTCTCTTGATAAATGCTTGAATTTCACAATTTTCCTGTCCGGCTAAGCATTCAAAATGTAACGAGTACTTTGGGTTGTCAGGGTAAATGTATGGAGTAAAAAGTATAATATTTTCTTTTGGAATGTAGGGAAGTAAAAGTAAAGGTTATAAAAATATAAATAGTAAAGTACATATACCCCCCCCAAAATACTTAAGTAGTACTTTTAAAGTACTTTTACTGAACTTTACACCACTGGCAGGGATACATCCATAACCTGAGCGGAAACCAGATTGCATACCAGAGAGAATACTATAGACATCAAGAAAGCCAGTCAGTTGATTTTTGACACGTTTTTCCAACACTTTGGATAAACAGGGCAAAATAGAAATAGGCCTATAACAGTTAGGATCAGCTTGATCTCCCCCTTTAAATAAAGGATGAACCGTGGCTGCCTTCCAAGCAATGGGAACCTCCCCAGAGAGGAGAGACAGGGTAAAAGGTCAGAGATAGGCTTGGTGATGATAGGGGCAGCAACCTTAGACCCACAGAGAGAGAACTGCCCCTTAAAGTAACTAACTTTGTCCTTCCGGATAGCCTGAGTGCACTTATTTCTCATTTGCCTGAACGAGAGCCAGTCAGCCTGAGTATGCGTGTGCCGAGCCTTTCACCAAATGGAATTCTTGTGGAGTAACTCTGCAAGATCACAATCGAACCAAGGGCTGAACCTGTTTTTAATTCTCATTTTCTTTATGGGGGCGTGTTTGTTAACAATACCACTGATTCTATACCAATTTACAGAGGCTGGGTCATGAAGGAATTCTTGTTAGTTTTTCACCAAGCGTCTATGACAAATCAGGACAGGTCGTTTCACTGAGCAGCCATTACGAACACAGGCTGTAAAACAGTGATCACTAAGGTCATTACAGAAAACACCCGACTGATACCTATCAAGATTATTTGTGAGGATAACATCGAGGAGAGTAGCCTTTTCTGGGTGTTTGGAGTCATACCTTGTGGGATTTGTAATAATCTGAGAAAGATTTAGGGAGTCCCATTGCTTTGGGACTTGGTCAGGTGGTTTAAGCATGTCCCAGTTTGGCTCAACTAGCAGGACAAATTCGACTTAGTGTAAGGGGCCAGGAGAGAACTTAAGACAGGTAGGGTACAGGCCGGTGCTGATGGAGGATGATCGCACCCAGCAACAGTCAACAAAGAGCTATTTAAAAGTTTTTAATGCTTAAAACCAGCAAATCAAATTGTTTGGGGACAGACTTGGTGGAGACAACCAAGCGCTGAAGGTGATCTTTGGTAAAGATTGCCACTCCCCCACCTTTGGAAGATCTGTCTTGCTGAAAAAGTTTATAACCAGAAAGGATTAACATCAGTATTCAAAACACTTTTCCTTAAGAAAGTCTCAGTAATGACCAACACATCTGGATTGGAGCTGTGATCCCACACTTTCAGTTGATCCATTTTAGGTAATAAGCTTCTAGTGTTAACGTGCAGAAAACCCAGACTTTTACAAGAGCAGAAATCAGTGAAGCAGATATCAGAGCACAAGTCAGAATTGGGGCTAGCAACAGTAGATGGGCCAGGGTGTTCATGCACATTTCCAGATATCATCAACAGTAATACAATCAAGGCACGGCGGGAGAGCTCTGCAGTGTTGATTATGATATTTTAATGTGCATTAGATGGCAACAAGATCATATTGTACAGCAATTTCATCAGGTGACATGAATACAAAGCCAGCGAGAGGTGGTTAGAATAGGATGTGAGGCCAAAAGTCTGTGTAACCAATAGAGAGTCAGAGTCCCGAGTGTGGGAACAAACAGTCTGTTCCACAGTTGGGTAAACAAAGTTCATAGTCAACAAAGCATGCAGGAGTCATGAGGCAAATAGCAAAATGCACAATAAAAAAATATAACGTCTTGGGGCTAGCCATTGTAAGTCAAGAGTCACTCGCCCCAACAGTGCCTGGGTGCTGGAGGCGAGCGAAAGCTCAGGAGAGAGGGAGGAGTGTGGTGGGGGTACCTGTACCAGACAGGGGGAGACAGGCCAGGGCAGTGAACAGATCGCCAGGTGGAATCCAAGCAGCAGTGCAGCAGGCAATGGGAGTAAGTGTCACACCCACATGGGAGAAGCTTTTAATTATAGAGCAAGATTTCTTGTAGAAAATGCTAGTGGATGGTCTCTGAACAGCGGGAGAGGGCTTCAAAGCCCTTTGGATTTGGGTGGGGTAGCCTGTGAGACTCCTGCCATTTGTTGGGCTTTGACACTTCACACCTCAGTGCTAATTGACGTTGTATCTGGTCTGTCTCAGTTCCAGGTTGGATGGTGTCCTCAGTCTCTGCTATTTGTTTGCCAGAGCAAACCATAAGAGGTTTCTAATGATCAATTAGCCTTTTAAAATGATAAACTTGGATTAGCTAACACAACATGCCATTGGAACACAGGAGTGATGGTTGCTGATAATGGGCCTCTGTACGCCTATGTAGATATTCCATACAAAATCAGTCGTTTCCAGCTTCAATAGTCATTTACAACATTAACAATGTCTACACTGTATTTCTGATCAATTTGATGTTAATGGACAAAAAAAATGCTTTTCTTTTAAAAACAAGGACATTTCTAAGTGACTGCAAACTTTTTAACCTTAGTTTATGTCAATATATTTTTTGGAGTTGGAGTTCTGATAGTTTGTTTTATTAAAGCAGAGCATTGTCCTGCTGAGAGCAGAGCTGAACAGATGTTGGAGCTCTTCATGGTGTGTCTCCGTATGGCAACACATTACCACTGGACCTCTGAGACTCTGAGCTAGAGAGACAGTATTTGAACAGCAGGCAAGATGTAGTGGTTTTCTGTAATGTGTAGCATGTAATCAAGTTTTAAGGAAGTGTGGTTATGATGGTTCCAAGACTCATGAAAGAGACTTAGAGATTACATTTTATGAGGATTAATGACGTGTGCCAATGTGAACTGTTAATAAGGTCAGTACCTGTTACGTTCCCCAGTTTCTGTGTTGTAGTTTGTATATTTGTGAGTGTGTTTCAGGTAATGGCTTCCTGAAATTCTCCAAGCAGCTGATTGGTCGGCCCCATTGCTGATTGGAGAGCTGACCCCGCCCCCTCGTCAGGACGCAGCTGTCTCCAATTAACAACCCCACCTAAAGCTATATAAGCCAGTGTTCTGTTGAAAGAAAGAGAGACACAGATGATGGCAGAGAGATATTTGCTGGGAGACACAGATAATGGCTGAGAGTTATAGCATGATGGTTGTTGCTAAGACATTTGGTATGTACTGTGTAGTTGTTGCTGTGAGAGCTGATTGTAATTTTCTGTGTTAGTTTGTTGCTCAGAGAGAGCTTCTTTAATGTCCTGAGTTAGTTTTCTCAGGTTAGTTGAAAAATTGTTTGTTATTCTGTTTCCTTTGTTCCCAGGGGGAAGGGGAAGGCACCTAGGGAGTGCTTAGGCAAGAGGCCCGCGGGCATACATATATCCGTAGTAATTTATTGTCTATGCACACTAGGAAAGACCTGGGCGGACCATCCCCTGTATTTTGGTTAGTGCACCAGGTGGTGCTAGTTAGGTAAGTAGTGGGTAGGCAGGTAAGGTAGGAGAGGGGGCTTTGATATTTACTTTCTTTGCTTTGGTTCCGTCCAGCCCCTTTTCCCCAAACTTACCGCGTGAAGGAATACATTCACAGTAAACGGTATTTTCTGCCTTTGTGTCATCCTTGCTCACACCTACACTTCCATACCTCTTTCACACCACGGAGAGTTAAGTTGTAGCAGGGTGTTGCGTTCCCTTTTTCTAGAGGCGTGCGTAACAGTACCTCTCCATACTGGAAACACTTATCTCCCTCACTAGCTTTAAGCACCAGCTATCAGAGCAGCTCCCAGATCACTGCACCTGTACATAGCCCATCTATAATTTTGCCCAAACTACTACCTCTTCCCCTACTGTATTTATTTATTATTTTGCTCCTTTGCACCATATTATTTATATTTTAACTTTGAACTTTCTTCAAATTATAATTCTACTATTCCAGTGTTTTACTTGCTATACTTTATTTACTTTGCCACCATGGCCTTTTTTTTTTGCCTTTACCTCCCTTATCCCTTATCTCACATCATTTGCTCACATTGTGTATATAGTCATTTTTGTCTACTGTATCATTGATTGTATGTTTTACTCCATGTGTAACTCTGTGTTTTTGTATGTTGTCGAACTGCTTTGCTTTATCTTGGCCAGGTCGCAATTGTAAATGAGAACTTGTTCTCAACTTGCCTACCTGGTTAAATAAATACATTCTCTACATGGCTTCTCACCACATTTGTCGGTAAAGGGAAATATTCAGGGCATTGTTACCCAGGAAAAGTGCACAAAATGAGTCCAAACTTAGTGGAACATTGTCATAGGAGTTGATTTTCTTTGGAAGCCCTTCACTGTAAGTGTCCCCATAAAGTCACAGTGTCTGTTACTGGCCAAATTCCTTTGTTCAGCCTTGGGCTGGCTAGAAGATGCCAGTTTCCATCCTGCACATCACTCTAAGCTTACATCCTCCAGGGATCTCAGGCAAAATGTAGGACACCATCAAGTTCCATCAACATCTTAGTGGGATTTAACTTCACACAAAAACTATTTCCAGAACTTTGCTAAATGTGCATGAAATACGATGGAACAAAATATTTTAAGTATAGGTAAAAGCCATTAAACATCCTAGTCTCCTCTATACGGCATCCCCTTTCTTTCCAGTATGTAAGGTTACAGTATGTAAGGATACTCAAATGGGTGGATGACTACACCTATGAGTGATGGGATGTTGTGCTTGTGTAGTGGGTTGAAAATCCTTGAGTTTGAACTTAAAGTAAAGTAGATTCAGGGAATGTTTTGTTTTGGCTTCATTCCTATGCAGTGAGGCATTATTATGCAGTAGATGCAATCACAGTCAGGACACGAGGACGCTCTAACTTTGGTGTTGGACTAGGGATCAGGAGTTCTGATCTAGCCTTGTACGAACCATCGTGAATGGTTAGTAAGAGGCTAGTTCCGAGCTGGCTTCATTATTTATCACTTGATAAAGTTTTAAACATTCTCATGTGCTGCCTTTTCCCACTGCATTTCAGATGAATATCATACTGCTCTCACATCTTCATTCTGAGGGTAATAACACTTGCAGCGATTCTGGTAAACGGCTCCTATGTATGGCACCCAAATGTCCTATGTAGTTCAATCATTTTTGACTGAGGCACATTGAGATCAGATGATAATTGTATCTACCCACACTAGGTTTGTGTATTGTTATAGATTCCTTTTTTAAAAGTTTTATTTCATATCTTGCAACTTGAGTTTCCTGGCTAGCCTGACCTATTGTAAACAAACATTCTCAGTTATATACTTTTCACAAAAAAATTGCTTATTTCATTACAGAGAACATTTTTTTGTGCTTCATGTCCAAACCACCAAGCAACTTAATTGATCTAGACATTTTTTGGGTTGACACTTTAGGATGTTTTGGATATGAAACGCAAATAAAAAAAATATATTGACTTACATTGGTTTTGGGCCACAAATGCTAAAATGTAAGCCTTTGGAGTGGCCAGGTAAACAAAACCAAAGCATGGATTGTGTCACGTCCTGACCAGCAGAGGGAGGTATGGTATCAGTTTTGGGTCAGGATGTGGCAGGTTTTTTGTATGTTAAGGGGTTTGTGTTGGTGATTAGACTCCCAATTGAAGGCAGGTGTGTTGAGTTGCCTTTGATTGGGAGTTCTATATAGTGGTGTGTGTTTTTCTTTGGGGGTTGTGGGTAGTTGTTTTTGCACTGCGTTTATATAGCCTGTAAAACTGTTGCTGTTGTCATCTTTATTGTTTTGTCAGTGAATACTTTACTCTTTTGAAATTAAAACCATGAGTATCCACATACCCGCTGCGCCTTGGTCTTCTCTCCATGACAACTTCTGTGACAGATTGTGGTCTTATAGTGTAATGAAACCAATAACTCTTTAATGCTTAGAAGTTAATATGTGCTACTGTTGTGAAATTTAAAGCGCAATAATACGTTTAATATATGCATCTAAACACTTTGAATAAGAGAGCAGGAAATCTGGGAAAATACAAGTTATATTTAATGTGTTCTACTTTTATTTAAGTGTCACTAAGCACACAAACAAGTACTGATACTCCACTACAGTCCACTTTAATAATGCACTGAAGGAATGCAAAATAAGTATCTCATCTCTACCTCTCCCTTCCAATAATAGTATCAAACATGAACACTAGTACTATACTAGTACATATACTATAGTAGTGTATATATATATATATATATATATACACTGCTCTTCATTCATCCTAGATCTGAATGAATGAAATAATCTTATTAAATACTTTTATCTTTACATAGTTGAATGTGCTGACAACAAAATCACACAAAAATAATCAATGGAAATCCAATTTATCAACCCATGGAGGTCTGGATTTGGAGTCACACTCAAAATTAAAGTGGAAAATCACACTACAGGCTGATCCAACTTTGATGTAATGTCCTTAAAACAAGTCAAAATGAGGCTCAGTAGTGTGTGTGGCCTCCACGTGCCTGTATGACCTCCCTACAACGCCTGGTCATATTCCTGATGAGGTGGCGGATGGTCTCCTGAGGGATCTCCTCCCAGACCTGGACTAAAGCATCCGCCAACTCCTGGACAGTCTGTGGTGCAACGTGGCGTTGGTGGATGGAGCGAGACATGATGTCCCAGATATGCTCAATTGGATTCAGGTCTGGGGAACGGGCGGGCCAGTCCATAGCATCAATGCCTTCCTCTTGCAGGAACTGCTGACACACTCCAGCCACATGAGGTCTAGCATTGTCTTGCATTAGGAGGAACCCAGGGCCAACCGCACCAGCATATGGTCTCACAAGGGGTCTGAGGATCTCATCTCGGTACCTAATGGCAGTCAGGCTACCTCTGGCGAGCACATGGAGGGCTGTGCGGCCCCCCAAAGAAATGCCACCCCACACCATGACTGACCCACCGCCAAACCGGTCATGCTGGAGGATGTTGCAGGCAGCAGAACGTTCTCCACGGCGTCTCCAGAGTGTCACGTCTGTCACGTGCTCAGTGTGAACCTGCTTTCATCTGTGAAGAGCACAGGGCGCCAGTGGCGAATTTGCCAATCTTGGTGTGCTCTGGCAAATGCCAAACGTCCTGCACGGTGTTGGGCTGTAAGCACAACCCCCACCTGTGGACGTCGGGCCCTCATACCACCCTCATGGAGTCTGTTTCTGACCATTTGAGCAGACACATGCACATTTGTGGCCTGCTGGAGGTCATTTTGCAGGGCTCTGGCAGTGCTCCTCCTTGCACAAAGGCGGAGGTAGCGGTCCTGCTGCTGGGTTGTTGCCCTCCTACGGCCTTCTCCACATCTCCTGATGTACTGGCCTGTCTCCTGGTAGCGCCTCCATGCTCTGGACACTACGCTGACAGACACAGCGAACCTTCTTGCCACAGCTTGCATTGCTGTGCCATCCTGGATGAGCTGCACTACCTGAGCCATTTGTGTGGGTTGTAGACTCCGTCTCATGCTACCGCTAGAGTGAAAGCACCGCCAGCATTCAAAAGTGACCAAAACATCAGCCAGGAAGCATAGGAACTGAGAAGTGGTCTGTGGTTACCACCTGCAAAACCACTCCTTTATTAGGGGTGTCTTGCTAATTGCCTATACTTTCCACCTGTTGTCTATTCCATTTGCACAACAGCATGTGAAATTTATTGTCAATCAGTGTTGCTTCCTAAGTGGACAGTTTGATTTCACAGAAGTGTGATTGACTTGGAGTTACATTGTGTTGTTTAAGTGTTCCCTTTATTTTTTTGAGCAGTATATATATATATATATATATATATATATATATATATATATTTAATACTAGTAGTCTGGTTCCAGATGTGTGTCAGATGTATTGACAGCAGATAGAAGAGTTGGCTCAAAGCACATACAGATCTGAAGCAGGCTTTGGTAGTATTTTTTCAATTTTTATTAGCCCTTTTTTCTCCCCAATTTCGTGGTATGCAATTGGTAGTAGTTACAGTCTTGTCTCATCGCTGCAACTCCCGTACAGACTCAGGAGAGGCGAAGGTCGAGAGCCATGCGTTCTCCGAAACACAACCCAACCTAGCCACACTGCTTCTTGACACAATGCACATCCAACACGGAAGCCAGTCGCACCAATGTGTCGGAGGAAACACCTGGCGACCTGATCAACGTACACTGTGCCAGGCCCGCCACAGGAGTCGCTAGTGCGCGATGAGACAAGGACATCCCTGCCGGTCTAACCCTCCCTAACCCACACGACACTGGGCCAATTGTGCGTCGCCCCATAGACCTCCCGGTCGCGGCCAGCTGCGACAGAGCCTGGACTCCAACCCAGAATCTCTGGTGATGCAGTGCCTTAGACCACTGTGCCACCCGGGAGGCCCTTTGGTAGTATTGTTAACTTATGACAAGCTACATTGCTCAACGAACTCTTTATTTAGAAATCATCTCTACTGCAGCTGTTCATGAGCCAGTGTCTGCAGGGCACTGAAGAAGTTGGCTGCCTCTCCAGTCTCCTCTTGCACTGCTCTCTCACAGATGTAAGGAGGGACGAAGTCCATGGGGTCCAGGCCCAGGAGAATGTTATACACACTGTAGGTGCTGGTGATTCTCTGATCCACCTCTACGCAGATGACACCATTCTGTATACTTCTGGCCCTTCGTTGGACACTGTGTTAACTAACCTACAGACGAGCTTCAATGCCATACAACTCTCCTTCCGTGGCCTCCAACTGCTCTTAAATGCAAGTAAAACTAAATGCATGCTCTTCAACCGATCACTGCCTGCACCTGCCCGCCCGTCCAGCATCACTACTCTGGATGGCTCTGACTTTGAATATGTGGATAACTACAAATACCTAGGTGTCTGGTTAGACTGTAAACTCTCCTTCCAGACTCATATTAAGCATCTCCAATCCAAAATGAAATCTAGAATCGGCTTCCTATTTCGCAACAAAGCATCCTTCACTCATGCTGCCAAACATACCCTCGTAAAACTGACCATCCTACCGATCCTCTACTTTGGCAGTGTAATTTACAAAATAGCCTCCAACACTCTACTGAACAAAATGAATGCAGTCTATCACAGTGCCATCCGTTTTGTCACCAAAGCCCCATATACTACCCACCACAGCGACCTGTACGCTCTTGTTGGCTGGCCCTCGCTTCACTCTCGTCGCCAAACCCACTGGCTCCAGGTCATCTACAAGTCTCTGCTAGGTAAAGCCCCGCCTTATCTCAGCTCACTGGTCACCATAGCAGCACCCACTCGTAGCACGCGCTCCAGCAGGTATATCTCACTGGTCACCCCCAAAGCCAATTTATCCTTTGGCCGCCTTTCCTTCCAGTTCTCTGCTGCCAATGACTGGAACGAACTGCAAAAATCACTGAAACTGGAGACTCATATCTCCCTCACTAGCTTTAAGCATCAGCTGTCAGAGCAGCTCACAGATCACTGCACCTGTACATAGCCAATCAGTAAACAGCCCATCCAACTACCTCACCCCCATACTGTATTTATTTATTTATCTTGCTCCTTTGCACCCCAGTATCTATACTTGCACATTCATCTTCTGCACATCTACCATTCTAGTATTTAATTGCTATATTGTAATTACTTCGCCACCATGGCCTATTTATTGCCTTAACTCCCTTATCATACCTCATTTGCACTCACTGTATATAGACTTTTTGTTTTCTTTTTTTTCTACTGTACTATTGACTGTATGTTTTGTTTATTCCATGTGTAACTCTGTGTTGTTGTATATGTCAAACTGCCATGCTTTATCTTGGCCAGGTTGCAGTTGCAAATGAGAACTTGTTCTCAACTAGCCTAGCTGGTTAAATAAAGGTGAAATAAATCAATAAAAAGGTGAGAAGGTAAGTCTGAGTTTATTCACCATGGGGCAAGATTCAGATGTTTTGATTTAAGCGCTTCCCAATAGTTGGTATTCAGACTTACCTTATGCAGGTGCGTAATGGGTTTTCAGGTGTGGCTCCCTTGTGCTGAATAAACTGAAAACCCTCCCACTTGCTGACAGATTTCTCATGGAGTTTTCATTCAATAGGGTTTTCAGTACATTTATCTCTTTAAATACAGTGTACTTTTAATTCAAATTCTCGACAGACTCAGTAGAATATATATTAATCTCCTTTTCAGCACCATTTGGTAGATTTAAAAATACTCTATATATATTATTTATGGTTCGGGAAAGTATTTATGAATAAAAAAAACAGTTTTCGAGAGCCTTTACGCATGAAATATATTGGTGAATCCATATATTGGTCAGTTTCATCCTGAAAATTGCCATATTCAATTGTTCAATCCATGAAATATTGAAAGGTGAGAAAAGTGTAGAATAGGTATCTACCCTAATAATCCTCACTGATTGGAACTGTGATGACAACTGTCCAGTTGCCATGAACTGTGTGCCAGGCTCCAGGTTTAAACTGCTACATATGGTCTGCATTCCATAATGATTCAAATAGGTTACATGTTCAAAATTATGGCACAACTTGTAATACGTTAGTCTAATATGATCCGCTATTGCTAGCAATCCTCAGAAACAACCACACAAATGTGACAAAGGAAAGAAAGGTAAACGATGTAATGGAATGAAGCAAAATGTAAGGAAACTAACATTAAAGTGACAGTTATAAATGTATGTTGGTATAACTGATGGTGGCTACCAATAGTGGCTAATATTTAACACGATACTGTCATGCCCCCGCTGACCTCCCTCCCTCCCTCCAGCGCTCTATGTTGCCAGTCTAATCAAATTTATTTATATAGCCCTTCTTACATCAGCTGATATCTCAAAGTGCTGTACAGAAAGCCAGCCTAAAACCCCAAACAGCAAGCAATGCAGGTGTAGAAGCACGGTTGCTAGGAAAAACTCCCTAGAAAGGCCAAAACCTAGGAAGAAACCTAGAGAGGAACCAGACTATGAGGGGTGGCCAGTCCTCTTCTGGCTGTGCCGTGTGGAGATTATAACAGCACATGGCCAAGATGTTCAAATGTTCATAAATGACCAGCATGGTCAAATAATAATAATCATAGTAGTTGTCGAGGGTGCAACACGTCAGCAACTGAAGAGTAAGTGCCAGTTGGCTTTTTCATAGCCGATCTTTGAGAGCATCTCTACCACTTCTGCTGTCTCTAGAGAGTTGAAAACAGAAGGTCTGGGACAGGTAGCATGTCTGGTGAACAGGTCAGGGTTCCAGCAGGTCTGGGACAGCAGGTCTGGGACAGGTAGCACGTACGGTGAACAGGTCAGGGTTCCAGCAGGTCTGGGACAGCAGGTCTGGGACAGGTAGCACGTCCGGTGAACAGGTCAGGGTTCCAGCAGGTCTGGGACAGCAGGTCTGGGACAGGTAGCACGTCCGGTGAATAGGTCAGGGTTCCATAGCCGCAGGCAGAACAGTTGAAACTGGAGCAGCAGCACGGCCAGGTGGACTAGGGGACAGCAAGGAGTCATCATGCCAGGTAGTCCTGAGGCATGGTCCTAGGGCTTAGGTCCCCTGAGAGAGAGAGAAAGAATTAGAGAGAGAATACTTAAATTCACACAGGACACTGGATAAGACAGGAGATATACTCCAGATATAACAGACTGAACCTAGCCCCCTGACACAAACTACTGCAGCATAAATACTGGAGGCTGAGACAGGAGGGGTCAGGAGACACTATGGCCCCATCCGATAATACCCCCGGACAGGGCCAAACAGGCAGGATATAACCCCACCCACTTTGCCAAAGCACAGCCCCCACACCACTAGAGGGACATCTTCCACCACCAACTTACCATCCTGAGACAAGGCCGAGTATAGCCCACAAAAGATCTCCGCCACGGCACAACCCAAGTGGGGGCGCCAACCCAGACATGAAGACCATGTCAGTGACTCAACCCACTCAAGTGACGCACCCCTCCTAGGGACGGCATGGAAGAGCACCAGTAAGCCAGTGACTCAGCCCCTGTAATAGGGTTCGAGGCAGAGAATCCCAGTGGAGAGAGGGGAACCGGCCAGGCAGAGACAGGTTCGTTGCTCCAGTGCCTTTCTGTTCACCTTCACACTCCTGGGCCAGACTACACTCAATCATAGGACCTACTGAAGAGATGAGTCTTCAATAAAGACTTAAAGGTTGAGACCGAGTCTGCGTCTCTCACATGAGTAGGCAGACCATTCCATAAAAATGGAGCTTTGTAGGAGAAAGCCCTGCCTCCAGCTGTTTGCTTAGAAATTCTAGGGACAATTAGGAGGCCTGCGTCTTGTGACCATAGCGTACGTGTAGGTATGTACGGCAGGACCAAATCGGAAAGATAGGTAGGAGCAAGCCCATGTAATGTTTTGTAGATTAGCAGTAAAACCTTGAAATTAGCCCTTGCCTTAACAGGAAGCCAGTGTAGGGAGGCTAGCACTGGAGTAATATGATCAAATTTTTGGGTTCTAGTCAGGATTCTAGCAGCAGTATTTAGCACTAACTGAAGTTTATTTGGGGATTTATCTGGGTAGCCGGAAAGTAGAGCATTGCAGTAGTCTAACATAGAAGTAACAAAAGCATCGATGAATTTTTCTGCATAATTTTTGGACAGAACATTTCTGATTTTTGCAATGTTACATAGGTGGAAAAAAGCTGTCCTTGAAACAGTCTTGATATGTTCGTCAAAAGAGAGATCAGGGTCCAGAGTAACGCCGAGGTCCTTCACAGTTTTATTTGAGACGACTGTACAACCATCAAGATTAATTGTCAGATTCAACAGAAGATCTTTCTTTCTTGGGACCTAGAACAAACATCTCTGTTTTGTCCGAGTTTAAAAGTAGAACGTTTGCAGCCATCCACTTCCTTATGTCTGAAACAAAGGCTTCCAGCGAGGGCAATTTTGGGAGCTTCACCATGTTTCATTGAAATGTACAGCTGTGTGTCATCCGCATAGCAGTGAAAGTTAACATTATGTTTTCGAATGACATCCCCAAGAGGAAAATATATAGTGAAAACAATAGTGGTCCTAAAACGGAACCTTGAGGAACACCGAAATTTACAGTTGATTTGTCAGAGGACAAACCATCCACAGAGACAAACTGATATCTTTCCGACAGATAAGATCTAAACCAGGCCAGAACTTGTCCATGTAGACCAATTTGGGTTTCCAATCTCTCCAAAAGAATGTGGTGATCGATGGCATCAAAAGCAGCACTATGGTCTAGGAGCACGAGGACAGATACAGAGCCTTGGTCTGATGCCATTAAAAGGTCATTCACCACCTTCACAAGTGCAGTCTCAGTGCTATGATGGGGTCTAAAACCAGACTGAAGCATTTCATATACATTGTTTGACTTCAGGAAGGCAGTGAGTTGCTGCGCAACAGCTTTTTCAACATTTTTTGAGAGGAATGGGAGATTCGATATAGGCTGATTCGTTTTTTTTATATTTTCTGGGTCAAGGTTTGGCTTTTTCAAGAGAGGCTTTATTACTGCCACTTTTAGTGAGTTTGGTACACATCCGGTGGATAGAGAGACATGTATTATGTTCAACATAGGAGGGCCAAGCACAGGAAGCAGCTCTTTCAGTAGTTTAGTTGGAATAGGGTCCAGTATGCAGCTTGAAGGTTTAAAGGCCATGATTATTTTCATCATTGTGTCAAGCGATATAGTACTAAAACACTTGAGTGTCTCTCTTGATCCTATGTCCTGGCAGAGTTGTGCAGACTCAGGACAACTGAGGAATATGCAGATTTAAAGAGGAGTCCGTAATTTGCTTTCTAATGATCATGATCTTTTCCTCAAAGAAGTTCATGAATTTATTACTGCTGAAGTGAAAGCCATCTCTTGGGGAATGCTGCTTTTTAGTTAGCTTTGCGACAGTATCAAAAATCAATTTTGGATTGTTCCTATTTTCCTCAATTAAGTTGGAGAAATAGGATGATTGAGCAGCAATTTGGTGTGGCGCCATTTCCGTTCCAATTTTCTGGAAGCTTGCTTCAGAGTTCGGGTATTTTCTGTATACCAGGGAGCTAGTTTCTTATGACAAATGTTTTTTGTTTTTAGGGGTGCAACTGCATCTAGGGTATTGCGCAAGGTTAAATTGAGTTCCTCAGTTAGGTGGTTAACTGATTCTTGTCCTCTGACGTCCCTGGGTAGGCAGAGGGAGTCTGGAAGGGCATCAAGGAATCTTTGGGTTGTCTGAGAATTTATAGCACAACTTTTGATGAACCTTGGGTGGGGTCTGATCAGACTATTTGTTGTGATTGCAAACGTAATAAAATGTTGGACAAAACCCACTGAGTCAATGATGGCGCCGAAAGCCTTTTGGAGTGGGTCTGTGGACTTTTCCATGTGAATATTAAAGTCACCAAAAATGTGAATATTATCTGCTATGACTACAAGGTCCGATAGGAATTCAGGGAACTCAGTGAGGAACGCTGTAAATGGCCCAGGGGGCCTGTAAACAGTAACTATAAAAAGTAATTGAGTAGGCTGCATAGATTTCATGACTAGAAGCTCAAAAGACGAAAACGTCGGGGGGTTTTTTGTAAATTGAAATTTGCTATTGTAAATCTTAGCAACACCTCCACCTTTGCAGGATGCGTGGGGGATATGGTCACTAGTGTAACCAGGAGGTGAGGCCTCATTTAACACAGTATATTCATCAGGCGTAAGCCATGTTTCAGTCAGGCCAATCACATCAAGATTATGATCAGTGATTAGTTCATTGACTATAACTGCCTTGGAAGTGAGGGATCTAACATTAAGTAGCCCTATTTTGAGATGTGAGGTATCACAATCTCTTTCAATAATAGCAGGAATGGAGGAGGTCTTTATTCTAGTGAGATTGCTAAGGCGAACACCGCCATGTTTAATTTTGCCCAACCTAGGTCGAGGCACAGACACGGTCTCAATGGGGATAGCTGAGCTGACTACACTAACTGTGCTAGTGGCAGACTCCACTAAGTTGGCAGGCTGGCTAACAGCCTGCTGCCTGGCCTGCACCCTATTTCATTGTGGAGCTAGGGGAGTTAGAGCTAGGAGTTAGGATTCAATTCAGTCCGATCGCCTCTTTTTGGCTATGCACCATTTAAAGGCAATGTTACCGCGGTCACGGAGATTGCATTCAAAGTAAACGCTGCAGATGCCAGGTTAATCACAAATTTCCTTTAAATGTCAACCAATGTCGATCTTCCGTGCTACAATATGGATCTTCCACGGCCCGGATTTAATTTAGGCCTAGTGCTTAAGGACAACTTCTATCCAGTTTCAGCAGGTAATGCTAAATATGGAATAGCCTTCATGTTGGTGTGAGTGGTTTTCGCAAACCTAAAGGTGCTCCATCCTGCCGCGGTGTGGTACATGCTGGTGATGGGCAGGCAGCCAAATTCAGTAAAGGTGCTCATGTACTGGTCTGAACAGGAGAGAGAGTTATAAGTAGCCCAATTTATCAATTATGACAGCAGTTTATGGAAAAGGTAGCAATCCTTGCTTTGTTTTGTTTTTTTACCTGGCCACTGTCTCCAAAGGCTACTTTTTTGTATTTAAAGCTAAATCCAATGTCAATATCCCCAGTTTTCACATTTTATGTCAATCATCCTGAAGTGTGTAAAATGTACTGTGTAGCTCGTTTCTTTAAGATTATTTGGACATGAAGCACATCAAAAGCTAATATAGAGGATATTGACTTGCATTGGATTTGTGCCACAAATACAAAAAATAAGTATTTCTTGTCTGTCTGTTCAAATCTGTAGGTGTTTCATATAACGTAGTTAACAATTGAAAAGACATTTACGGTTTTTTTTCATCAAATTAAAATCCATTTATGAAAGTCTTCTCCATTTATGAAGGTCTTCTCACCGTTTTTCGTCCCAGGGACCTTTCCGTACCAGGTGTTGACCAGCAAGTTTGTCGCAATACCAAGGGAGGAGCTTTCCAGGATAATCTGACCCATGAGGTTGGCAGACCTAGCTCGCATTCGGCATTCCAATTCATCCCAAAGGTGTTCGATGGGGTTGAGGTCAGGGCTCTGCGCAGGCCAGTCAAGTTCTCCCCCACCAATCTTGACAAACCATTTCTTTATGGACCTCGCCTGGGGCATTGTCATGCTGAAACAGGAAAGAGCTTTCCCCAAACTGTTGCCACAAAGTTGGAATCACAGAATCGTCTAGAATGTCATTGTGTTCTGTGGCGTTAAGATTTCCCTTCACTGGAACTAAGGGCTCTAGCCCATACCATGAAAAACTACCCCAGACCAATATTCCTCCTCCACCAAACTTTACAGTTGGCACTATGCATGTGGGCAGATAGCGTTCTCCTGGCATCCACCAAACCCAGATTTGTCCTTAGGACTGCCACGTGGTGAAGCTTGATTCATCACTCTAGAGAACGTGTTTACACTGCTCAAGAGTCCAATGGTGGCAAACTTTACACCACTCCAGCCGCAGCTTGGCATTGCACATGGTGATCTTAAGCTTGTGTGCGGATTCTGGGCCAAGGAAACCCATTTCATGAAGCTTCCGACAGTTATTGTGCTGACGTTGCTTCCAGAGGCAGTTTGGAACTCGGTAGTGAGTGTTGCAACTGAGGACAGACAATTTTTACGCGCTTCAGCACTCTGCACTCCCGTTCTGGGAGCTTGTGGGGCCTACCACTTCGCGCTGAGCAGTTGCTCCTAGATGTTTCCACTTCACAATAAGAGCACTAACAGTTGACCGGGGCAGCTCTAGCAGGACATACATTTGATAAACTGACTTGTTGGAAAGGTGGCATCCTTCGGGCTCCCGAGTGGCGCAGTGGTCTAAGGCACTGCATCTCAGTGCAAGAGGTGTAACTGCAGTCCCTGGTTTGAATCCAGGCTGCATCACATCTGGCTGTGATTGGGAGTCCCATTGGCCAAGCGTCATCTGGGTTTGGCCGTTGTAGGCTGTCATTGTAAATAAGAATTTGTTCTTATTGACTTGCCTAGTTAAATTAAAACATGTAATTAAAAATCCTATGGCAGTGCCACGTAGAAAGTCACTGAGCTCTTCAGTAAGGCCCATGTTTGTCAATGGAGATTGCATGGCTGTGTGTTCGATTTTATACACCTGTCAGCAACGGGTGTGGCTGAAATAGCCGAATCCACTAATTTTAAGGGATGTCCACATACTTTTGTATATATAGTGTAAGTGATTATATAAGAAGGGCTTTGTAAAATAAATGAGATTTGTTGATTGATTGAAAATATGTATGTCTAGGAAAACAAATGTAGTTTACGAAGGTTCAATCGGGAAGGCTGGTCTGAAACTCTTGTCACTTTTAAATTAATCTAGTAAGCACAATATACATGTAACTCACATCGCTTCTCACGGGCATAGCAGGTATCCATACGGTAGTGTTTATTATGTGACCCCTTCAGCAGAGCAGGTTTTTATATGGTATCGTTAATAATAATTTGACCTCATTACCATATTAGGTATTTATATGGTAGTCTTAATAATGTTACCTCAGCGTCATGTCTCTCCTCTTTTCTAGCAGCAAGCGCAGAATGTCATTCACCTATTAACTGAAGCCTATGAGCATGGCACACTAAGTCAATTCCACCACACTTGCTGAATAACCTATGGACTCACTCATGCAATAATCATTTCCATTTCTTTCAACCAATGGGCATACAGTGCATTCGGAAAGTATTCAGACCACTTGACTTTATACACATTTTGTTACAGCCTTATTCAAAAATGTATTAAATAGTTTTTCCCTCCCCCATCAATCTACACACAATACCCCATAATGACAAAGCAAAAGCTGTTTTTTTTAAACATTTTTGCAAATGTATTAAAAAATGTAAAAAAATTATTACATATACATAACTATTCAGACCCTTTACTCAGTACTTTGTTGAAGCACCTTTGGCAGCGAATACAGCTTCGAGTCTTCTTGGGTATGGTGCTACAAGCTTGGCACACCTGTATTTGGGGAGTTTCTCCCATTCTTCTTTGTTGATCCTCTCAAGCTCTGTCAGATTGGATGAGGAGTGTCGCTGCACAGCTATTTCCAGGTCTCTCCAGAGATTGTTCATCATGATGGCTATGGAGGGGATGGCTGCTGTCTTATCGGCTCTTAACCAACCATGCTATTTTGTTCATTTTTTTGCATTGTTCGTAACTTGTTTTGTACATAATGTTGCTGCTACCGTCTCTTATGACCGAAAAGAGCTTCTGGACATCAGAACTGCGATTACTCACCTCAGATTAGAAGAAGAGTTTTTCTTCAATGAGTCGGACAGCAGGGATATGCTACAGACACCCAACAAGACCCAGATCCCCGTCATTCGCTGGAGAAGGAAACTGAGATTTTGTGGAAAAAGATCAGGGTGCCTTGTGAGGATCAGGCAACGAGTGACTAATCTGCCTTTGTCTTCGTCCTGCTGGCTAATGTTAAATCGCTGGAAAATAAATGGGACGAACTGAAAGCACATATATCCTACCAACGGGACATTAAAAACTGTAATATCTTATCTTTCACCGAATCATGGCCGAACGATGACATTAAGAACATACAGCTGGGAGGTTATACACTCTATCGACAGGATAGAACAGCAGCTTCCAGTAAGACATGGGGCGGGGGCCTATGCATATATGTAAACAATAGCTGGAAGTCTCAAAGTTTTGCTCGCCTGAGGTAGAGTATCTCATGATAAGCTGTAGACCACACTATCTACCTAGAGAGTTTTCATATGCATTTTTAGTAGCTGTCTACATACCACCACAGACCGATGCCCGGCACTAAAACCGCACTCAATGAGCTGTATACCGCCATAAGCAAACAGGAAAACGCTCATCCTAGTGGCCGGGGACTTTAATGCAGGGAAACTTAAATCAGTTTTACCTTATTTCTATCAGCATGTTAAATGTGAAACAATCTAGACAACCCTTACTTCACACACAGAGATGTGTACAAAGCTCTCTGTCGCCCTCCATTTGGCAAATCTCCATTTGGCAAAAAAAAACATAATTCTATCCTCCTGATTCCTGCTTACAAGCTAAAATTAAAGCAGGAAGCACCAGTGACCCTGTCTATAAAAAAAGAGGTCAGATTGCATTGAGGAGTACACCACGTCAGTCACTGGGTTTATCAATTAAATGCATTGAGGACGTCATCCCCACAGTGACTGTATGTACTTACCCCAACCAGAAGCCATGGATTACAGGCAACTTTCGCACTGAGCTAAAGGCTCGAGCTGCCGCTTTCAAGGAGCGGGACTCTAACCCAGAAGCTTATAAGAAATCCTGCTATGCCCTGCGACGAACCATCAAACAGGCCAAACGTCAATACAGGGCTAAGATTGAATCATACTACACCGGCTCCGACGCTCGTCTTATGTGGCAGGGCTTGCAAACTATTACAGACTACAAAGGGAAGCACAGCTGCGAGCTGCCCAGTGACACGAGCCTACCAGACGAGCTAATAACTTCTATGCTCGCTTTGAGGCAAGTAACACTGAAACATGCATGAGAGCATCAGCTGTTCCGGACAACTGCGTGATCACGCTCTCTGCAGCCGATGTGAGTAAGACCTTTAAACAGGTCAACATTCACAAGGCAGACAGATTACCAGGACGTGTGCTCACAGACAGATTACCAGGACGTGTGCTCCGAGCATGCGCTGACCAACTCGCAAGTGTCTTCACCTCTCCCAGTCTGAGTCTTTAATACCAACATGTTTCAAGTAGACCATCATAGTCCCTGCGCCCAAGAACACTAAGGTAACCTGCCTAAATAACTGCAAACCCATAGCACTCACTTCTGTAGCCATGAAGTGCTTTGAAAGGCTGGTCATGGCTCACATCAACACCATTATCCCAGAAACCCTAGACCCACTCCAATTTGCATACCGCCCCACTCCACACTGCCCTTTCCCACCTGGACAAAAGGAACACCTATGTGAGAATGCTATTCATTGACTACAGCTCAGCGTTCAACCCCAATCACTAAGCTAAGGACCCTGGGACTAAACACCTCCCTCTGCAACTGGATCCTGGACTTCCTGACGGGCCCCCTCCAGGTGGTAAGGGTAGGTAACAACACATCCACCACGCCGATCCTCAACATGGGGACCCCCTCAGGGGTGCGTGATCAGTCCCCTCCTGTACTCCCTGTTCACTTATGGCTGCATGGCCAGGCACGACTCCAACACCATCATTACGTTTGCCGAGGACACAACAGTGGTAGGCCTGATCATCGACAATGACGAGACAGCCTATAGGGAGGAGGTCAGACACCTGGCCGTGTGGTGCCAGGACAAAAACTTCTCCCTCAATGTGATCAAGACAAAGGAGATGATTGTGGACTACAGGAAAAAGAGGACCGAGCACGCCCCCATTCTCATCGACGGGGCTGCAGTGGAGCAGTTTGAGAGCTTTAAGTTCCTTGGTGTCCACATCACCAAGCACACCAAGACAGTCGAAGAGGGCACGACAAAACCAATTCCCCGTCAGGAGACTGAAAATATTTGGCATGGGTCCTCAGAGTATCAAAAGGTTCTACAGCTGCACCATTGATGTTTCCTGATCTGGTCTTATCAACCTAATCACTAGCCTCACTCTTATGCATTCTAAATTGGGTTCCTGGGATACTATCATAATAGCTCGCACTTACACTTAATCGATTCTCATGCTTTACGATTATATATTCACGCTGGACCCCGAACTGCTCCTCAACATTAGCTGTTCATCCCTCCTATTCAAATCAAATCAAATGCTATTTGTCACATGCACCGAATACAACAGGTGTAGACCTTACCGTGAAATGCTTACTTACAAGCCCTTAACCAACAGCGCAGTTGAAGAAATAGAGTTAAGAAAATATTTACAAAATAAAATAAAATCAAAAAGTAACACAAGAAAATTACATAACAATAGCAAGGCTATATACCAGCACTGAGTCAATGTGTGGGGGTACATATGTTTCACTTCACTCCTTTCTTAGGAAATAAAAAGGGGTTATCGTTCCCCTCTACGCTACACTTGTCTTTCATTCAGAACTGGAGCTGCAACTACCGCAGCTGCAACTACCGCAGCCGCACTAGGTATAATTCCAAACTCACTCTCCAGCATCTAGGTCACTGGTCATGCTTTGCTACACCTCATATGTTAGGCGCAATCTATTTGCCGTCCTCTCAGCAATGGTCCCTTTACCATAGCTATCAATAGTTGGCGAGTGTCCAATTACCCTCATGTTTATAGCGCTGGCGGTAATTCATTATTATACCCGGCATTGGGTCAGACACTCTTTTGGCTTGTGTCCCCATCCCTGTAGTACCGCATGCATGACTGGGTTCGAAGCAAAGCAAATGTCTCATATCCTACAAATCGCATTACAGCATTGGTGGTTTAGTTCTACGTACAAGCATACACAGGATTTCATCTAAACACATCAGCGTAACAATGCGGGGCACTCTGGAGTTCAGCATTGGGCCGGGATTCTGGGCAGGTGCCCTTATCTTCCTGCATTCGGCTGGGTAAACATACATACAGACGTCTCATTTCAACCAAACACTTTAAACTAATCTTGCGCTCTGCGCACCTTGCATTAATAAACATTCCATATAACACTTTCCATTAAAGCATAATGGCACTTTTGTTCTATTCTTCGCATACAGTGCCTTCGGAAAGTATTCAGACCCCTTTACTCTTTCCACATTTTGTTACGTTACAGCCTTATTCTAAAATTGATTAAATATATACAGTTGAAGTCGAAAGTTTACATACACTTAGGTTGGAGTCATTAAAACTCGTTTTTTCAACCACATCACAAATTTCTTGTTAACAAACTATAATTTTGGCAAGTCGGTTAGGACATCTACTTTGTGCATGACACAAATAATTATTCCAACAATTGCTTACAGACAGATTATTTCACTTATAATTCACTGTATCACAATTCCAGTGGGTCAGAAGTTTACATATACTAAGTTGACTGTGGCTTTAAACAGCTTGGAAAATTCCAGAAAATGATGTTGTGGCTTTAGAAGCTTCTGATAGGCTCATTAACATCATTTGAGTCAATTGGAGGTGTACCTGTGGATGTATTTCAAGGCCTACCTACAAACTCAGTGCCTCTTTGCTTGACATCAAAATAAATCAGCCAAGACCTCAGAAAAAAATGTAGACCTCCACAAGTCTGGTTCATTCTTGGGAGCAATTTCCAAACGCCTGAAGGTACCACGTTCATCTGAACAAACAATAGTATGCAAGTATAAACACAATGGGACCACGCAGCCGTCATACCCCCCAGGAAGGAGATGCGTTCCGTCTCCTAGAGATGAACGTACTTTGGTGCGAAAAGCGCAACTCAATCCCAGAACAACAGCAAAGGACCCTGTGAAGATGTTGGAGGAAACAGGTACAAAAGCATCTATATCCACAGTTAAACGAGTCCTATATCAACATAACCTGAAAGCTGCTCAGAGCAAGGAAGAAGCCACTGCTCCAAAACCGCCATAAAAAAGCCAGACTATGGTTTGCAACTGCACATGGGGACAAAGATTGTACTTTTTGGAGAAATGTCCTCTGGTCTGATGAAACAAAAATAGAACTGTTTGGCCATAATGACCATCGTTATGTTTGGAGGAAAAAGGGGGATGCTTGCAAGCTGAAGAACACCATCCCAACCGTGAAGCACGGGGGTGGCAGCATCAAGACGTTGGGGTGCTTCGCTGCAGGAGGGACTGGTGCACTTAACAAAATAGATGGCATCATGAGGCAGGAAAATGATGTGCATATGTTGAAGCAACATCTCAAGACATCAGTCAGGAAGTGTAACGACTGCCGTGAGAGAGAGTGGACCAAAACGCAGCAGAGTTAGTGTTCATCATATTTAATTAAGCAAGAACACTATACAAAAACAAAACAAGGAAACTGACAGCCAAACAGTCCTGTCAGGTGAAACACAGTGACAGAAACAATTACCCACAAATCCCCAACGGAAAAACATGGACTTATGTGTGACTCCCAATCAACAACAACGAACTTCAGCTGTGCCTGATTGGGAGCCACACACGGCCCAAAACAAAGAAATACAAAAACATAGAATCAGAACATAGAACGCCCACCCAATGTAACACCCTGGCCTAACCAAAATAAAGAACAAAATACCCCTCTCTATGGCCAGGGCGTTACAGGAAGTTAAAGCTTGGTCGCAAATGGGTCTTCCAAATGGACAATGACACCAAGCATACTTCCAAAGTTGTGGTAAAATGGCTTAAGGACAACGAAGTCAAGGTATTGGAGTGGCCATCACAAAGCCCTGACCTCAATCCTATAGAACATTTGTGGGCAGACCTGAAAAAGTGTGTGCGAGCAAGGAGGCCTACAAACCTGACTCAGTTACACCAGCTCTGTCAGGAGGAAAGTGCCAAAATTCACCCAACTTACTGTGGGAAGCTTGTGGAAGGCTACCCAAAACGTTTGACCCAAGTTAAACAATTTAAAGGCAATGCTACCAAATACTAATTGAGTGTATGTGAACTTCTGACCCACTGGGAATGTGATGAAAGAAATAAAAGCTGAAATAAATCATTCTCTCTAATATTATTCTGACATTTCACATTCTTAAATAAAGTGGTGATCCTAACTGACCAAAGACAGGGAACTTTTACTAGGATTAAATGTCAGTAATTGTGAAACACCTTAGCCAAATACATTTAAACTCAGTTTATGTAAACTTTCGACTTCAACTGTACAGTACCAGTCAAAAGTTTGGAAACAGCTACTCATTCCAGGATTTTTCTTTATTTTTACTATTTTCTACATTGTAGAATAATAGTGAAGAAAAACTATGAAATAACACATATGGAATCATGTAGTAACCAAAAAAGTGTTAGACAAATCAAAATATATTTTCTATTTTCTTCATTTCCAAGATGGCGTAGCAGTCAGACATCTTTGTCCAGTCGTGTCCCTTGTATATATCTTTTTACATCTTTTAAAAATATTTTCCTAAACCTAAACTTCTAAATACTCTCCTGCAACCCGCCTCACCCAATGTGGCGTGGATCTGTTTTTTTCTGTTTTTTTCTAAAGTATTTCTATTTAGTTCGGATCTGGAATCCCTCAACTGAAGCTAGCCAGCTAACTACCTACCAGCTATCAGTCAGCAAAACATTGCTAGCGGTCATCAGCTAACCTTTAGCTCGGAAAAACTCTCGTCAGTTCGAACAACGTAACTCAAACCAGAGCATAACGGACATATTATTATTTTATATATTTTTTCCCCCATATCTATCCAAGTCTGTACCCAAACAATTCAAGCTTCTACTTCTAAAAATTCATCTTTCAAGAAACAAGTCTCTCACTGTTGCCGCTTGCTATAGACCTCCCTCTGCCCCCAGCTGTGCCCTCGATACTATATGTGAATTGATTGCCCCCCATCTATCTTCTGAGCTCATGCTACTAGGTGACCTAAACTGGGACATGCTTAACACCCTGGCCATCCTACAATCTAAATTTGATGCCCTCAATCTCACACAAATTATCAATGAACCTACCAGGTACAACCCCAAATCCGTTAACACGGGCACCCTCGTAGATGTCATCCTAACTAACTTGCCCTCCAAATACACCTCTGCTGTTTTCAATCAAGATCTCAGCGATCACTGCCTCATTGCCTGCATCCGTAATGGGTCTGCGACCAAACGACCACCCCTCATCACTGTCAAACGCTCCCTAAAACACTTCTGCAAGCAGGCCTTTCTAATCGACCTGGCCGGGGTATCCTGGAATGACATTGACCTCATCCCGTCAGTAGATGATGCCTGGCTATTCTTTAAAAGTGCCTTCTTGACCATCTTAGTAAGCATGCCCCACTCCAAAAAAATTGAACTAGGAATAGATATAGTCCTTGGTTCACTCCAGACCTGTCTGCCCTTGACCAGCACAAAAACATCTTGTGGCATTCTGCATTAGCATCGAATAGCCCCCGTGATATGCAACTTTTCAGGGAAGTTAGGAACAAATATACACAGGCAGTTAGAAAAGCTAAGGCTAGCTTTTTCAAACAGAAATTTGCATCCTGTAGTACTAACTCAAAAAAGTTCTGGGACACTGTAAAGTCCATGGAGAATAACAGCTCCTCCCAGCTGCCCACTGCACTGAGGCTAGGAAACGCTGTTACCACTTATAAATCCACTATAATTGAGAATTTCAATAAGCATTTCTCTACGGCTGGCCATGCTTTCCACCTGGCTACCCCTACCCCGGTCAACTTTCCAGCACCCTCAACAGCATCCCGCCAAAGCCCCCACCATTTCTCTTTCACCCAAATCCAGATAGCTGATGTTCTCAAACAGCTGCAAAATCTGGACCCATACAAATCAGCCGGGCTAGACAATCTGGACCCTCTCTTTCTAAAATTATCTGCTGAAATTGTTGCAACCCCTATTACTAGCCTGTTCAACCTCTTTCGTATCGTCTGAGATTCCCAAAGATTGGAAAGCTGCCGCGGTCATCCCCCTCTTCAAAGGGGGTGACACTCTAGACCCAAACTGTTACAGACCTACATCTATCCTACCCTGTCTTTCTAAGGTCTTTGAAAGCCAAGTTAACAAACAGATTACCGACCATTTCAAATATTTTCCGCTATGCAATCTGGTTTCAGAGCTGGTCATGGGTGCACCTCAGCCACGCTCAAGGTCCTAAACGACATCATAACCGTCATCGATAAGAGACATTACTGTGCAGCCGTATTCATCAACCTGGCCAAGGCTTTCGACTCTGTCAATCACCACATTCTTATTGGCAGACTCGACAGCCTTGGTTTCTCAAATGATTGCCTCGCCTGGTTTACCAACTACTTCTCTGATAGTGTTCAGTGTGTCAAATCGGAGCTCAGGTTGCCCAGGCCGTCGGAGATACAATCTTCGGCAAAATCATTCGCAAGGAGATTCCTGCAAAAATATTTTTCAATAAAATTCCATATTGCATTCTGTCATTTGGTTAAACCTGTACTCGATTGAAATGCAGTTTATGTTGGTTCAATCAGGAAGGATGGTCTGAATGGCTTGTCATTTTAAAATTAATCTAGTAAATTTAATATAATTCACATCGCTTCCTATCTCACAGCATAGTGTGTATCCATACTGTAGTGTTTATGTTCAAATCAAATCAAATTTTATTTGTCATGTGCGCTGAATACAACAGGTGTAGTAGACCTTACAGTGAAATGCTTACTTACAGGCTCTAACCAATAGTGCAAAAAAGGTATTAGGTGAACAATAGGTAGATAAAGAAATAAAACAACAGTATAAAGACATGCTATAAAAGTAGCGAGGCTATAAAAGTAGCGAGGCTACATACAGACACCGGTTAGTCGGGCTGATTGAGGTAGTATGTACATGTAGATATGGTTAAAGTGACTATATGATGAACAGAGAGTAGCAGTAGCGTACAAGAGGGGTTGGCGGGTGGTGGGTGGGACACAATGCAGATAGCCCGGTTAGCCAATGTGCGGGAGCAGACAGACACCGGTTAGTCAAGCTGATTGAGGTAGTATGTACATGTAGATATGGTTAAATTTCAGGCTGTATCATAACCGGACGTTTGAGAGTACCATCAGCGCGGCACAATTGGCCCAGCGTTGTTAGGGTTTGGCCGGGTTAGGCCGTCATTGTAAATAAGAATTTGTTCTTTACTGACTTGCCTAGTTAAAAAAAGGTAAAATATTTTTTTTTAATCTAAAACAAAATCAGCATAGCAGGTATCTAAACTCTGGATGGTGTACCTAATACACCGGCCAGTTTATTAGGTACACCATCCCGTTCACAAAAATGGATCGCTCCTACAGACATTGAGTCAAGTGGCCGTGGCTTGCTATATAAAGCCGGCAGACAGGCATCGAGGCATTCAGTTACTGTTCAAATGAATGTTAGAAGGGGCCAAACCAGTGACCTAAGTGACCTTGAGTGTGGTATGATTGTTGGTGTCAGGCACGCCGGACGGATCCAGTATCTCAGAAATGGCCGTCCTCCTGGGCTTTTCACACACGACAGTGTCTAGGGTTTCCCGAGAATCATGTGACAAATAAAAAACATCCAGTCAGCGGCAGTCCTTGTTGACAGTACCAACATTTTACAATTCAGATTGAAATCAGCTGATAAGATAAGTATTCACCCCCTGACCCAATACATATTAGAATGTCCTTATATGACTTGGTAAACAAACTGAAAGGGTGCATACTGCCACCTGAATTGTGTTATTTGAACAGTTATAAAACAGGTATAAAGCCAAGGTTGGTGATTTACTGCCACCTGCAGTTATGGAATGTTTGCTCACAAGTATAATTCAGTGGCTGATCCCTCCTCATGATCTGGATGGAATTATGTGATCCTTAACTCATGGGAAGTCTCACCCAGTTGACTTGTTCAAATGGTTTCAGTCCTCTATGGTGCTGTCCATGCTGAAACAGGCTTTTGGGCACTAGGGTCATCTATACATCTCTATGGATAAACTCTACAAGCGCATCGCCAACATAAATTCTATAGTGGACAGGGTACAACTCTAACCTGTGCCAGTGCTTTACTTCTCTCGGTTTTCCTTCGATTTTGACACTATCTTCTGTATGACAGAAAGATTACAGGTCAAACCATGGCCAACACGTCCATGCCAGACTGTTCAAAAATTAACCTTGACCATACCATACAGATACCCATCTTAAAACCCCAAAGAGCAAGCAATGCAGATGTAGAAGTACAGTGGCTAGGAAAAACTCCCTAGAATGCTCATTAAATGAAACATAAACATTCGTAACAAGAAGATATACCAAAATATACAGCAGTATTTTCACATCCAAGCACAGAGAATAACGCTCCACCATCAGTGTTTCCAGCAAGCTTCTTTAATGATATTTGAACATTTTAAGTTGTGTAGTTTTGGCCGATATTCCAAACTCATATTTCCCTCCCTTTACACAGGAAGATGAACTTTCCTTTCATTTTAAAACAATAGATCAGTCAAATTTAAATCTCTCACCTAAAATAACTATTTACGTTTTCAACAGAGCCAGAGACCATAATAATAGTGCTCACAATAATATAATAAAAATATAACGTCTAGACAAAAATAATAAAAAGACAGATTACATTTAATATTTTAGGGATACGTTGCAGTCTTATTCTCTCCTGGTTTTAGTAGTTTCTGTCAAAGTAATACATGATTGTATAATGTAGAAAGCAGGAGAGATTTTTTTTTTTTTTTAAAGATTGCTCTTATTTTAAGAGATGCAGTGTTTTTCATAACTGTTAGTCATTTTTTTTACATTTAAAATAGTCCATAGAAGTCCTTTTCATCCAAGAATCCAAGCCAAGTCTTCCGGCTGGTGAAAGTTATATATTTGTTGTGCCAGTCTTTTCTCAATCCAACCATAAAATTACACAGGTCCTGTGCTCTCACCCCAGAAGCTTATTTATGAGTTAAGGCTTCCTCAGTAGCTCGTACACAAAGGACGATGTACAGTAACGTAGAGAGTTTAGAGTTCCAAAAACAGAAAAATTGAAGGTATACAGAAACTGGGCAAAGAGCTGGGGGTGTTCCCTGACCCAGGAGGGTCCCTATCAATTAGGAATGGATGAATACTACATGACTTCAGAGGGAAGTCAATAACTCTAATGACAGACTGTCCTCTTGTATTTTGCTATATCACACCACGTGCTTCCCAAGAGCCACAACTCAAGCCAGAGGAGATACAGCCACACCAAAAGGTGAACAAATGGAGCCCCTACCGGTATACTGTTATCACCTCACCACCGACAGTGTATCACTGAAATATCTCTCGAGAAAATGGTCTTTGTCAATTTATTCTTTCACCATCTGCTGTGAACAAGACCAAGGCTTCATGCTAAGGATGCGGCTTAGCAAAGTGGACCAGTCTAGCAGACTGATCTAGTCCTTTTTTCTTGAGATCCACTAAATCACTTGAGGACCTATTAAAGGGAGAATCCTAACTTAAGGGAACATTTGACTTAAGTGGAAGTTACAATAGGATTCACCCCTAAGTGATTAAAGAATTACTTCAGGATGTCTTAAGATATCTAATGAAAATCTATCAAGGCTTTCAGTGTTGTAGGCATGATGGGGGGGTTCACTTAACATAGTATTACGTTTAGAAAAAACACTGATTAAACTTGCCATTTTTTGTTCTAGTGGAATTTGATCAATCATGAAATGATTCCAACTGAAGAGGTATGTATATTCACCACCCTCTCCACCCCGCATCTTCTGCACACTTCTCACTCTGCTAAGCCTTTGTCATGGTGGTCATCCAGGTCCAAACCATTAACCACAACATAGCAGTGCTTTAAGTTGGACTATAGCATCACGTACAGTTGTGTTTCTGACCCCCAATGGATATATTGAAAGTGGTGCGTTCCAAATGCTGAATGCACGTGAGCAATGGGAAGATGACACTCTTATCCACAGGAGGAGAAAGAAGATGCGGGGGTTGAAAAATAACTTCAATCCCTATCTACTAATACCCTGATGGTGGTGGTAGCCAGTACACTTTGAGCAGCACTTGTGTTAATTTCCAAAGTGGCGCGTTTTGGGGTGGAATGGTCCTAGTGAGAACGCTGTGTGAGTTGTGGCGTTCTTTTCCCTGATTGCCATTTGTGCCGGGGGGGGTCCCCTGATCGTTCCAGTCTCCACTGTGGGCCACAGCAGTATGGGAGGGGTGGGGGGCTGAGGTGGTGGGCCTCCAGTAGACAGGAAGAGGTGTCCCCCTCCGTGTCCCTCCTTTGTCCTCCTGTGGTGGAGGGGAAGGGGCTCTGTCATCACTAACTATTATCTGAAAAGCGAGAGAGACAACAAAAAGAGAAATAATGAACACATATTTTGATTTTGCTTTCCTCATCGTGTTTTTCTCTTTGATATCTGACCACAAAACGTATACTTATGATAACCAACAACACATCTGGTTTGAAGTTGTGATACGTATTCTGTTTATTGTCCCGTGTGTGCGGTTTACTCAAACTTCAATGCTTGCAGAAATAACTATGTATCGGTGGAGCACAAGATATATCTACGCGTATGTACTCCAAAGCCCTTTCAAGCATCCTGTGCATGTGAACTACTGTTGTATCTGTTCATGATCGGTAAAGTATCAGGGTGCGTCCCAAATGGCACCTTCTTCCCTATAAATTGCACTACTTTTGACCAGGGCCCATAGAGCTCTCAAAAGTAGTGCAATTTATAGGGAAGAAGGTGCCATTTGGGACGCACCCTGATACTTTACTGATAAAGAGTACAGAGTGTCATATGGGATGCAGTATCAATAATTCACAGTACCTTTGGTCTCCTCTGTGTCAGTAGCTGTTTCAGTCAGCCTTTGGCGCAGTTCATTATACTTGGTCTCCACTTCCTGAAAGCAGATTGTTGACAGAAACTTAGCTCTGGTTGAACATACAGATGGAGAAAATTAGTGTATGGGTGGATGGCCCCATACAGTAAAAAAATATAATAGTATGGGCAAACGGGCAGATTGACAAACAGATGTCTTGATCATGCCGCGTGAGCGACTGCATGATAGACATTGAATAACTTTACCTATAAAGCCCTTCTCATACATTTCACTCAAACTGTGAGTTCTGGGCCGAAGATGCCCTGAGGCACACATCAAAGATCAGCTAAGAACAAAAAACTGACCTTAGCATTTGAAGCCAAGTCTGATTTATCTGAAATCTTTCAAATACTTTAAAGCTGCAATATGTCACTTTTTGGGCGATCTGACCAAATTCACATAGAAATATGAGTTATAGATATGTCATTCTCATTGAAAGCAAGTCTAAGACGCGGTAGATCTGTTCTATGTGCGCCATTTCTATGCTTCACATTCTCAAGTTTCGTCTTTTACTTTCAGTTTTGTACACTAGGTTAAACAGCTGAAAATTTCACAACGGTTTAGATGGTACAATTATTCTCTACACTATACTTGCTTGTTTTGTCACAAACTGAAATTAGGCGAACTATTAGAATATTAGGAACCAGGAAATGGCGCAGCAATTTCTGCATAGTGCACTTTTAAGCGCTTACTCTAGCCTGCCTGAAGTGCTAAATGGGCGTGGTTTGCCATTTTGGGACTATTCTAATTGGTCTAAGTCAGGCATACTCAATCAACCACGTAAAGTCTTTTAAAGGGATACTTTGGGATTTTGGCAATGAGGCACTTTAACTACTTCCCCAGAGTCAGATGAACTCGTGGATACCATTTTTATTTCTCTGCGTGCTGTTTGAATTAAGTTGCTAACTAGCGCCATGCAAGCAGATAACCATAGACTGCCAGTTATTGTGCTAAGACTGATTAGCATTGGCACGTGAAACTACCTCTAACTTCCTTCATACTGGACACAGAGATATAAAAACGGTATCCACAAGTTCATCGAACTGTGGGGAAGTAGATAAAGGGCATCATTGCCAAAATCCCGAGGTAATGATTTCAAATAGTATTTGAACCCAGGTCTGATCTAGGGGGAGAAACTTTATGTTACTTAAAGGGGGGTTAATTGTGTACCTTCAGGTGCTGCAGGTTGGCCTGGAGCAGGCGGATGTGGGTCATGACCTGGCGGCTGAGGTTGGGGCCGGCACCCCCTGTCTGCGAGGATGAGGAGAGCAGCTTCTTCAGGTCGATGTCCGGGCCCCATTGGGCCCCACCCCCCCCGCCGCCCTCGCCACCCGCCTGACCGTCATTGTCCGTGCTGCTCTCCCCCGAGGCCCCGTAGCCCTCCAGGACCATGTAACTGCCTGGGGAGGGAGGGAAAGAGAAATGAGGAGGGGGAGGGAGAGAGTTGGAAATGGGTAAGTTATGCCCACCTGAGTACTTTAACTTTCACAATTAAAAAGAAAGAACCTCAAACATGCATTAAGATGATTTATTATAAAACATCAGATATAGGAACAACATGCTATAAAAGCAACAGGATATCCTAACTTCCACTTAAGTAGAATTAGAACTTGGTCTCCTATTGACATCAATTCATGACTAAGTGAAATTCTACTTAACCTAAGGGGTGAATCCCCTGCCGCTTTTCTGCCTTGAATGTCCCAGTTGGCTCACCGTAGTCCTCGGAAGTCTCAAAGAAACCTGTGTCCCCAGACGGGAGTTCATTGGACCCCGGGGCCCCCTCCTCCCCTCCTGCCTCGGTCTTCTCCGAGGCGCCGTTCTCCGAAGAGCCAGTAGAGGGTACTGCTACGCTGCTCGGGGCCGAGGTACTGTTGTTGTCCTCGGGGCCCCTCAGGGACGTGGTCCTCAGCAGGCGGCCCCCAGGGGCTCGGCCCTTCCTCTGCTCCTTTTCTTTCCCCTTCTCTTTGTCCTTGTCGCTGCCCTCTGCTCTGCTCGTCATGTGGTTGAGAAGGACCTGCCTCAGGGCTGCCACTGGGATAAGGAGAGAGAGTCAGCGTGGCTACAGGGTCATGTTCATTAGGCTACGAAGAAACACTCATTTTCGGTTTCCGTTGCAAAACATTTAGTGTGCCATTCAATGTGTCATTCTATCACTCTATGTGACATATTGGTCTAAGGCTAAGGCAGTGAACTCACAGGTTCTTAGGGCCTCCTCGGCTCTGGAGGGGGGCATGCCAAAGGCGTCATCGGGCTCCTCCTCGCCGATGGCGATGCCCCGGCGTGTCCTCTCCTGGAGGAAGGGCAGTCTGTCTGCCAGCTCTCCATCCAGAAACGCTTCAACTTCCTCCTCATCTACCTCCTCCACTTCCTCCTCCTCTTCTTGTTCTTCTCTTCTGTCTGGCAGTGGCGAGTCCTCTTCTTCCTCATCGTCTGATTTGACACCATCAAATGGGTTGGTCGATGTGGGTGTGGGTTGCAGACCCGGCAAGGAAATTACGTCTTTTTCTAGGGGACACAGACACATTGGGTAATGAAGGTGTGTTACAGCTGCATGAAGAATAGTCAAACTCACATAGCTTTCATAGGGTAGATGTTTTTTTTGAATTGTTAGATACTACTACAATGTTGGAGCTAGGAACACAAGCTTTTCGCTACACCCGCAATAACATCTGCTAAATATGTGTATGTCACCAATAACATTTGATTTGATGAGATTTTTGAAAATGTATTAAATGTCTAGTTATTGATACCTGGGGACTGGGTACATCCCATGGAGGTGCGCTCAGGGTCTTTGTTCAGTTTGGGCATCCCCGTGCTGATAATCTCCACTGCGTCTCGCTCCACACTGCAACACACATGCCAAACGCATGCACGCACACACAAACGTAAATGAGAAACTAGAGCGATGTGCTTTTTTTCAATTGGAAAGCAGAGTGTATAAAAGTACATATAAAATATATATAAAAAGCCAACAAGGCCAGTGAACTCACTCGGTCTGAAGTAAAGGTATGATGTGTGTTTTCGTCTTCATGGTTTCTGCGCTCTGCGTTATCAGACACTGCCACCTAGTGGATGGAAGAAGTTAATGAGAAACAGACCAACCATAGAAATAGAAAGAGAGCCCATCCCGTCTTTCTGGGAAGTGCACCATCTACAGTGCCTTCAGAAAGTTTTCACACCAATTTACTTTTTCCACATTTTGTTGTTACAAAGTGGGACTAAAATTGATTTAATTTTTATTTTTGGCCAACAAGCTACACAAAACGTATAAAAAATGTATGAAAAAATATTAAATCTTGATTAGATAACTATTCACCACCCTGAGACAATACAGGTTAGAAACACCTTTGGCAGCGATTACAGCTGTGATTCTTTTTGGGTATGTCTCTAAGAGATTTGCACACCTGGATTGTAAAATATTTGGCCATTATTCTTTTTTAAATTCTTCAAGCTCTGTCAAGTTGGTTGTTGATCATGCTATGAAGCTACTTTCAAGTTTTGATATAGATTTTCAAGCTAATTTAAGTTAAAACTATAATGTGCTGTATTCCCAAAATTGTATTTCTTTGCCACATTTTTTACAGTATTATTTAAGTGCCTTATCGCAAACAGGATGCATGCATGTTTTGGAATATTTTTATTCTGTACAGGCTTCATTCTTTTCACTCTTTCATTTAGGTTAGTATTAAAGGTCCACAATGCACACACATCCCTGGGTCGCTCCTCTTTTCACTTTGCTGCAGCTAGCGACTGGAACAAGCTGCAACAAACACTCAAACTGGAACGTTTTATCTCAATCTCTTCATTCAAAGACTCAATCATGGACACTCTTACTGTCAGTTGTGGCTGCTTTGCGTGATGTATTGTTGCCTCTACCTTCTTGCTCTTTGTGCTGTTGTCTGTGCCCAAAAATGTTTGTACCATGTTTTGTGCTGCTACCATGTTGTCATGTTCTGTTTCTACCATGCTGTGTTGTAATGTGTTGCTGCCTTGTTACAGTATGTTGTTGTCTTAGGTCTCTCTTTATGTAGTGTTGTCTCTCTTGTCGTGATGTGTTTTGTCATATATATATTACATACATACTCACACTACCATTCAAAAGTTTGGGTTCACTTAGAAATGTCCTTGTTTTTAAAAGAAAAGCACATTTTCTGTCCATTAAAATAACATCAAATTGATCAGAAATACAGTGTAGACATTGTTAATGTTGTAAATGACTATTGTAGCTGGAAACAGCTGATTTAAAACATTTTTTTTAATGGAATATCTACATAGGCAAACAGAGGCCCATTATAATCAACCATCACTCCTGTGTTCCAATGGCACGTTGTGTTAGCTAATCCAAGTTTATCATTTTAAAAGGATAATTGATGATTAGAAAACCCTTTTGCAATTATGTTAGCACAGCTGAAAACTGTTGTTCTGATTAAAGAAGCAAAAAAACTGGCCTTGTTTAGACTATTGAGTATCTGGAGCATCAGCATTTGTGGGTTCGATTACAGGCTCAAAATGGCCAGAAACAAATAACTTTCTTCTGAAACTCGTCAGTCTATTCTTGTTCTGAGAAATAAAGGCTATTCCATGCGAGAAATTGCCAAGAAACTGAAGATCTCGTACAACGCTGTGTACTACTTCTTTCACAGAACAGCACAAACTATCTCTAACCAGAATAGAAAGAGGAGTGGGGGCCCCCAGTGCACAACTGAGAAGCCCAGCATCCCGGAGTCGCCTCTTCACTGTTGACGTTGAGACTGGTGTTTTGCGGGTTCTATTTAATGGAGCTGCCAGTTGAGGATTTGTGAGGCGTCTGTTTCTCAAACTAGACACTGTAATGTACTTCTCCTCCATGAGCAGTTTTCTTCCTCTCCGTCAACTGAGTTAGGAAGGACGCCTGTATCTTTGTAGTGTATTGATACACCAACCAAAGTGTAATTAAAAACTTCACCATGCTCAAAGGGATATTCAGCATCAACCAATAGGTGCCCCTCTTTGCGAGGCATTTAAAAATCTTCCTGTTTTTTGTGCTTGAATCAGAGCTTGAAAATCACATACTCGATTGAGGGACCTTACAGATCATTGTATGTGTAGGGTACAGAGATCATTTTAACCAAATTATGTGACTTGTTAAGCACATTTTTACTTGTGAACTTATTTAGGCCTGCCATAACAAAGGGGTTGAATATTTCTATTTATTATGGATCCCCATTCGCTTCTGCCAAGGGGTCCAGCAAAATTAAGGCAATTATACCATTTTAAAAACATTACAATACATTCAGAAAAGATTTCACAACACATTAAGTGTGTGCCCTCAGGAAAACCTGGGAATACTTATTGACTGAATACATTTAATTGAATTGTTATTCATTTCAAGGGGTATTGTGTGTAGATCAGTGACAGAAAATCTACATTTAATCCAATTGAAATTCAGGCTGTGACAACAAAATGTGGAGAAAACAAAGGGGTGGGTATACTTTCTGAAGGCAATGTATCTCTTTGAGAGCAACTTAGCTTGGAGGGACCAAGCAAATCCAGATTTTTCTGAAATCTTGGTTGGAGGATTCTGTCCCTGCTTATTCTCCCCTGGAATCCTTCACCTGGGATTTCTGGAAAACCTGGGAACTTTTGGAAAGTGTCCAGAATTTTGCAATCCAAGTTCCAGCCAGGTAACAACTAAATGGGATGCTTGAATAAAGTTACTTTGGGATGAAAATGAGCAGACAGACTTACGTTCTTTGCTCGGACACGGTCTGGGCCATCAGCTCGTAGATCTGGGCTCCGTTGTCGGACATAGACAGCACAAAGAAGGACTTGTTGTCTGACAGGAGAAGAGGCAATATCATTAGAGCATACAGTTTATTATATTGACAGTCTTCTATGTTGTCTTTACTATGTTGTCTTTCCTCTCCAAAGTCCACTAGATATAGCCTGGTCCCAGATCTGTTTGAGCTGTATTGCCAACTCCAATTTAGCCTGGTCACGTCAGTAAAACAGAATGTGAGCTATTGCAAGATCAGGCAGGTTCCAAAATGCTTACGCCAATAGTCACTGTCATGCCAAACATGGTGGTTGGCAAGACTGCACAAGCAGATCTGGGACCAGGCTACCACAAATATGTTGCTTGAAGCAATTTGATAAGATATGATTCCAGGAGCCTTTTCAGTGGGATGCAACATTCAGAACGTGACAGATGGAAAAGTAACAAATAGAGCAATAACTATTTATATCTGATTTTTTTTTAAAAACATTTCACACTAAATAACCCCCTTAAAAGGGAAATAAGCAGTTGCTACATACATTTGATTGATTCTTCAAGAATATAACTTATAAATGCCTCATGAGCTTAGTTAAACTGTCGTACCCCTTCAAAACCCAAAATAAAGTTTGTGGTTAAAACTATAATGTTGATACAATGGATTGTCAGTCCTTGCATCCATAGCTCTGTCTATGAATTTGAAGGTGGTTACATTTCTCAAGCCCCATCCCTTAGCGTTTTACTGAAACATAAACTAGGGAAAACGCTTTGTTATTGTTAGAACTGAACTGAATGGACACACCGGTGGCTACCGAGCGCACCAGCACGGTGTTGAGGTTGATGATGGGGCTGAAGATGTGCTTGGTGTCGGCGGTGCCCGCCAAGTTCTTGCTGTGGCACTTGAGGACCAACCGCTCGTCCTGCTTCTGCAGCAGCACCAGGATATCCTCCAGGAGCAGCGTGTACAGCTCTGAGGGCACAGGAGGAAGTTCAAGTTAACACTTTTTTTTTTTATAACAAAATGGCAGTCACAGACACTGAAATACATGGATAAACACAATTGAAATTCATGACAACATGACTCAAGTTTTGTTGATTCATTGGTATGGCATGGGGAACGTTTTGCATCTCTCAGTCCTGGCATTTGGTATAGAGAGAAGATGGTTTACAACACACAGAAAAGCACTTACAATCAACAGGACAAGCTAGTCCTCATGTGGGCTAAAACTACTATAGCATGTGAACCCTGGGTCTTCTTCTCAGTCTTCTATTGTATGTTGTAGTCTACTTAGCTTTTCAGCATTGGATGAGGACAACTCTAGCGTACCAAAGGGCTAAGCTAAAAATGGAAATAGCAATTGTCCTAAAGGTAAAAAATTATAAATTATTCTCTACATGATCAACATTTCTACACCGCTAAAACACATTCTGTTGAATTATGGGTACGTACCGATGGTCTTGTCTTTGTTGACCTTCCAGGAGAGAGGTCCCTCGTGCACCATCTTCTTCTTGGTCAGGTCTAGACTCTACACACACGCACATGCACATACGCACATGCACGCACACACGTCAGAACAGGCACCTTTCTACAGCTTTAAGCCAATGGGGGTTCTTGTCAATGAGAATATGTCCAATTAACTTCCCTGGTCAAATAACGGTAAATGCATGTAAATAAATGGAGACACAAGTAGTCTCACCTTGAACTCTGAGATCATTGGGTTCTCACTCTGTTTGAGTGAGGACAGGTCCAGGCGTCTCTGGTAGTCCTCTAACCTCTGTAGGGAGAGGAGCACACACACTTACCAGCACTGGCTAGGCAGTATACAGTTAGAACACTCATTTAATAGGATCTAAATGCTATTCAGTCCCTTAGCTGATATATTCTGGTAGAAAGGTGGCAGGCATAAGAGTTGCACTGTTTACTACTTTTTGCATTAATAGAGTTCAGACAGGAAACTCACATATTCCTTTAACCATTTAAGAAACAAAAATAGATGACAAAATATTTGGTATTGGTGTTTGGCTCTGCTCCTTCATGGGAGCTGACTGCCAGGGTCATGTGTCCCTTATTACTATTACAATACAGGCAGTGAGTGAGATATATCAATCCCCTGATGGGGAAACAAGCAGAACCAAATAGGTGGAGGCTGGGGTTGTGCTAGGCTAGCAGAAAACAGACAATACATAGCAGGTGGCAGCAATAGTTACAGCAGCAGCAATAAAAACAGCAAAGAAAAGCCAATCACATAGCTTAGCAGAGGAACTGGTCAACTTAAATACAGTGCCTTGCAAAAGTATTCATCCCCTTGGTGTTTTTCCTAAATGGTTGCATTAAAACCTGTGATTTAAATTTATTTTTATTTGGATTTCATGTAATGGACATACACAAAATAGTCCAAATTGGTGAAATGAAATGAAAAAATAAAAAAAAATAAAATGTTTAAACCTAAAAGTGGTGCGTGCATATGTTATAAGCCCCTTTGCTATGAAGCCCCTAAATAAGATCTGGTGCAACCAATTACCTTCAGAAGGTGCATGTTTAGATTCCAATTTGTAAGTCGCTCTGGATAAGAGCGTCTGCTAAATGACTTAAATGTAAATGTAAATGCACACAGGTGGACTTTATTTAAATAAGTGTCACATGATCCGTCACCTGATCTCAGTATATATTTAAAATTATATGGCACCACAACAAACCTGCCAAGAGAGGGCCGCCCACCAAAACTCACGGACCAGGCAAGGAGGGCATTAATCAGAGAGGCAACAAAGAGACCAAAGATAACCCTGAAGGAGTTACAAACCTCCACAGCGGAGATTGGAGTATCTGTTCATAGGACCACTTTAAGCCGTACACTCCACAGAGCTGGGCTTTATAGAAGAGTGGCCAGAAAAAAGCCATTGCTTAAAGAAAAAAATAAGCAACACGTTTGGTGTTTTCCAAAAGGCATGTGGTAGACTCCTCAAACATATGGAAGAAGGTACTCTGGTCAGATGAGACTAAAATTGAGATTTTTGGCCATCAAGGAAAATGCTATGTCTGGCGCAAACCCAACACCTCTCATCACCCTTAGAACACCAACCCCACAGTGAAGCATGGTGGTGGCAGCATCATGCTGTGGGGATGTTTTTCATCGGCAGGGACTGGGAAACTGATCAGAATTGAAGGATGGTGCTAAATACTGGGAAATTCTTGAGGGAAACCCGTTTCAGTCTTCCAGAGATTTGAGACTGGGACAGCGGTTCACCTTCCAGCAGGACAATGGTCCTAAGCATACTGTTAAAGCAACACTCGAGTGGTTTAAGGGGAAACATTTAAATGTCTTGGAATGGCCTAGTCAAAGCCCAGACCTCAATTCAATTGAGAATCTGTGGTATGAATTAAAATTGCTCTACATCAGAGGGACCCATCCAACTTGAAGGAGCTGGAGTAGTTTGCCTTGAAGAATGGGCAAAAATCCCAGTGGCTAGATGTGCCAAGCTTATAGAGATATACCCCAAGAGACTTGCAGCTGTAATTGCTGCAAAAGGTGTCTCTACAAAGTATTGACTTTGGGGGGTGAAAAGTTATGCACTTATTTCTTGTTTGTTTTACAATAAAAAATATTTTGCATCTTCAAAGTGGTAGGCATGTTGTGTAAATCAAATGATACAACCCCCCCAAAAATCTATTTTAATTCCAGGTTGTAAGGCAACAAAATAGGGAAAATGCCAAGGGGGGTGAATACTTTTGCAAGCCACTGTAGACAGCCATATTAAGGTAGGAAGTGTTTGAATCCCATTGAATCTGAACTGGTTTCGCTTAATTTAGCTTGCAAGTGTCCCACAGTTTTCAATTGAAACGTGGCTGCACCATGACAACTGTTGGTGTAGCCAGATGTGTGCATGTGTTCACCATGTGTCTAGTCCCATTGGGTGTCCTCTCCATAGACAGTTACCTGTTTGTTCTCTGCCTCTTTCACTGTCTGGTTGACATAGTTGAGGATCGTCCTGCAGCACTCCCCGGCCCTCTTCACTTTGTCCCTCTCCTCTGCATCCTCTGTCAGGCAAAAAAACAAACAAGCAGATGATATCAGTCTCATGGAGTGGACCAAATAAGTGCACAACAAAAACCCACGTGCACGAGAATGTGAAGGCATGATGATGATGACGGATTCATTTACAGCCTAATCTCTCGTGGAGAGACTACGTAACCATATCTTAGTTCTGGGTAAACCAAGATTATTTACAGCCTAATCTCTCGTGGAGAGACTACGTAACCATATCTTAGTTCTGGGTAAACCAAGATTATTTACAGCCTAATCTCTCGTGGAGAGACTACGTAACCATATCTTAGTTCTGGGTAAACCAAGATTATTTACAGCCTAATCTCTCGTGGAGAGACTACGTAACCATATCTTAGTTCTGGGTAAACCAAGATTATTTACAGCCTAATCTCTCGTGGAGAGACTACGTAACCATATCTTAGTTCTGGGTAAACCAAGATTATTTACAGCCTAATCTCTCGTGGAAAGACTACGTAACCATATCTTAGTTCTGGGTAAACCAAGATTATTTACAGCCTAATCTCTCGTGGAGAGACTACGTAACCATATCTTAGTTCTGGGTAAACCAAGATTATTTACAGCCTAATCTCTCGTGGAGAGACTACGTAACCATATCTTAGTTCTGGGTAAACCAAGATTATTTACAGCCTAATCTCTCGTGGAGAGACTACGTAACCATATCTTAGTTCTGGGTAAACCAAGATTATTTACAGCCTAATCTCTCGTGGAGAGACTACGTAACCATATCTTAGTTCTGGGTAAACCAAGATTATTTACAGCCTAATCTCTCGTGGAGAGACTACGTAACCATATCTTAGTTCTGGGTAAACCAAGATTATTTACAGCCTAATCTCTCGTGGAGAGACTACGTAACCATATCTTAGTTCTGGGTAAACCAAGATTATTTACAGCCTAATCTCTCGTGGAGAGACTACGTAACCATATCTTAGTTCTGGGTAAACCAAGATTATTTATAGCCTAATCTCTCGTGGAGAGACTACGTAACCATATCTTAGTTCTGGGTAAACCAAGATTATTTACAGCCTAATCTCTCGTGGAGAGACTACGTAAACATATCTTAGTTCTGGGTAAACCAAGATTATTTACAGCCTAATCTCTCGTGGAGAGACTACGTAACCATATCTTAGTTCTGGGTAAACCAAGATTATTTACAGCCTAATCTCTCGTGGAGAGACTACGTAAACATATCTTAGTTCTGGGTAAACCAAGATTATTTACAGCCTAATCTCTCGTGGAGAGACTACGTAAACATATCTTAGTTCTGGGTAAACCAAGATTATTTACAGCCTAATCTCTCGTGGAGAGACTACGTAAACATATTTTAGTTCTGGGTAAACCAAGATTATTTATAGCCTAATCTTCATGCAATTTTTGACAGATTTTACAATCTTTGGTTGTAAAGGTTTGAGTAGCTAAATCTGCTTTCCTTTAGTTCAGTCATTTTATAAAACATTAAAAGATAATTTGGCTTGGAAATACATCCCTCTTTAATCAACCATTACAAAGAAATGCAATACTTATCTCCCAACAGATGGACACAGAGAGAGATGAAACGTAATCCAAATTATTTTCAGGCCAATGTCTCAAACTTTATTAGTTGTGTGGATAGACTGTGTTTTATAGTGGTGTTGTCTACTGTACCTGTGTACTTGGCTATGCTCTCCAGCAGTAGTGGATACTTGGTCAGCCTCTGCATCTCCACTGGAATGATATCCTTCAGCTGCAGCCTGCGACACAGACGGTTGCTCTCAGCCTCCTACAGGATGAGAGAGACACACCCGAGTCAGTACTAGTCACTCACTCCAGATCAAATGGTCAATCTTACGACATCACAATGACGAAAGCCAGTTTTTTTCCTTTAGAGATGCAACCCATGAACAGTAGAATAGTATAGTATAGTATAGTATAGTATAGTATAGTATAGTATGTCGTACCTGCATGAAGGAGGTGAAGCGCTGGTCTTTCTTCTGCCGGGTCTTGATGAGTTCCAGGGCAAAGGGCTGGTTACTGCAGAAGGTACCCACCGCCCGCTTGATCTTCTCCTCCTCGTCATCACTAAACTACACACATGCACACAGGGACATGGTAACATGCGCACACACATACGCACAGGGGGACATGGAAACACAGGGACACAGAAAAGGACACAGACACACACACACACGTGCACACAGCAATGTTAGCAATGGCTTTTGGATGTAATACTCCCCGTCTCCTGCAGTGACTGAAAATAGATCCCAAAATGCCCATAGGGCTCTGGTCAAAAGTAGTGCACTATAAAGGGAATAGTCTTCTCTTACCCAAGCTAGTAGATCATCTCCTATCAGGTCTATCACTGACGTCTCGTTCTTCTTCCGAATGACCGTCATCTGTTCCGTTATCCACACTGTAGGGAGGAAGAGAAAAGTCAGGGAAAAGAGGTCATTTGTTTGAGAATAGGTGAATTTCAATGATTTAGGAAGTTAAAATTCTAGTTGTGTAAATTAGAATTATCCCTGAGAGAGGAGTTTGACTGTAGCTTTGAAGAGGAAGCCCCGTGGTGAGTATAGCTAGCATTGCACACACACAGAGACACAGACACACACACACACAGCGTACCGTGTAGCTGGACAATCTCCTCTAGGTTAGTGAAGATGTGTTTAATGTCTCCAGGAGGCAGGATGCTTTCTCGGGTTAGTTTCTGGCAGAACACGTTATCCAGCACCTTCAACATCCTCAGGTGTGCTCGCTCTGTGTAGAAGAGCTCTGTGGAGACGCACACATTCAGACCCACAGAATTAAACAGAACAAGATAGCTGCCATTATCAGCCCATTCCAAAGCTATGCAGGTCTATGACATCAGCCACTAGTAGAGGGTTTCCCAAACTCGGTCCTCGGGACCCCAAGGGTTGCACGTATTGGTTTTTGCCCAAACACTACACAGCTGATTCAAATAATAAACTCATCTAGCTTTGATACTTTGAATCAGCTGTGTAGTGTTTGGGCAAAAACCTAAACGTGCACCCCTTGGGGTCCTGAGGACCGAGTTTGGGAAACGCTGCTCTATCGTATCTCTATGGTCAGACCGTCATAAGACAGGTGGAACCCATTGTCTTCCGACAGATGGTGCCATTCTAACGCGCCCGCAGACGGCTGTCACGCTACCTGAAGTAAGACAATGAGGTGGAACCAAGATTTTCATTTGGGATTGCAGATTTCCTGGTATATCAGGATCTACGCAACATAGAATTTGGAGACTTTTCTACGAAAACGTCACACAAACTTTTGCGACTTGTTGTGGTTTATTTAGCTAGTGGACTCACCATCACTGATAATCATGATGAAAGAGTTCACCACTTGACTTGAATGGACACAGTAGACTTGGTCATAGACAGACTCAAATAATCAATAAGGTTTAGGTAAGGCTGGGGCGGTATAAAAATCTAAAGGACAAATTCTAATACAGCGCATCATATTTGCCATCTCAAAGCATGAAACTACTTTGAATATTCAACAGCTATCTATCTGTATGATTGATCCCCAGACTGTACAGTATGTGGAGCCAAAATGGCCACCGGCCTCACCGTTGATGACTTCCTGTCTTTTGATCTCCTGTGGCGTCAGGCCCGCCAGGACCTCTCGGCTAACCAGCGCTTGCCAGTTGGGAGGGTCCTGCTCGCACTCGATCTCGTTCCCCTGGTCGTCCTCACTCGGCACATCCCCACAGCCTAACCCGTCCATCCTGACATGAAAACAATAAGTCTCTGATGATGACACCTGGATTGTGTTCATTAGGGCATGCAGTGGAAAAATGTTTTGCAATGGAAAATTAAAAAGAGTGTTTCTTATTGGACAAATGTTCAGATAGTCCAACCCTGTTTCAGTTAATTTTCTTAAATTTGGTTTAATTTAACTTTTATTTATCCAGGAAGTCCCGTTGAGATCAGAAGACCTCTTTTACAAGAGAGACCTGGTGCTTAATGAACACGGCCCTGGGCCCACTTAAACAACACTAAAGCGAAACTCTACGATTGATGCAGATGCGATTGATGCAGATGCAGATGTCAACCCTGTAATAATGGGTAGAGAGAGGGGGACCAGTAACTCAATCAATTCTATTCAAAGGTTTTGCCAAAGTTAAGTTCAAGTTTAATCATGTTAATCGTGTTTAATCAATCACAATTGATTCAATTATGTGGGCAACACAAACTTTTTGAATAGCTGGTACTACCGAACAACTGGGGAAAATCAGTTATCATTCATGCCATTCATATGACTACAGAGACAAAAAAACAACAACTGGACCTGTGTTCAAATAGTATTTGAAATTATTTATCCGTACTTGATTGAGCTTGCCTGGCTAAATTGACCAATAGAACAGTCTTTAAACTGCAAACCCTGCCAATATGGTGCTCCAGAACAGCTCAATTTCAAATAGTATTTGAACCCAGGTCTGTAACAACATCAGATGAAATAGAGAATAAAAATAAGAGTAGAGAAAGACTCACCTCCGGGCTGGTTTGGGCGTTCCTCCCTCTTGAGCCCTGGGGATAGAAGATCACAGTCTCTGTCAACACACTTTCTGCCATTCACCAAATCCCTCCTTTCAATCCTCCACATCTATCTGAGCAGAGAACCTAAGGCATGAGTTGGAGAACTCCCCATCTCCAAGTAATACACCATAAGAGGATCTTTCTTTCAATGAGTTTCAATGAGGTCATGAATGATCGGAGAGACAAAGAAAGCGATTCAGCAGCGGAGTGCTGTAGCAGCAGCACCAGAACAGATATGGCTCCGAGGCCTTGAGCATTATGGCTGGGAAGGGCTATGTATCCCAACAGTATGGCCGTATGAGACTGTGAGACTGCAGACTTTGCGGTCGACTGGTTGTGTTGGATGAGAACGGGTGAGCTTGGCAGTGAACCAACACGGCAGCGAAACATTCTGCCTTGGAAGGCTTTTCCCGGGAAAGCTTGCTCCCTATTCGGAACAATATTTCAGTGATCATGCAATCTCGCTCAGCATAAGATTTAGGTTGCATCCCAGATGCCACCCTATTCCCTATTTAGTGCACTATTTTCGACCAGAGCCCAAAGGGAATTGGGTACCATTTGGGAGGCAGACTTAGTGTAGATTTGTGTTGACCCAGAGGACAGTCCTGACTCGGATTAGATAAGCCATTTGAGGTGAAGGAATGGTATATATCAGAGTATCTCAACCCTTGAGCAGAGTAGAATATTCAGTATGTATTGCTGAAACCATCCCATTTGATTACAGAAGATCTGCCCTCTGTATTTCTACGCTGTATATTACTAGCACATTACATGGAGAGGTGCTGTTACCAAGTCATAGTCACTATAACGTCACTATGTAAACAATAGGATTTTTGAGGGGGGTAAACGCTGCTGCAAGCACAGAGATGATCAGAAATGATAATCATACAATAACTGTTTCGTTCCCTTTTTATCCACCGATTGTAAAATACACTAAGTGTACAAAACATTAAGAACACCTGCTCTTTCCATGACATAGACTGACCAGGTGAATCCAGGTGAAGCTATGATCCCTTATTGATGTCACTTGTTAAATGCACTTCAATCAGTGTAGATGAAGGGGAGGAGGCAAGTTAAACATGGATTTTTAAGCCTTGAGACAATTGAGACATGGATTGTGTAGTTGTGCCATTCAGAGGGTGAATGGGCAAGACAAAAGATTTTAGTGCCTTTGAACGGGGTATGGTAGTAGGTGCCAGGCGCACCGGTTTGAGTGTAGAACTGCAACGCTGCTAGGTTTTTCATGCTCAAAAGTTTCCAGAGTGTATCAAGAATGATCCACCACCCAAAGGACATCCAGCCAACTTGACACAACTGTGGGAAGCATTGGAGTCAACATGGGCCAGCATCCCTATGGAACGCTTTCAACACCTTGTAGAGTCCATTCCCCAATGTATTGTTCTGAGGTCGCAAAGGGGTGCAACTCAATAATAGGAAGGTGCTCCTAATGTTTTGTACACTCAGTTTACATTCGATGAATGTTCTTGCTTACCTCATAGTTTAGTTTTAAAATGTAACACTTGCTAAACAAATGAATGTAAAATAGGTTGATTAAGTAAATTGTCCTCAATGGCCTCGTAGCCTGAATTTAGAACGACAATGGCCACAGCCTGAATTAGGTCAAATCAAATCAAATTGTATTTGTCACATGCAGGTGTTAATGTGAGTGTAGCGAAATGCTTGTGCTTCTAGTTCTGACCATGCAGTAATATCTAACAAGTAATCGAACAATTTCACAACAAGTACCTTATACACACAAGTGTAAAGGATTGAATAAGAATATGTACATAAAAATATATGGATGAGCGATGGCCAAACGGCAAACGCAAGATGCAGTAGATGGTATAGAGTACAGTATATACATATGAGATGAGTAATGTAGGGTATGTAAACATGATATAAAGTGGCATTGTTTAAAGTGGCTAGTGATACATTTATTACATCCAATTTTTTATTATTAAAGTGGCTAGAGTTGAGTCAGTATGTTGGCAGTAGCCACTCAATGTTAGTGATGGCTGTTTAACAGTCTGATGGCCTTGAGATAGAAGCTGTTTTTCAGTCTCTCGGTCCCAGCTTTGATGCACCTGTACTGACCTCGCCTTCTGGATGATAGCGGGGTGAACAGGCAGTGGCTCGGGTGGTTGTTGTCCTTGATGATCTTTTTGGCCTTCCTGTGACATCGGGTGGTATAGGTGTCCTGGAGGGCAGGTAGTTTGCCCCCGGTGATGCGTTGTGCAGACCTCACTACCCTCGGGAGAGCCTTACGGTTGTGGGCGGAGCAGTTGCCGTACCAGGCGGTGATACAGCCCGACAGGATGCTCTCGATTGTGCATCTGTAAAAGTTTGTGAGTGTTTTTGGTGACAAGCTGAATTTCTTCAGCCTCCAGCTGCGCCTTCTTCACCACGCTGTCGGTGTGGGTGGACCATTTCAGTTTGTCCGTGATGTGAACGCCGAGGAACTTAAAACTTTCCACCTTCTCCACTACTGTCCCGTCAATGTGGATAGGGGGCCGCTCCCTCTGCTGTTTCCTGAAGTCCACGATCATCTCCTTTCTTTTGTTGACATTGAGTGTGAGGTTATTTTCCTGACACCACACTCCGAGGGCCCTCACCTCCTCCCTGTAGGCCGTCTCGTCATTGTTGGTAATCAAGCCTACCACTGTAGTGTCGTCTGCAAACTTGATGATTGAGTTGGAGGCGTGCATGGCCACGCAGTCATGGGTGAACAGGAGAGGGCTGAGAACGCACCCTTGTGGGGCCCCAGTGTTGAGGATCAGCGGGGAGGAGATGTTGTTTCCTACCTTCACCACCTGGGGGCGGCCCGTCAGGAAGTCCAGGACCCAGTTGCACAGGGCGGGGTCGAGACCCAGGGTCTCGAGCTTAATGACGAGTTTGGAAAGTACTATGGTGTTAAATGCTGAGTAGTCGATGAATAACATTCTTACATAGGTATTCCTCTTGTCCAGATGGGTTAGGGCAGTGTGTAGTGTGATTGCGATTGCGTCGTCTGTGGACCCATTGGGGCGGTAAGCAAATTGGAGTGGGTCTAGGGTGTTAGGTAGGGTGGAGGTGATATGGTCTTTGACTAGTCTCTCAAAGCACTTCATGATGACGGAAGTGAGTGCTACAGGGTGATAGTCATTTAGCTCAGTTACCTTAGCTTTCTTGGGAACAGGAACAATGGTGGCCCTCTTGAAGCATGTGGGAACAGCAGACTGGGATAAGGATTGATTGAATATGTCTGTAAACACACCAGCCAGCTGGTCTGCGCATGCTCTGAGGACGCGGCTAGGGATGCTGTCTGGGCCGGCAGCCCTGCGAGGGTTAACACGTTTAAATGTTTTACTCACGTTGGCTGCAGTGAAGGAGAGCCCACAGGTTTTCGTAGCGGGCCATGTCGGTGGCACTGCATTGTCCTCAAAGCGAGCAAAGAAGTTGTTTAGTTTGTCTGGGAGCAAGACATCGTGGTCCGCGACGGCTGGTTTTATTTTTGTAGTCCGTGATTGACTGTAGACCCTGCCACATACCTCTCGTGTCTGAGCCGTTGAATTGCGACTCTACTTTGTCTCTATACTGATGCTTAGCTTGTTTGATTGCCTTGCGGAGGGAATAGCTACACTGTTTCTATTTGGTCATGTTTCTGGTCGCCCTAATTAAAAGCCGTGGTTCGCGCTTTCAGTTTTGCGCGAATGCTGCCATCAATCCACGGTTTCTGGTTGGGCAAGGTTTTAATAGTCGCTGTGGGTACAACATCACCAATGCACTTGCTAATAAACTCGCTCATCGAATCAGCGTATTCATCAATGTTGTTGTCTGAGGCTATCCAGAACATATCCCAGTCCACGTGATCGAAGCAATCTTGAAGCGTGGAATCCGATTGGTTGGACCAGCATTGAACAGACCTGAGCACGGGCGTTTCCTGTTTTAGTTTCTGTCTATAGGCTGGGAGCAACAAAATGGAGTCGTGGTCAGATTTTCCGAAAGGAGGGCAGGGGAGGGCTTTGTATGCGTCACGGAAGTTAGAATAACAATGATTCAGGGTTTTGCCAGCCCGGGTCGTGCATTCGATATGCTGATAAAATTTAGGGAGCCTTGTTTTCAGATTAGCCTTGTTAAAATCCCCAGCTACAATAAATGCAGCCTCAGGATATGTGGTTTCCAGTTTACATAGAGTCCAATGAAGTTCTTTCAGGGCCATCGATGTGTCTGCTTGGGGGGGATATACACGACTGGTTCTAATCGAAGAGAATTCTCTTGGTAGATAATTCGGTCGGCATTTGATTGTAAGGAATTCTAGGTCAGGTGAACAAAAGGACGTGAGTTCCTGTATGTTGTTATGATCACACCATGTCTCGTTAATCATAAGGCATACACCCCCGCCCTTCTTCTTACCAGAGAGATATTTGTTTCTGTCGGCGCGATGCGTGAAGAAACCAGGTGGCTGTACCGACTCTGATAACGTATCCTGAGTGAGCCATGTTTCCGTGAAACAAAGAACGTTACAATCTCTGATGTCTCTCTGGAAGGCAACCCTCGCTCGGATTTCGTCTACCTTGTTGTCAAGAGAATGGACATTGGCGAGTAGTATACTCGGGAACGGTGCGCGATGTGTCCGTCTACAGAGCCTGACCAGAAGACCGCTCCGTCTGCCCCTTCTGTGGCGCCGTTGATTTGGGTCGCCTGCTGGGATCTGATCCATTGTCCTGGGTGGTGGACCAAACAGAGGATCCGCTTTGGGAAAGTCGTATTCCTGGTCGTAATGTTGGTGAATTGACGTTGCTCTTATATCCAATAGCTCCTCCCGGCTGTATGTAATAAAACTTAAGATTTCCTGGGGTAACAATGTAAGAAATAATACATAAAAAAACAAAATACTGCATAGTTTCCTAGGAATGCGAAGCGAGGCGGCCATCTCTGTTGGCGCCAGAAGTTTATAACTTCAACTGTCTAGGAAGGTCCACTGACCATGATTCCACACCCCTATGTTTATACACCGCTTCATATTAAGTTGTATATTTAGCAAGGTCTAATCAACACCTAGCTGTGTATATTCCACTGAAGATTGTTATAACAAGAGGGACACTATCAAAGTGTACCGCCTCTGTGGCCTGTGTGGTCTAACAGAGTCTGCATGGGTTCGAATACGACCCCTGACACCATAAATCTGTTCCCGCCCTTACCTGTTCCCGCCCTTACCTGTTCCCGCCCTTACCTGTCACTTTCACGCTCCTCCTCCTGTAATTGGTCCAGGGTGCAGGGGCTGAAGTCAAAGTGGGTGCTGGTTAGGTGGACCATCCCGTCCAGGGTGTCGCCCGAGTGGAGCCCGTCTGTGCTCAGTCTGGGCAGGGCAGAGGGAGTGAGTCCTGGAGAGGAGAGAACAAAATAGGAGGAGAGGTCAGGGGTTGTAAGTAAAAAGCATCTCAGAGTAGGAGTGCTGATCTATGACCAGGTCCCAACTGTCCATGTAATCTTATTTTCGTTGTGATCTAAAAGACAAGACCGATCCTAAATCAGCACTTCTAATCTAAGACACTTGATACATACGGCCCCAGAGGGAGGCTCTTACATTAGAACAATCCAAGGTTAATGGGCTAATGTCCCTCTCCAGGTGGATTAATGAAGTTCAATTACAGTTTAGCAGGGTGAATGTCCCTCTCTATGTGAATTAATAAAGTTATATTCTACGTCTAACCAGAGGCAATATGGTCCTAAGCAATATGGCGAAGGCTCACGTACGTTTCTTAATTCTAAAGGTCAAACAAGATCTCCATGGAAGAGAAGTGCGTTAGTCAACAGATGTCTTATCGTGCGGTGGAACAAGCTCAAGACTAGAGATACGCTATAGTCTAAAAGCAGTGCAAAAATAATATCCGCACTACACACAGCAGATGTTTCAAAAAGAAAATAGAGAGGGGTCGTTTCGACAGATCATATGCCGACAAAGACTAGACGACGTTCTGAAAAAAAGGCCTCCCCCCAATTAGGAATCAACAAGAAAAAGCCAAAGAAAGCAATTATTTTCCAGAAGGCTGGGCCACTGTAAGCCAGGCTAAGCCAGTGTAAAAGAGTCCTGACAACAAAAGGCCAAGGAGAAAACATGTCTGAGAGGAGGGAAGTGGATGACAGAACAAAAGCAAACAGACAACGTGAGGAGGAAAGAAAGCGAGGAAGCCAGCTTGGAGGGAAGACATGAAGACAGAAAGAGAGAGCGAGAGAGAGTGAGAAAAGAGAATTGGTTATACTGAATGAGGTGAGTCCACCCCTCAAATATATAGCTATTTGAGTACTTGGAAAAGCACTAAAGCGCTATACTGTATGACACAATTCTTTACCTTCTATCATTATTTGAGAGAAGTGGAAAGGAAAAGGCAGATAGGAAGAAACAGTGAGGAGGAAAGGCATAGGTTGGGGGAGAGACGAGGGGTCCTTACCCAAGTCAGAGTCGCGTCCCGTCAGGTCGGAGCCCTGGCTGGCTGGGGCACTGTGGGGGGGGGATGCGATGTAGGCCAAGGGGTGGGTGGCCGCGTCAGAGCCTGGATCGCTGAATTGGCTTCGGGCACGGATGCCGCCTGCCGAGAATTCTGGGTGCTCGAAGACGCTGAGGGCGGGCTGGGAGAGCTGTTTCTGGGGGCCCCGATGCTTGTTCAACTCCATGGCCTTACTGACTACACACACACACACACACACACAGATATAAGCCAAACGAGAGTCAGTAGCTCACACAGCCATGCACAGCCCCACTATCTCCAAACCCAGAGCTCAGGGAGAAAGAAGGAGCAGCAGCTATGAAGAGGGAGGGGGCTTGAGACAAACCACAGTGAGTGGCTTGGCTGATACAATACAGATATAGATCTACTAGATTGGCCAATTGGTTGAGAATGGCAACGTAGCAATGTTATGACAAAAGGGTCCATATCTTCCTCATTTCTAAATGGACATCTGATCAAATGAAAAAGAGCAGTATGGAAGTACAGACGTATTTATCTCAATATGAAATCATAATTTAAAAAATAATCACACTGATTAACTGCAATACTTATTATACCTGTAAAAATGTTTTAGTCATGATACATACATGTCTCCCAAGGCTCTTTGAACATGTAAATGAGTGTGTCTGCAAGTCTAATATGTGTATATCTATGGCGGGAGCAGCACAACGTAATGGGGAGCTGGCCCACACAACTCCAGACAGGCACTTCCTGTTGCGGAAGTCCACAATCTCCTTACAGCGCTGGATGTGAGATGTAATGTGTCTGAGCCTGAACACAACACCACTAGCTTCTGTCCTCAGTGCAATACCAGGGCTATACATTCCCTTGAACTAAGTTCAAATATCCACACCTGCATACTACTGGTGATGTATTGGACATGCATATTAGGTAAATGCTAGTGTGGATATTGGCACATAGGGATGTGTGTTGTTATTTTTGTATATAAAAAAAATGTGTCACTACAGAGCCTGTTACACATCTCAAACTAACCATTACCGTTTTTTTTGCGTTCCAAACTGGCACACTAGGAGGGAACTGTTAAGTGTACTACATCCATTTGTAGTCTTCCACACTTACTTGAAGCTGAGTCCACGCGGCTGGGCCGCCGAGGAGGGCCGAGGATGCTGGGAAAGCGAGGCTTCTTCACCTTCTCCTCCCCCTCTTTCTCAGTTTTGGTGCTCTTCTGCTCCACAGAACAAAACACATACAAACTGCCCAGTCAGAGAATTTAAAACTGGGTCACTTTCAGTAGGCAAATGTTGTTGAACGTTGAAGATAGACATGTCATGAATAGAGCTGCTGTGATTCCTTATTATACATATTCTACATGTCAAAGAGGCATGTTTGTTTTATGCTATATTTTTATCTGGAAGTTGCACAATATTGTGCCCTACTGAACGCTACCCTGGAAAGCTGCTAACAAGTGAGACACCATGTCACCATGCTTGTTACCAAGAAAAAACTCACACCAAGAAGTAAAACAGTGCCCCTGTGTGAAGAAACGGAATAATTTATGCTACATCAAATTAGAAGTTCCTACAAGCTGTAAAGGACCACGGTATTGTGCTCAAATACATAATCGATGCGTCAAGCTGGTTGTGTACAGTGTGTGTGTGAGTGTGTGTGTTGTACCTTGATCTTGGGCAGGAAGTTGATGCGGACTCGTTTGGGCTCTAGGCTACGTGGTTCCTTTACTTTCACCCCCAGGTGTTTCATATAGGTGAGGATGACATACTGCATAGTAGTGCTGCAACACAATACACTATTCATTAATTGTTTATATTACCATTAACCCAGTACAGCCCACTTTATCTTAATATAAAATGATCTAAATCATCATATTGATGATATTATTATACTTATAAAAATGGTTTAGTCATGATACATAAATGTCTCCCAAGGCTCTTTGAAAACAGTAATTCTAATAGGACACATGTTATCAATCACTAGAAGCACATGTGGGGATAATCGAATTAAAAGGTTAGGAAACTGACCGAATCAGTTTTTACTAATCGCCCTATTCTTCAATACCATTCATATTGTCAGAACAGGGTCGTGTTAATTAGGGCGCGTAAAGGAAAACGTTTTGCAACTAAAAACAAAAATATTTTTTTCACAAGACCAGGTAGTCCCTCCCCACTTCGGTCTGTTTTCTTCCATTTGGTACTAATGAACACCACCCTGGCCCAACTCAAAGTGTGTAGTACCACAGACCTCCAACAGATGGAGGCAGATCACACTATTTTTTTAACTTGTATTTAACCTTTTATTTAACTAGGCAAGTCATTACGCTATGACGTAATGGCAGACAGGATGCGTCCTAAATGGCACCCAATTTGGGCAAAAGTAGTGCATAATATAGAGAATAGGGTGCCAGTTGGGACACATATTCAGTAACCTATGTCACTTCAACAGCTCTTCTCACAGCATGGATAGAAACAACATGCTGATGGAATTCACGTATTAGAAATATGCAGCCACAACGTAAGCCATTCCCCAAATAGACCACACAACATTGTGCACACACACGCACACACGCACACACGCACACACACACACACACACACACACACACACACACACACACACACACACACACACACACACACACACACACACACACACACACACACACACACACACACACACACACACCATCTGTCCTAGCACACTGACCCCTTAGTCAGAACAGAACGCCGGTTAGCCATATGGGATATGAACCACTTTCATATAATCTGTGTGCTAACTACATGCGACTGAAAATAGTGGAAAGAAATGGTTTAGAGTATTAAACCAAGAGAACATAATTCCAATACGCGTGGACTTCCGATCAGGGCTGTATACACAAAGCATCTGATAGTAAGTGTGGTGATCTAGGATCAGGTCCCCCCTGTCAATATAATAATTAACATCATCTTCCAAAAGGGGAAATTATCTTAGATCAGCACTCCTACTCCGACAGGTTTTGTGAATACAGGCCCAGATAGTGTGGGTGTTTCACCTCGACCTTCACAAGTAATTGAACTCATACACAAAAACTGTATGACAACACACACTCACTTGAATTCATTCAACAATCAACACGCTACTTCCCCAGCAAACTTTCTAAACTCTAGTATGAGAACAGACCTATCCTCGTCATATTCTGACATCATGTGGTTAGTTACTTTAACATCAGGGGTCGGCAACAGGTGGCCTGCAGGGATTTTTTGGGGCCCTCAAGCAAAACAGGAAATCTGTATCTCATGTACGAAATAATCATTTTCAAATACAATCTCTTATTGAGCTTAGTTGTGGTCAATATGCAGTGTACAAATGATTATAATTACGTTGCCTCCCCCCAACCATCCACTGACAAAAATCTAGTTGCCAACCCCTGCTTTAGATAAAAAATCCCCCCTTACCACTTCTCCTCTTCTGTGGGCTGTGACGTAAGCCTGGAAGAAGAGAAACACATAATAGGGTTAAGTCACACACACACACACACACACACACACACACACACACACACACACACACACACACACACACACACACACACACACACACACACAGACACACACACACACACACACACAACAATAAGCAGTTTCACTTCTACTTCAAATAGACAAATGTGTAGTCTGCTTGTATAATGGTAATGCAATTCTATTAGCCCATGTCTAATATCTCAATTAGTCATTATGTGATTCCTCACATTATCTCCTCGCCTCCTTCTCAACTGTATTGGAGGAGAAGATCTAAGGTCCCTTTCTTCGGACCTTTTTCTCCAATGGATTTTGAGAAGGATGAGAGAGAGGATGTGAAGAATCGAAGAAAGATTAGTTGAGAAAAAGCCCATGACTGGCGAGCTTTCTGGCACAAAATGGCTGCCGTGCATCATCCAGGTGGGTGCTACACATTGGTAGCTACCCATACATATATAAAAATGTTTGAGTGTGAAAAAGTCCTCTATTTCAATGCATTTTCAGCTTCCAGGAATTGTGTACAAATCCTTGCGACATGGGGCTGTGCATTATCATGCTGAAACATGAGGTGATGGCGGCGGATGAATGGCACGACAATGAGCCTCAGGATCTCATCACGGTATCTCTGTGCATTCAAATTGCCATAGATAAAATACATTTGTGTTCATTGTCCGTAATTTATGCCTGCCCATACCATAACCCCACCGCCACCATTCGGCACTCTGTTCACAACGTTAACATCAGCAAACCACTCACCCACACAAAGCCATACACATGGTCTGCAGTTGTGTGGGGTGTTTCTACGAAATTCTCTAAAACAACGTTGAAGGCGGCTTATGGTAGAGAAATTATCAATAAATTCTCTGGCAACAGCTCTGGTAGACATTCATGCAGTCAGCATGCCAATTGCATTCTCCCTCAAAACTTGAGACATCTGTGGCATGGTGTTGTGTGACAAACATGCACATTTTAGAGTGGCCTTTTATTGCCCCCAACACAAGGTGCACCTGTGTAATGATCGTGTTATTTAATCAGCGTATTGATATGCCACACCTGTCAGGTGCATGGATTACCTTGGCAAAGGAGAAGTGCTCACTAACAGGGAATAAGCTTTTTGTGCATATGGAACATTTCTGGTATCTTTTATTTCAGGTTATGAAACCAACACTTTACATGTTGGGTTATTTTTTTTGTTCAGTGTAGGAATAATTTAGGATCTCTGTGATGCTTAGGTTTTTTTATGTTATCAAACAAAACTCTAAAAGGCCGAAATATTCACAAGGCAATTTCAAAAGGCCAAAATCTGCATGTGCATGCAAATGTCAAAACATTGGTAACTAGTAGCTACAGTCTATCCCGAAACGGCTTAAACCTTCACACTGGCATCAACAACAGGTGAGTGCAGGTAAGAGAGACGGTCTTGGGAGAGTGAGATGATATCAGTGGTCTTGAAAGTACGAGTGTGTCTCTGTCTGTCTGTCTGTCTGTCTGTCTGTCTGTCTGTCTGTCTGTCTGTCTGTCTGTCTGTCTGTCTGTCTGTCTGTCTGTCTCTGTGTGTGTGTGTGTGTGTGTGTTTGAGAGAGACAGAGTAATAATATCTAACTTGTATCTATCTTAATCCCTGTAATCTGTACAGTTTGCCGTGTTTGAGGCCCAGAGAGCAGAGACACGCAAGCACTCACTGACCTGGAAATAATTCCCAGAAATGGCATGTGTATGTGGTACAATTTCTTCTACACACACGGTAAGTGGAACAACAGAGTGGTTCCATGTCATTTCAGTAAGCCATGACACCTAAGGACGGGCACGGTTATTCTAATATTTTAATATCCCAACAGACGTTAGTATTCAAATAATTGCGAGAGTATTCAGATTTATTTTTATCATAAGTCTAAACTTTTAAATTAATTTGTATGATGTGTGCCCCATAAAATGACATACCATAGTACCCTTCACAGGCTTCACACGTTTGTTGTTATTGTCGGCCATTCAAAGTGGCACTGTCTACAGTCAGTGGCTCCATGTGTACCAAGCAATGTGGGAGATCTCTAATCAATGCAACATGGAATTACAATGACTTTTTATTTAACCCTTATTTTATCAGGTAGGTTGACTGAAACCACATTCTCATTTACAGCAACGACCTGGGGAATAGTTACAGGGGAGAGGAGGGAGGATGAATGAGCCGATTGGAAGCTGGGGATGATTAGGTGGCCATGATGGTATGAGGGCCAGATTGGGAATTTTAGCCAGGAAACCGGGGTTAACACCCCTACTCTTACGATAAGTGCCATGGGATCTTTAGTGACCTATTTAACGTCCCATCCAAAAGACGGCACCCTACACAGGGCAATGTCCCCAATCACTGCCCTATGGCATTGAGATTTTTTATGTTTTTAGACCAGAGGAAAAAGAGTGCCTCCTTCTGGTCCTCCAACACCACTTCCAGCAGCATCTAGTCTCCAATCCAGGACCAACCCTGCTCAGCTTCAGAGGCAAGCCAGCAGTGGGATGCAGGGTGGTATGCTATAACTAAAATAAACTATCAAGTAGGCTGTTGTTTAATCTGAATGGAGTTGTTGTAGACAAAGGCAGGAAGTGCAGAAAAATAGGCTCAATTACTTATAGCTAGCTAGGTAGCTGGCTAACATAGCTGGATATATTAGCTAGCATCTTTACATCGATTTGATGCAGTCAAGACAGGCACTACCAGATGCGATGACGGATAACCTCTGAAATCTATACATTTGTCTAACTAGCACGAGTCTGTATTGCTACTCTTTCTCTCCCCCTCCTGTGTAAAACTCACCGGCACCCAAGTTGAGCAGGCTGCGCAGCACGTCAGTTCCCAAGTTTAAACAAAGTTGTTTTTATTTTTGTATTATGTATTTCGTCTATCAGGATATCCCCCAAAAATCAGTGGTGGCGGTTTGCCAATTTTTTGGGCTTCCTAATTTCTTCCTCATTATACTTATTGAATAATATCTGAATCCTGTAAATTAAAATTGCCAATTTGGGTGCAATTGATTAGCTTAATTTCTCAGAGACCAAATTATATTTCAACAAAATAATGTTTTAGAAAAGTTATTTGTATCTGTTACAGAAACAGTGTTGTTGGGTGTTGAAATCCTCTTCTTGTGCTTTCTGAGGTTGAACGACCCAACACTCCTTTCACCTTTCACCTCTAACCTCTAACCTACAACTTATAACATTACCAGACTAGATAATCCTTATGGCACTGATAACATCAGCTTCCTGTGATTGATGGCATGTGTGTGTACGTGAGTGACAAAGAATGTGTGTGTGTGCTAGAGAGAGAACGAGAGAGAAAGAACGTGCATCGTGCACTACACTTGCCTCCTGTCTATCTCGAAGTGGAAAACAGAGACCTGACTCGTGTCATGTTGTCACTCAATAATCTTGATGATGCTGGCTTGTGTGTGTGTGTCTGATGCGGCAGCACACATGATGGAGCAGTGACAGTCTGATGAGGAACAGGCTGTCTTACATAGTGAGCTAGGTTATAGGACTACATCATGGGCTGGATAGAAGCAGTTTACCGTCTTCAGAACTGGATAATAATTGCTGTATTTGCCTCTTAAAATAATACTATAATTTTCCCGTCCCGCATGGATCATTTCTTTCATAATAACCTTAAACCTGATGAAACTTGTCATTAGAATTTTTCTACAGGCTATTGATATTGTTTGTTCTCTCTTATTATTAGTTCTCTTGCTACACTACATGGCCAAAAGTATGTGGACACCCCTTCAAATTAGTAGATTCGGCTATTTCAGTCACACATTTCTGACAGGTGTATAAAATTGAGCACACAGCCATGCAACCTCCATAGACAAACATTGGCAGTAGAATGGCCCGTCCTGAAAAGCTCAGTGACTTTCAATGTGGCATTGTCATAGGATGCCACCTTTCCAACAAGTAAGTTTGTCTAATTTCTTCTCTGCTAGCGCTGCCCCGGTCAAGCCTAGTGGTTAGCGCATTGGACTAGTAACCGGAAGGTTGCAAGATTGAATCCCCGAGCTGACAAGGTCAAAATCTGTCGTTCTGCCCGTGAAAAAGGCAGTTAACCCACTGTTCCTAGGCAGTCATTGAAAACAAGAATTTGTTCTTAACTGACTTGCCTAGTTAAATAAAGGTTAAATCAAAAATCAAAAAACTGTAAGACATGTTTTTGTGAAGTGGATACGTCTAGGAGCAACAACGGCTCAGCTGTGAAGTGGTAGGCCACACAAGCTCCCAGAACGGGACCACCGAGTGCTGAAGCGCGTAGCGCACAAAAATTGTCTGTCCTCGGTTGCAAAACTCACTATCGAGTTCCAAACTGTCTCTGGAAGCAACATCAGCACAAGAACTGCTTGTCGGGAGCTTCATGAAATGGGCTTCCATGGCCGAGCTGCCGCACACAAGCCAAAGATCACCATGCACAATGCCAAGCTTTGGCTGGAATGGTGTAAAGCTCGCCACCATTGGACCCTGGAGCAGTGGAAAAGCGTTCTCTGGCGAGATGAATCACGCTTTACCATCTGGCAGTCTGACGGAATCTGGGTTTGGCGGGTGCTCGAATGCATAGGGCCAACTCTAAAGTTTGGTGGAGGAGTAATAATGGTCTGGGCCTGCTTTTCATGGATCAGGCTAGGCCCCTTAGCTAAAGTGAAGGGAAATCTTAACGCTACAGAATACAATCACATTCTAGACGATTCTGTGCTTCCAACTTTGTGGCAACAGTTTGGGGAAGACCCTTCCCTGTTTCAGCATGACAATGCCCCCATGCACAAATCGAGGTCCATACAGAAATGGTTTGTCGTGATCGGTGTGGAAGAACTTGACTGGCCTGCTCAGAGCCCTGAGCTCAACCCCATCGAATACCTTTTGGATGAATTGGAACGCCGACTGCGAGCCAGGCCTTATCTCCCAACATTACTAATGCTCTTGTGGCTGAATGGAAGCAAGTCCCTGCAGCAATGTTCCAACTACTTGTGGAAAGCCTTCCCAGAAGAGAGGAGGCTGTTATAGCAGCAAAGGGGGGTCCAACTCCATATTAATGCCCATAATTTTGGAATGAGATGTTCGACAAGCAGGTGTCCATATAATTTTGGTCATGTGGTGTACCTTAAGTTTTTAGGCTATTCAAATAATGAGATGTAACTCTGTAACATTCATTGTTTGATATGGAGAAAGCCCTGCATAAAATAATGAAGCATAGCCTTCAGTCTTATTCGTAGCCAATCGAATGGAGATGAAAGGGAATATAGGCAACGTTTTTTTTAAACAGCTAGACAAAAGATAGTGTCCAGGGATGGGCAACTTTGATAGGGCCACAAAAAAATCAGAACTCACCCCCCCCTCCCACACACATTTTAGTGGCCCCCCCTCTTGACAGCGGAGAGAACATTTTTACATTTTAGAGTTAAGTTTATGCAATTCTACACACTTTGCCATAGTGGCAGAGAGAAGATTTCGCAATTGTATAACACATTTCGTGAAATTCTACTAATTTTGCCATGGGGCAGAGATGAAAATGATCTGTTTTACTGACTAATAAAATCAATGGGGGCTCCCCAGCCGGAAATTCAACCATGATAACGCCGCAAAACTAGCTTAGGAATCTAAAAAAAAATTGCTGACATGGGCTAATTGACTTGACTATAAGTGACTGACGTAACAAGAGAAGAATTGCTGATGCACAGCCAAATTGCACCTTGTGTATTCCACTATTCTAACTCACAACAGTAAGTTGAGACCCACACAGTTCCTAAAAATATATGTTTTTTTACTTCTGGGAGGGGGGGGGGGTTGCCCATCCCGGTTATTGCCTAATGCATTTTTGCACTGCTTTGGTGCAATTCTCCGCTCTGTCTGGCCTACATTCCCCTCTTGCGTTCTGTATATAACATATTTATTGAAATAGGCTATAACAAAGAATGGGCAAATTGCTGGGAATGTCACTTGTGTGCTGTTGTGGGCTGAGACGCTCCGTTTTTTACTGCGCAGTACCAGTCAAGTTCAAATAGGCTAAACCATTGTCTGTCACATCACTCTCTCATCACCATCGACGATCGCTGTCAATCATCGTCGATACACAATGTTATCATAATATCGCCCAACCCTAGTGTGCATATATTGCAGGGACTTACAGAACGTCCTCTATCTTGGAGATGATGTGTTCGGCACAGGAGCGTTCTCTCTCCAGCGACACGCGGTCTCTCACCCTCTCTGTGTCCAGCTTAGCCAGCTCCCCTTCTGCCAGGGTCAGACCCATGCTGCGCTTCTGCCTGTAGACACACACTCACACACACACACACACACACACACACACATACACACACACACAGGCAGACACACACACACACACACACACACACACACACACACACACACACACACACACACACACACAGACGCACAGACACAGGCAGACATACACACACACACATACACACACACACAGGCAGACACACACACACACACACACACACACACACACACACACACACACACACACACACACACACACACACAGACGCACAGACACAGGCAGACATACACACACACACACACACACACACATGGATGCACAGACACAGGCAGACACACACACAGACACACGCACACACACGCACACACACACACACACACACACACACAGATGCACAGGCACAGGCAGACACACACACAGACAGATCCACATACACAGACACAGACAAATACACACACAGACAGATCCACATACACAGACAGATACACATACACAGACAGATACACACACGCACGTGTATGATTAATCCATGAGGAAATACAACATCAAAGCATCATTATGTGCACATCATCTTTGAGAAGTGTGAGTTTGTGCACGTGTGTGTTTGTGGTGTGCGTGTATGGTATGTGTGTGAGACCGTGCGAGTGTGTCTGTGTACGTATGAGTGTTTCTGTCTGAATGTGTGTGTGTCTGACCTGAAGTCCTCTAGGTTCCTCTGGATGTCTGGTAGCAGTGTGTCCTGTAGCAGCTGTATGTAAGGTCTGTGCACTTCCTCTGGGATCAGCTCAGGTCTCCGCCGCTCTGGGAACACACAACAGCATGTTTGCCAACATGCACACACACGCACTCAGTTTGAAGCAGTCTCCCTTTTTTGGAAACATTCTAATCAATTACACTAGACAATACACTACTGCATTGCTAAAACTGTTGCTAAACTAATACAACACATGAGAGGAGTAAGTAATAACTCACCTAGTTCAGAGGCCATAGACTCAGGCACAGCTACTTTCAGATTCTGCAAGTGGAAAAAAAGAGTCCTCAGCTAAAAACAAGTTAGAAGAGAGACCTTCTGCAATACAACCACAACAATACCCTTTCCTCTCCTTCACCCACCGCACCACATAGTGTACATTTAAAATGATCCTAATTATCTGAAAGGAGAGTAAAACCCAACAGACAGACTTCTTCCAGCAGAAGAACCACTTGTGAAGGAACTGTCCAGACACACTCACAAGATGCCCCAGAGACAGACACACACACTGGTGTCACCTATATTTTCTATACACATATGCGCCCCTGTCAAATCCCATTTAAAATACTTTAGCTGAGCCAAATATTAGTCTTCTTTGTGTGTGTGTGTGTGTGTGTGTGTGTGTGTGTGCCCCTGAACTTGCGCATATGTGTGTGTGTGAATGCATGTGTGCTTGTACATAACATGTGTGCACAAGTGTGTGTCTTACCGCTGCTCGGTCCATAAAGAAAGTATGGAAATCCATGAAGATCCGTCTGGTCTCTTTGGAGTTGGTCTGCTTGTACAGGTCAGCGTAAAGGTAGCACAGCTGGTAGAGAATCACAGGCAGTTAGGTCTAAACTACTGACCAAAGCATTCTGGGGTCAAACCACCAAAGTGCTAAAGAGTAACTGCTGTACCCTAATTAGAAAATATCAGCGTTCATTAGGGGCTGCAAAATGTGCCCACATTTCTGGAAAACTTGTGAATTTTGGGACAGTTACCGTAATGTTGCATGCCTAGAGATCAAGCAGTAGCCACTATGGATGTACTTTATGAATGGTGTGAATGAGTGTAAGAGTGTGTGTCTGTGTGTGGTTGACTTGCCAGAGGTGCAGGGTCAAACTGAGAGACCACGTGATGGAGGAAGGCGGCCAAGTGAGCAGGCCGAGACTTGAGCAGCTCTATACTCTGAAAACAACTACACTGACCGTTGATCTGAGAGAGAGAGATCAACAGAAAGGTAAAGTTGAGTAAGAGAGAGACATTGAGAAAATAAGACAGAAACAGACAGGAGAGAAATAGAGATACCCAGTCAGCCAATCAGACAGACAGACAGTTGTCTTGCAGTAGTCCAGCAGTACCTGTTCCTGCTCTGTGTCAAAGTAGTCGTCCTCTGCTCCGATTATCTGGGGGTTGAGACGGGAGAAGGGGCTGCCCACACTGGACTGGAAGTTACAGTTCTGATTCACATGAACACACACACACAGAGACAAGATGTTAGTGCAATGATGGGACTCACATGCACACACACACTCACTCACTGGGCTATTGCAAACAACAAACATACAGTGTGTGTGTGTGTGTGTGTGTGTGTGAGTGTGTGTGTGAGTGTGTGTGAGTCTCACCAGGTCCGCCGTGTCCTCTGTGTCAGGGGAGGGGCAGGAGTTCAGGCTCTCTCGGGGAGTGGTCTTTGGGCTGTGGCAGGGCGTCTCTCTTTGGCACGGATTCTCAGGGAGGGGACTGGGAAACACCTGACATAGAAAGACCCACTCACCAGTCACATATTACATGATTTTGAATGGGCATTGTGGTATTGATTCCACACTTTCCATTCCAATTTTCTCAAACAAAAGCATTGAGGAAAATAGGAATTGGAATTTCAGTTTCTTCCTGATTTGACTGAATTGAAATGGAAAACACCCCAACCCTGGTTCCAGTACAGTGGTATTCTGTTGAGAATGCCAGTTCACATATAACTGTCATGGAAAGACGGTCTGGTGGTGATAATAACAGACAGGCTAGTTGGCCAGGTTGACTCACAGCGTTATTGGTCCAGGGCCCGTCGCTGCCGCTTTCTCCCCGCGAGGAGGGGGTCTGCTCTCCATCGGCTGCCTCAATGCCCCCCTCCTCCACCTCACCGTCCATGGGGGAGAGGGAGCCATCCTGAAAACACACAGAATCATGCCTACTATAAATATGTGACAGGCCAGACAGTAACTGGGCTGTCCCTTTGAGAGTGTGTGTCCCATGCCAATAAAGCCCTTGACCTGAATTGAATTGAGAGAGAGAAAGACAGTGAGAAACAAGAGACAGACAGAGACAGACAGAGAGACAGTGAGAGAGAGAGACAGTGAGAGAGAGTGAGAGAGATAGAGACAGTGAGAGTGAGAGACAGCGAGAGAGAGAGAGACAGCGAGAGAGAGACAGACAGTGAGAGTGAGCAAGACAGTGAGTGAGAGAGAGACAGTGAGAGAGAGACAATGAGAGAGAGTGAGAGAAACAGTGAGAGCAGGAGAGACTGTGTGTGTCTATGAGAGAGTGTTTGTGTGTGCTCCTAAGCTTGATGATTAGTAGATCATTTGAATCAGCTGTGCTATGGCAAAAAAAACAAAATGTGCACCCTTTGGGGTCCCGAGGACTGAGTTTGGGAAACCCTGCTATACATACGTATGTGTGTGTATACCTGAGGTGTGCCTGTGGCCTTGCTGAGCTGGCTCTGCAGCAGAGGAATGTGTTTCTTGGCCTCCTGGATGTCCTTCAGTAGTTTCGCTGTGGGGTTCCTGCTGTACACCTCCTTCATAGCCTGGACATGAGATGACATAATGTGACACACAAGACACAGCGCACATTTTAGGAGAGGACACAGGATGGAGGCTGGAAGGGAGGTGTGTGTGTGCACGTGTGTTTGTGTACGAGTCTGCGTGCATGTCTGTGTATGTGTCCAGTTGGCATGGTCCTAGTTCTATTTCATGGTCAGTCATAGGAGGAAGTGAAACTAAGAGGAGGGTGAGATGTAGTCAGTGTTTGAGTGGTTACCATGGTAGAGTATCTGTTTAGTGGTAAGAATGATTGGCTTCGATGGTACGGGGTCGTATTCATTAGGGCACATGGTAGCAAAACGTTTTGTAACAGAAAACAAAAACAAGCATTTCTTAATGTTCTGGTTGCCTCTCCCTGTTCAGTTCATTTTCTTCCATTTAGTGCCTGAGGAACACGACCCAGAGGAAGAGAAGAAATGGCTCACGAAAGACTTGAGGATTGTGGAAGAACTTGTTTATTTTTCCCATCCCTCCTTCCATTCCTCCCTCACCCACCCACCACTGCTACAGGGCCGTGTTCCTTTGTCACAAAACAGAAGAAACCTGCTTGAGTTCTGGGGAGGTACTACCCAAAGTCATCCAATAAGCAACTCTCATCTCACATTCTGTTGCAAAACGTCTTGTTACGGTGTGTCCTAATAGACACGACCCACAAGACTCTAGCTACACCACTAAAAGCTACTTTAAAGTTTTGACAGCTAACCTGTTTAGCATTGAAATGGGAGGCAGGCGCTCACACTCCCCAGAGAGACAAAGCAGGCATCAATAGAGGCCCCACAGGGGACTTAAACACAAACACACTAATGACAATTAATTAACTTTGCCTTCATTCAATGCTTTCCAGGAAACTCAGTGAGTATTCCACGCTAAATTGGAATGATGCCACTGCTATGAATGCTGCTAGGAAATGTAGTTTACGAAAGATCAGTCAGTAAGGCTGGTCTGAATGGATCGTCACTTTTCATTCAGTTCACATCGCTTCCTATCTCACTCATCAGCATAGCAGATATTTACAGGGTACAGCCAAAAGAGGACTGGCCACCCCTCAGAGCCTTGTTCCTCTCTAGTTTTCTCCCTAGGTTCCTGCTTCTACATCCGCATTGCTTGCTGTTTGGGGTTTTAGGCTGGGTTTCTGTATAAGCACTTTGTAACATCTGCTGATGTAAAAAGGGTTTTATAAATACATTTGATTTGAATTGATTTGATAATGTTACCTCATTAGCTTAGCGTCACGTCTCTCCTCCTATACTATTAACTTCAGTCTATGAGCATTGAACACTAAGGTAATTCCCCCCATGTTGCTGATTAACCTATGGGCTAACGTGCTATTATCACTTTCCTTTTTTTCAACCAATGGGAATGAATCTAGGGGAGTATTTACAGTGCGCTCCAAAGGTATTGGGACCGTCACACGTGTTGTTGTTTTGGCTCTGCCCTCCAGCACTTTGGATTTCAAATGATACAATGACTATGAGGTTAAAGTGCAGACTGTCAGCTTTAATTTGAGGGTATTTTTTTGAATCCATATTGAGTGAACCGTTTAGAAATTACAGCACTGTTTGTTCATAGTTCCCCCATTTTAGGGGACCAAAAGTACTGTGACAGATTCACTTATATGTGTATTAAAGTGGTAAATAGTTAGGTATTTGGTCCTATAATCATAGCACGCAATGACTACATCAAGCTTGTGACTACAAATTTGTTGGATGCATTTGTTTGTTTTGGTTGAGTTTCCGATTATTCTCTGCCCAATATAAATTAATGGTAAATAATGTATTGTGTCATTTTGGAGTCACTTTTATTATATATAAAAATAGAATATGTTTCTAAACACTTCTACATTAATATGGAGGCTACCATTATTACAGATAATCCTGAATGAATAGTGAATAATTATGAGTGAGCAAGTTACAGATGCACAAATACTATAGCCCCAAGACATGCTAACATCTCACCATTACAATAATAGGGGAGGTTAGCATTTTGGGGGGGGTATGATATTCGTGTGTCTAACTTTCTCACTCATCCTTATTCACGATTCATTCAGGCTTGACCTCATAGTCATTGTATCATTTCAAAGTGCTGGAGTCCAGAGCCAAAACAACAGAAAATGTGTCACTGTCCCAATACTTTTGGAGCACACTATATATGTCAACGCAAACCTTGTGTCTCCCACTTGCTGCAACAGTCTTCCAACGACCTTCTACCTCCCCACCACCACTAACTGAAGGTCCGTCATCGGATCCCCGTTCTCCCAGTGGGGTGGGTTCAATGGCAGCTGCCCAGCATAGAGCAACCTGTCCACACCATCTGGCTCTGAGGAGCATTCCTCTGAGACGAGGCCTACCTCAAACTATTCAATACAATTCCATATTGTAGTCTGTCTTTGTTGTTATTCAGTTAAGCCAGTACTCGATTGAACTGAAGCATGCTGCAAATTAACATAGTTAATGTGCAGAAATGTGTAATAACATCATTAAGCTAAAGCATTTATGGATGATCCAGTTCAATGATGAGCATTTGATGACAATTTAATGTGTGAATGATTTTAATTTCATCTGGGCCTGTATTCATATAGCGTCTAAGAGTAGGAGTGCTGATCTAGTTGTACATTTTGGTAATGAATAGGATCACATGTACAAGGACCTAATTCTCGATCAGCACTCCTACTCTGTCTGAGATGATTTATGAATGTAGCTGCATAGAAAAACCTGCATTCACTCTTTCAAATCAAAGAAACAAAGTTCGACTGAATGACAATCTCATCTCCTCATGTAGAAACATTCAGTATGGTGACACTGTGTTTGTGTGTGTGTGTGTGTGTGTGTGTGTCTTGCCTGTAAATCCTCCTGCTCCTTGGTCAGCATCTTCTGTAAGATGTCCACCTTCTGGCTGTGAAGGGCGTTATTCTCCTCCTGAGGGACCAACCCCAAAAATGAATAATAAGAACTGTGTTCGCTTGGGACTTCACTGACGTGCAGCAGAGGGAGAATGGCAGCTTTAGCATAGGTTTAACTGGAAATAGAGGAAACTAGTGAGAAGAGAAAGTGAAAGAGGCAGAGTGAGTGTGGATACTAAGGTGGGAAGGAGAAGGGGCAGTGAAGAACAGAAGTGGAACTGTGGAGAGAGAGCGGGAGAGAGGAGAGCAAGGGCGACAGGAAAAACAGAAAGAGAGAGAGAAGATAGAGAGGGACAGATATGGACAGAGAGGGAGACAGAGGGACCAAGAGAAAAAGAGAGACATACAGTACCAGTCAAAAGTTAGGACACACCTAGTTATTCAAGGCTTTTTCTTTATTTGACTATTTTCTACATTGTAGAATAATAGTGAAGACATCAAAACTATGAAATAACACATATGGAATAATGTAGTAACAAAAAAGTGTTAAACAAATCAAAATAGATTTTGTATTTGGGATACTTCAAAGTAGACACCCTTGCCTTGATGACAGCTTTGCACACTCTTGGCACTCTCTCAACCAACAGTCTCAAAGGAGTTCCCACATATGCTGAGCACTTGTTGGCTGCTTTTCCTTCACTCTGAGGTCCAACTCATCCCAAACAATTTCAATTGGGTCCAGGTCTGGTGATTGTGGAGGCCAGGTCATTTGATGCAGCACTTCATCACTCTCCTTCTTGGTTAAATAGATCTTACACAGCCTGGAGGTGTGTTGGGTCGTTGTCCTGTTGAAAAACAAATTATAGTCCCACTAAGCGCAAACCAGATGGGATGGCGTGTCGCTGCAGAATGCTGTGGTAGCTAAGCTGGTTAACTGTGCCTTCTAAATAAATCACAGACAGTGTCACCAGTAAAGCACCATCACCCTCCTCCTCCATGCTTCACGGTGGGAACCACACATGCAGAGATCATCCGTTCACCTACTCTGCATCTCACAAAGACACAGCGGTTGGAACCAAAAATCTCAAATTTGGAATCATCAGACCAAAGGACAGATTTCCACTAATGTCCTTTGCTCGTGTTTCTTGGCCCAAGCAAGTCTCTTCTTCTTATTGGTGTCCTTTAGTAGTGGTTTCTTTACAGCAATTCAACCATGAAGGCCTGATTCACACAGTCTCCTCTGAACAGTTGATGTTGAGATATGTCTGTTACTTGAACTCTGTGAAGCATTTATTTGGGCTGCAATTTCTGAGGCTGGGTCTTCCTTTCCTGTGGTGGTCCTCATGAGTGCCAGTTTCATCATAGCACTTGATGATTTTTGCGACTGCACTTGAAGAAACTTTCAAAGTTCTTTACCTTTTCTGGATTGACTTAAAGTAATGATGGACTGTCATTTATCTTTGCTTATGTCTTCACTGTTCTTGACATAATATGGACTCAGTCTTTTACCAAATAGGGCTATCTTCTGTATACCACCCCTACCTTGTCACAACACAACTGATTGGCTCAAATGCATTAAGGAAATAAATTCCACAAATGAACTTTTAACAAAAGTTAAAAGTTAACGGAAATGCATTCCAGGTGACTACCTCATGAAGCTGGTTGAGAGAATGGAACGAGTGTGGAAAGATGTCATCAAGGCAAAGGGTGGCTACTTTGAAGAATCTCAAATATTAAATATATTTTGATTTGTTTAACACTTTTTTGGTTACTACATGATTCCATATGTGTTATTTCATAGTTTTAAAGTCTTCACTATTTTTCTGCAATGTAGATAATAGTAAAAATAAATAAAAACCGTGGAATGAGTAGGTGTGTCCAAACTTTTGGCTGGTACTGTATTTAAAAAGAGAGTGTCTGAAATGGCACCCCACTCCCTATAGAGTACACTACTTATCCTATAGAGTACACTACTTATTCTATAGAGTGGTATACTATATAGTAAATAGGATGCCATTTCAGTTGCAGACAGAGAACCAATTGGCCATCTGTCGTACCCAGAGGGGCAGCGTGGAGGTGATGTGGTCCTGGGGGCTGGTGGAGGAGGTGACGCAGCGCTCCCCTGTTCCCCCCGTTGGTCCAGGAGAGTGGGGCGAGGAGAGGAAAGAGGACAGGTCTCCCCCCTCGCCCTCCGACAGCGAGATCTGGGCCAGCCCCGGGGGCCTCCCCAGCACTGTGAGGGCCACATAGGAGCCCGCTGACACATAGAGACAATAGGGGTCACAGCTCTATTACGTGTATGAGTTTTAATTCTTATTATAAAAAATATATCTCCATGTAATGTCTCTCTATGTAGCCAACTTTCAACTTAAATTGACTGAAAACTTTTCACTCACAATGGCTAGCTTATTATACAGTATGGTCAGACTCATGAGATGATAAGACATTATACATCCTTATGACAAGTCTTATAATGCATTATGAGTGCATATAGCCTACTACAGGTTGGCTTTAAGAAAGTAAGTCTCTTGAAGAGCCTGTGATTTTTCATGTCTACGAATAATTGGATATAAAACTGCCACTGGAACTTACATTTTATTAGCTTGACGACTTCTACATGGTTTGAATGTGTTACTAAGGTCCCGTTAACCTGCAACAAAAACATAAACTACCCCTCAAATCAACGTCATTCAAATGAAATACAACACTTTCTATAAGAGGACTATGCGTTCAGTCTAAAAAGTAGCAAAAATGACAAAAACAATGCAAATGGGAAGCCCCATATTAGTTCATGTTCAACAGGAGCATGTGTACATAACAACTCTATCCAAGCCAAGAAATACCTTATTTATTTCTAAATGTTCATTCAAATCGTAGACAACAGGTGTAGACTAACAGCTTACTTACAGGTCCTTTTTCAACAATACAGAGTTAAAGACAAAAAATGGAATAAAAAATAGAAAGTGACACAATTAATAAATATACAGAGAATAACGAATAAAAATAACAAGTAAAAATAACATAGCTATACATAGGGAGTAGAAAATAACATGGCTATATACAGGGAATACAAGTACAGAGTCGATGTGCATGGGTACGAGGTAATTGAGGTAGCTATGTACATATAGGTAGGGGTAAAGTGACTAGGCAGAAGGATAGATAATAGACAGTAGCAGCAGCGCATGTGGTGAGTTTGAAAGTGTGTGTGTGGAGTCAGTATAGTATGCATGTGTGTGCATGTTATGTGTGTTTGGGCGTATGTAGTATGTGTGTGCGTGTGCGCGTGCGTGTGTGTGAGTCCAGGCTGTGTGCATAGGGTCAGTGCAAGAGAGTTAGTGCAAAAAAACGTTAAAAAAAAAATATATATATATTTCACCTTTATTTAACCAGGTAGGCAAGTTGAGAACAAGTTCTCATTTACAATTGCAACCTGGCCAAGATAAAGCAAAGCAGTTCGACACATACAACAACACAGAGTTACACATGGAGTAAAACAAACATACAGTCAATAAAACAGTAGAAAAATAGTTAGTGCAGGTAGTCCGGGTAGCCATTTGTAGCCACTCTTGTTTAGAAGTCTTATGGCTTGGGTGTAGAAGCTTGTTGGTTCCAGACTTGGTGCATTGGTACCACTTGCTGTGCGTTAGCAGAGAGAACAGTCCGTGGCTTGGGTGGCTGGAGCCTTTGCCAATTTGTTCCTGCTTACTCTGACACCGCCTTGTATAGAGGTCCTGGATAGCAGAGCTCTCTTTCCCAGTGATGTACTGGGCCGTACGCATTACCCTCTGTAGCGCCTTGCGGTCGGACGCCAAGCAGTTGCCATATCGAATGGTGATGCAGTCAGTCAAGATGCTCTCAATGGTGTAGCTGTAGAATTGATTGCGGATCTTTTCAGCCAACTGAGGGGGAGAGGCATTGTCCTGCCCTCTTCACCACTGTGTTGCTGTGTGTGGACCATGATAGAGTCTTAGTGATGTGGACATCCAGGATCTTGAAGCTCTTGACCTGCTCCACTACAGACCCGTCGATGTGAATGGGGGCGTGCTCGACCCTCCATTTCCTGTAGTCCACCATCAGCTCCTTTGTTTTATTGACGTTGAGGGAGAAGATGTTGTTATTGACCTCCTCCCTATAGGCTGTCTCATCGTTGTCGGTGATCAGGCCTACCAACGTTGTGTTGTCGACAAACTTAAAGATAGTGTTTGGGTTGTGTGCGTCCATGCCGTCATGGGTGAACAGGGAGTAAAGGAGGGCACTAAGCACATACCCCTGAGAGGCCCCCATGTTGAGGGTCAGCATTGAGAATGTGTTGTTGTCTACCCTCACCACCTGGGGGCAGCTCATCAGGAAGTCCAGGATCCAATTGCAGAGGGAGGTGTTCAGTCCCAGGGACCTTAGCTTAGTGGTGAGCTTGGATGGCACTATGGTGTTGAACGCTGAGCTGTAGTCACTGAACAGCATTCTCACATAGGTGTTCCTCTTGTCCAGGTGGGAGAGGGCAGTGTGGAGTGCAATAGAGATTGCATCCTCTCTGGATCTGTTGGGGCGGTAGGCAAATTGGAGTGGCTCCAGGGTGTCTGGGATGATGGTGTTGATGTGAGCCATGACCAGCCATTCAAGGCATTTCATGGCTACAGATGTGAGTGATACGGGGTGGCAGTCATTTAGACAGGTTACTTTGGCTTCTTCGGCACAGGGACTATGGTGGTCTACTTGAAACATGTAGGTATTACGGACTGTGTCAGGGAGAGGTTGAAAATGTCAGTGAAGACACTTGCCAGCTGGTCAGCGCATGCTCTGAGTACACATCCTGGTAACCCGTCTGGCCCTGCTATGAATCCTAACATCAATACCAACATCAATGCATGACTAATTGAAAATGTTACTGAAGTGAAAGTTTAGGTTCACCCCCACAAACTAACAATTCATTTTCTTCACTGACACTATGCACAGCACTAAGCCATCCTGCCCTTTCCAATGACCCATTGGAATGCATTGCCATTATATGGTGTAGCTACTCAGCATCCCAGCAGAGGGCAGTGGTAAAGTATGGAGGGGGCCAAACCCATGACCTATGACCTACTGCAGTAGCCTGCAGGGTTCTCTTGTCTGAGACAGAATTATGTTTTTCCTAAACACTGATCTTTCGTCAGTTTAGCATTTTCCCCACTAAGGGGCAATCACCAGTTGCTACAGACACACATGATAACATACGCACTATACACACACGTACGCATGGATTTTGTGTTTTAGATATGTGGTAGTAGACTAGTGGCCTGAGGGCACACACTTAATGTGTTGTGAAATCTGATGTGAAATGTAATGCAATGTTTTTAATTGTATAGAACTGCCTTAATTTTACAGAACTCAGCTAATAGGGATCCATAACAAATACACATTTCTGGACTAAAAAAAGTATTATCTATACCCATTGATTCTTAAGGAATATAACTTATAAATGTCTCATTAGTTTAACAGTCGTACCTCCATCAGATCCTAAATATAAGCATGTTTTTTGTATTTTTGTAAAAATAAATAAATAAATAATGTAAACAAACACTACATAGCCTCAAAACATGGTTAAAACTATATCTTGCATCCATAGCTCTGTATGAATTTGAGAGTGGTTACATTTCTCCAGCCCCATCCCTCAGATTTTTACCGAAACAGAGGCAGGGATCAGGGTTTGTTATTGTTTCAATTGCGGATTGCCCCTTTAAGGTAAGGATTGGGGAGGGGAGACTGATTCTAGAATGGTAACTTAGGAAAACTTCACCCAGATTGGTCTCTGTTTTAGAGATAGTGGCAGGATGAAGTTGCCCCCTTCACACTGATCTAGTTTCAGTTTTGCATTTTGGTTAAAATGCATGAGGTAAGATTCTTGGGAAGATAAACTGATCATAGATCTGAAACTAAGGGTAATCCCAGGAGACGTGGGGGGAGACGTGTTAGAAAACGTAATACACAACTAGCAAAGTCTCCACCCCTCCAAATGAAAACTTTCAGCCAGTTTCGGGCAAATCTATGGGCCAAATGTCCCCTCCCCTTCCAAAATTTGAAAGATGCGAACACCAGCAAAATCATGATTTGTCCAAATGATCAGAGATGAAAAATCTGAGTACCGAAACAAAGTTCCTCGTTAGTCGTCCCATCCCACAGTCTGTCGACAGATCAGACCTGGGTTCAAATACATATAGATTTGAGTATCTGGTATTTAAAAAAGAAGGTAGGCCTTGAAATACATCCACAGGTACACCTCCAATTGACTCAAATGATGTCAATTAGCCTATCAGAAGCTTCTAAAGCCATGACATCATTTTCTGGAATTTTCCAAGCTGTTTAAAGGCACAGTCAACTTAGTGTATGTAAACTTCTGACCCACTGGAATTGTGATACAGTGAATTATAAGTGAAATAAAAAGTCTGTAAACAATTGTTGGAAAAATGACTTGTGTCATGCACAAAGTAGGTGTCCTAACCATCTTGCCAAAACTATAGTTTGTTAACAAGAAATTTGTGGAGTGGTTGAAAAACCAGTTTTAATGACTCCAACCTAAGTACATGTAAACTTCCGACTTCAACTGTATGAGTATTTTCAAATACTTTCCAAGTATTGAATACTTTCCAAGAATTGAACTTTCCAAGTATTGAATTACAAATATTGTCTTTTCAAATAAAATATATCTGAATACTTACTTCAAATGTACCGTATGTGAAAGCAATTCAGATATTTGACATTGTATTTGAACCCAGGTCTGCGACAGATGCTACTACCATTTATGTTACATGCATCTGTCCACGAGAGATTAGGCTACGGGTAATGTCTAGGAAGAGTGTTATGGGCCCCAGAGAGGGAATGAGCCTCACCTTGATGATCCTATCACCCGTCTGGACACCCGCTCGCATGGCAGCGCCATCTGCGGAAGAGGACAGGACAGGCAAAGGGAGTGAGAATGATAAAAGGTTAGAGATATTACTGTATCTAACTGTATTATGACACCTCCAGAGATAAATCCAATATATTGTATCCTTGCCTTGGGTATCAAGACTGTATGAATAGATATTTACATTGTGCTATGCTCCCAATTGAACATATTGCGCTAACGTCAGAGGTTTACACCCCCAAGATATACAATTAAATTAACTTGACATATAATAAATATACAGGTGAAGTCAGAAGTTTACATACACCTTAGCCAAATACATTTAAACTCAGTTTTGCACAACTCCTGACATTGAATCTGTCACGATTCCCACCGACGGTGGCGCCCCCTCCTGCTCGGGTGGCGCTCGGCGGTCATCGTCACCGGCCTATTAGCTGCCACTGATTCTCTTTTTTGTTTTCCCCCCTTTTGTGATTGTGTGCACCTGTTCATAGTGGGGGTGATTAGCGGGGCTATAAGTATTAGCTGGTCCGCCTTCTCATTGTGCGGGATTGTCATTCCTGTTTGTGTGCTTGTGTTTACGCTTGTGCGTTAGTTTTGCGCCGCATGTGTTTTCCCCTGTGTTTGGGGCACTTTGTTTTGTGTGCGCGCTATTCGCTGTTTGGGGTGGCTTGTGTGTGTTCGCCTCTTCACCCATCAAAAAGCCACTACCCTGTGTTCGCTGCTTCCTGCGTTTTGATTCCTCACTCACGACGCCCGAGCCTTATATAATCCTAGTAGAAATTCCCTGTCTTAGGTCAGTTAGGATCACCACTTTATTTTAAGAATGTGAAATGTCAGAATAATAGTAGAGATAATTATTATTTCAGCTTTTATTTCTTTCATTACATTCCCAGTGTGTCAGAAGTTTACATACACTCAATTACTATTTGGTAGCATTGCCTTTAAATTGTTTAACTTGGGTCAAATGTTTTGGGTAGCCTTCCACAAGCTTGCCACAATAAGTTGGGTGAATTCTGACACAATCCTCCTGACAGAGAAGGAGGACACGCTTTTTCAGTTCTGCCCACAAATTTTCTATAGGATTGAGGTCAGGGCTTTGTGATGGCCACTCCAATACCTTGACTTTGTTGTCCTTAAGCCATTTTGCCACAACTTTGGAAGTATGCTTGGGGCAAATGTCCATTTGGAAGACCCATTTGCGACCAAACTTTAACTTCCTGACTGATGTCTTGAGATGTTGCTTCAATATATCCACATCCTTTTCCTTCCTCATGAAGCCATCTATTTTGTGAAGTGCTCCAGTACCCCTGCAGCAAAGCACCCCCACAACATGATGCTGCCAGTCCCGTGGGGATGGTGTTCGTCGGCTTGCAAGCCGCCCCCTTTTTCCTCCAAACATAACGATGGTCATTATGGCCAAACAGTTCTATTTTGTTTCATCAGACCAGAGGACATTTCTCCAAAAAGTACGATCTTTGTCCCCATGTGCAGTTGCAAACCGTAGTCTGGTTTTTGGAGCAATGGCTTCTTCCTTGCTGAGCGGCCTTTCAGGTTATGTCGATGTAGGACTCGTTTTACTGTGGATATAGATACTTTTATACCCGTTTCCTCCAGAATGTTCACAAGGTCCTTTGCTGTTGTTCTGGGATTGATTTGCACTTTTCGCACCAATCATCTCAAGGAGACAGAACACGTCTCCTTCCTGAGCGGTGTGACAGCAGCGTGGTCCCATGGTGTTTATACTTGCGTACTATTGTTTGTACAGATGAACCTGGTACCTTCAGGCGTTTGGAAATTGCTCCCAAAGATGAACCAGACTTGTGGAGGTCTACAAATTTTTTTCTGAAGTCTTGCCTGATTTCTTTTGATTTTCTCATGATGTCAAGCGAAGAGGCACTGAGTTTGAAGGTAGGCCTTGAAATACATCCACAGGTACACCTCCAATTGACTCAAATGATGTCAATTAGCCTATTAGAAGCTTCTAGAGCCATGACATCATTTTCTTGAATTTCCAAAGCTGTTTAAAGGTACATGCAGTGTATGTAAACCTCTGACCCACTGGAATTGTGATACAGTGAATTATAAGTGAAATAATCTATTTGTGAACAATTTTTGGGAAAATTACTTGTGTCATGTACAAAGTAGATGTCCTAACCGACTTGCCAAAACGATAGTTTGTTATCAAGAAATTTGTGGAGTGGTTGAAAAACAAGTTTTAATGACTCCAACCTATGTGTATGTAAACTTCTGACTTCAGCTGTACATTCATTTTCATATGGGTGGCCCCAGTGGGAATCGCACCAGTGACCCTGCTGTTGCAAGCGCCATGCTTTACCAATTAAGCCACACCATACCTCATCATAATTGACTTGACTAAAGAACAGGAAGGTGTAGATTAGAATAGGATGGAAAAGGCCTTACCCTCTTTGACCAACTGCACAAATACAGGGTTGTCTCCGCTCACTGTCAACCCGAAGCCATTCTCATCTTTCTGGATGATCACACAACGCTGGACAAGCCCTACACATAGACAGACAGAAGATAAATAAATATTGTGTTACCCACTATCACACACACAAACAACACACACACATACACTCGGGTTGGCACAGTTAAAGGAATCAAGGTCAGTGACAGGGGGTGCGTGATGGGGCACAATATGCAATGTGGGTGTCAAACTGTTTTCCTATATACAGGTATAAGGCAATGTGTCTCCTTGGTGATGGAGGCACTCACTCAATAGATCAGGTCTGTTTTGTGGCTAGTCGTTGTTATAAAATGATGATGATGAAACCTGAGGCTTTTGAAGCTTCTATTGAGTGGCAGCAATGAATGATTGATACCTCAGGGTATTACCTGGTTTCAAATACTTAATACTACGCCCCAGTTGTGAAAGTACTTCACTCTCTTCTTCAAAAGCCTTTAATACATGGATGCATTTGTTAAAGGGATAGTTCTGCAAAATTGCATATTAGATATTTGTTCCCTGAACTTGAAGGCAGTCTATGCACAAAAAGAGACAAACAAAAGCATAACACATGACCCTCTAGGAACCCAGTTTGATGCTCACATAAAGACATGTTGTTTGTGGAACATTGATATCAGGACACAAGTGGCAACAGCACCCTTTGTCATGTTTGTTTGAACACAGATTGTGAGTTGTTTGACTTTCAAATAGAGAGACACGGATTCACATTCGTAAATTGACATTGATTCACCACACCAGTAAACTTGCAGGTGAGTTGCACTAACACAATAGTTAATCCAAACCCATATCATCATTATAAACAGTGAGTGCATACTGTAAACAAAGCCAAACGAAAAAGCAGATTAAACCAGTAGTCCGGGTTGCAGGTAGCCTCTCGTACAAACCATCCTGATCTCGCAAGCTTACATTCTGATTCGTTATCTGTGAAGCGAAACAGAATATAAGCTCTCGAGATCAGGATGGTTCATACGAGGCTAGGTTGCAGGAGGTACAGTAAGAAATTGTGCAATGTCAAATAATGGCTAATGTTGCAACCCAGCAACAGATGTAATCATCAACGTATTACTCAAATTATTGCAAATGTGTGAGAAAATATGGTTTTGTCTCACTTTGAAGCACTTTAAATGGACATTTCAGCCACATTTTTTATCCACATATTTGTTTCCTTACCTTGAAAGCAGTCTCTGAACAAGGAGACTGCAGTCATTGCTTTGGTTTTGTTAAACTAGCCACTGACACTAACTGATATTGTACAGCGTTTTTCTCAACATAGAAAAGTAATGGATGGGCTGTGTAAGTGTTTTTTTCGGGCCGCCTTTTTGGGGGAAATAATTTTTGGCATGGAAAAACATTTTCAGTGTAAACTTAATATAACGTATGTAGAAAACTTATATGAGCTATGTATTTTTAAATAAATAATACATTTTTTTTACTAACAATCACCAAAATAAAAGCAAAACAGTCAGGGAGAATCTACAATTGTAGAAAATTATGCATTCAGGAGTATTTTTGTCATGACATGGGGGCCCCCATTGACTTTGTTAAGTCACTTAGATAGCATAAGAACACGGCAATAGCCATAGCAAAATCTGTGGAATTGCAGGAAATTCGCTTTAAAACATCAACATTTTGTCTCTGCGAGCAAGAGGGCCTCCAAAAAAAGGGGTCGATGACCTCGCTATTGGCCCAGGCCCACTGCCACACCCCAGCCAAACCCCTCACCTAAGCCCCATTTTAATCCAGAAAAAATCCTGCTGTATTAAAAAACTAAGTAAATTCAATGTCATGCCCAAATCACATCAAAGTCACTTCAAAGTTATTGGGCTACACAATCCCTTTAAAAAATGATCTGGGCATGAAATTGAAAGCATGCTAACTGGGGGACATTGATTTACTGCCACCAACATTAACAGTTGGTGGCAGTAGCTAGCTTCACAACACCAAAGCATGGATTTCAGTCTCTCCAACCTTGACAATGTAAATAAATAGGTCATTCGGCTGAACTGCCACTTAAAAATGTAGTATAGTTAAACAGGTGCGTTTTCTCCAACTTTCTCCCCTCAACCTCTCCTGGTAGCATTCCGTCATCAACCCAAACATCTTCCTTCTCGCTGCTCTGGCCAGGTAACACTAAAACATCCAGACAATGTTTCTCAACACTGCGGGAAAGTTCACTGCCAGGGCAATGAGAGACAATGGTGAGTTCAATAAAAATGAATAAAAGGAGAACGAAGGGGTGTAGGACTCGTGTTAGTACGTTCGTGAACATGCCAGAAGAACTGGGGACGTCGCAACACAAAACAGCCCCCACACACTAACGGGGTGCATCTCAATAGTCTAAAACGGCAACTTCCACTTGCCTCCCTTTGTTTGCACTGAACTTAACAGACGGGATAGGTGCTATTATGGTGGAAAAAAAGCCTAGTGCTGGTGAATCGGGTTTCCACCTGTCCACTGTCCTGTTCCCTCAGATCAAATGAAGGAAAGGAGACAAGAAAAAGAGGACACTTAGAGACTATTGAGACACAGCCATTAAGACCATCTTACCACAGGGTTCGGAGGGGCTTCCCTCGGCTACTACACAGCCAGACCGCTGCACAGGCACGTCTAGTACAGCACGACACAGTTCACATGGTAACGTAAAAACACAACCAGGACACACAGAGGAGAAAACAGAGCAAAAGACAAGAAAATCTAAAACATTGGGAGGAGAAAAAAACATGGCAAAAAAAAGAGTGAGTCTTCTGTACCAGTGTGACTATACACCTTACCTTACAGTGTGTGAGGAGTCAGTCTGAATTTTGTTGCAATTAGTAATTGTTTTATTGAATGTATGTACAGTACCAGTCAAAAGTTTGGACACACCTACTCATTGAAGCGTTTTTCTTTATTTAGACTATTTTCTACATTGCAGAATAATAGTGAAGACATCAAAACTATGAAATAACACATATGGAATCATGTAGTAACCAAAAAAGTGTTATTTTATATTTGAGATTCTTCAAAGTAGTCACCCTTTGCCTTGATAACAGCTTTGCACACTCTTGGCATTCTCTCAACCAGCTTCATGAGGTAATCACCTGGAATGCATTTCAATTAACAGGTGTGCCTTGTTAAAAGTTAATTTGTGGAATTTCTTCCCTTCTTAATGTGTTTGAGCCAATCAGTTGTGTTGTGACAAGGTAGGGGTGGTATACAGAAGATAGCCCTATTTGGTAAAAGACCAAGTCCATATTATGGCAAGAACAACTCAAATAAGTGAAGAGAAATGACAGTCCATCATTGCTTTAAGACATGAAGGTCAGTCAATCAAGAAAATGTCAAGAACTTGAAGAAAGTTTATTCAACTGTAGTAGCAAAAACCATCAAGCGCTATGATGAAACTGGCTCTCATGAGGACCGTCACAGGAAAGGAAGACCCAGAATTACCTCTGCTGCAGAGGATACGTTCATTCGAGTTAACCTGTTGGGGATAGGGGGCAGTATTTGCACGGCCGGATAAAAAACGTACCCGATTTAATCTGGTTACTACTCCTGCCCAGTAACTAGAATATGCATATAATTATTGGCTTTGGATAGAAAACACCCTAAAGTTTCTAAAACTGTTTGAATGGTGTCTGTGAGTATAACAGAACTCATATGGCAGGCAAAGACCTGAGAAGATTCCTTACAGGAAGTGGCCTGTCTGACCATTCCTTGAGCTTCTTGACTCTGTTTATTGAAGACTGAGGATCTTTGCTGTAACGTGACACTTCCTACAGCTCCCATAGGCTCTCAGAAGGCGGGAAAAAGCTGAATGATGTAATTCCAGCCCCAGGCTGAAACACATTAGCACTTTTGGCAAGTGCTCTATCAGAGGACAATGGGCTGAGGCGCGTGAACGAGTCGACCCCATGCTTTTATTTTCTTTCGTCTTTTAACCTAATCACAGATTCCCGGTCGGAATATTATCGCTTTTTTACGAGAAAAATGGCATAAAAATTGATTTTAAACAGCGGTTGACATGCTTCGAAGTACGGTAATGGAATATTTACAAAAATTTTGTCACGAAATGCGTCGTGCTCGTCACCCTTCTTTACCATTCGGATAGTGTCTTGAACGCACGAACAAAACAGAGGATATTTGGATATAACTATGGATTATTTGGGACCAAACCAACATTTGTTATTGAAGTAGAAGTCCTGGGAGTGCATTCTGATGAAGAACACCAAAGGTAATAACATTTTTCTTATAGTAAATCTGACATTGGTGAGTGCTAAACTTGCTGGGTGTCTAAATAGCTAGCCCTGTGATGCCGGGCTATCTACTCAGAATATTGCAAAATGTGCTTTCACCGAAAAGCTATTTTAAAATCGGACATATCGAGTGCATAGAGGAGTTCTGTATCTATAATTCTTAAAATAATTGTTATGCTTTTTGTGAACGTTTATCGTGAGTAATTTAGTAAATTTTTTGTAAATTCACCGGAAGTTTGCGGGGGGTATGCTAGTTCTGAACGTCACATGCTAATGTAAAAAGCTGGTTTTTGATATAAATATGAACTTGATTGAACAAAACATGCATGCATTGTATAACATAATGTCCTAGGTGTGTCATCTGATGAAGATCATCAAAGGTTAGTGCTGCATTTAGCTGTGGTTTGGGTTTTTGTGACATTATATGCTAGCTTGAAAAATGGGTGTCTGATTATTTCTGGCTGGGTACTCTGCTGACATAATCTAATGTTTTGCTTTCGTTGTAAAGCCTTTTTGAAATCGGACAGTGTGGTTAGATTAACGAGAGCCTTGTCTTTAAAATGGTGTAAAATAGTCATATGTTTGAGAAATTGAAGTAATAGCATTTCTAAGGTATTTGAATAATGCGCCACAGGATTCCACTGGCTGTTACGTAGGTGGGACGATTTCGTCCCGCCGACCCTAGAGAGGTTAACTGCACCTCAGATTGCAGCCCAAATAAATGCTTCACAGAGTTCAAGTAACAGACACATCTCAACATCAACTGTTTAGAGGAGACTGTGTGAATCAGGCCTTCATGGTCAAATTGCTGCAAAGAAACCACTACTAAAGGACCCCAATAATAAGAAGAGACTTGCTTTGGCCAAGAAACACGAGTAATGGACATTAAACCGGTGGAAATCTATCCTTGAGTCTGATGAGTCCAAATGTAAAATTTTTGGTTCCAACCGCCATGTCTCTGTGAGACGCAGAGTATGTGAACCGATGATCTCAGCATGTGTGGTTCCCACCGTGAAGCATGGAGGAGGAGGTGTGATGGTGTGTGTGTGTGTGCTTTGCTGGTGACACTGTCAGTGATTTATTTAGAATTCAAGGCACACTTAACCAGCATGGCTACCACAGCATTCTGCAGCGACACGCCATCCCATCTGGTTTGCGCTTAGTGGGACTATCATTTGTTTTTCAACAGGACAATGACCCAAAACACACCTCCAGGCTGTGTAAGGTCTATTTGACCAAGAAGGGGAGTGATGGTGCTGCATCAGATGACCTGGACTCCACATCCACCTGACAACAACCCAATTGAGATGGTTTGGGATGAGTTCGACCTCAGAGTGAAGGAAAAGCAGCCAACAAGTGCTCAGCATATGTGGGAACTCCTTCAAAACTGTCGGAAAAGCATTCCAGGTGAAGTAGGTTGAGAGAATGCCAGGAGTGTGCAAAGCTGTCATCAAGGCAAAGCGTGGCTACTTTGAAGAATCTAAAATATATTTTGATTTGTTTAACACTTTTTTGGTTACTACATGATTCCATATGTGTTATTTCATAGTTTTGATGTCTTCACTAGTATTCTACAATGTAGAAAATAGTCAAATAAAGAAAAACCCTTGAATGAATAGGTGTGTCCTAACTTTTGACTGGTACTGTATGTATTTATGTATGGACATGTAGATAACGCTTCCTTGAAAACAACTAAACTGAAATAAAGGTAACTGAGGTTAAGAATGAAAAAAAAACAAGCAGAATTCAAAAGAAGAAGGATTCTGAGGAAAGCCAAGCCTAAAATGTCTCTCAGACAAAGAAAATGAAGGCATAAAGATAAATGTTTCTTAACCTTTTTTGTACCAGCGACCAGCAAGCCATGTTCTTTCCTCCTTGCAGGACAGCTAACATTAAAACTAACTCTGTAGAACTCCCAGATTAAAGTCTCAGAAACCGGTCAGCAACATATCATGGACCAGCACAGGTTGAGCTATTGAATGATAGGTTAAGAAACAGTGAGATATACACTACATGACCAAAAGTATGTGGACACTTGCTCGTCAAACATTTCTATTTCAAAATCATGGGCATTAATATGTAGTTGGTCTCCTATTTGCTGCTATAACAGCCTCCCCTCTTCTAGGAAGGCTTTCCAATAGAAGTTAGAACATTGCTGTGTATATACAGTGCATTCGGAAAGTATTCACACCCCTTCACTTTTTCCACATTTTGTTACGTTACAACCTTATTCTAAAATGGATTAAATCGTTTTATGCCCTCATCAATTTACACACAATACCCCATAATGACAAAGCAAAAATAGGTTTGTAGAAAGAAAACTATCACATTTACATAAGTATTCCGACCCCTTTCTCAGTACTTTGTTGAAGAACCTTTGGCAGCAATTACAGCCTCGAGTCTTCTTAGGTATGACGCTACAAGCTTGGCACACCTGTATTTGGGGAGTTTCTCCCATTCTTCTCTGCAGATCCTCTCAAGCTCTGTCAGGTTGGATGAGGAGTGTCGCTGCACAGCTATTTTCAGGTCTCTCCAGAGATGTACGATCGGTTTCAAGTCCGGGCTCTGGCTGGGCCACTCAAGGACGTGTCCTGAAGCCACTCCTGCGTTGTCTTGGCTGTGTGCTTAGGGTCATTGTCCTGTTGGAAGGTGAACCTTCATCCCAGTCTGAGGTCCTGACCGCTCTGGAGCAGGTTTTCATCAAGGATCTCTCTGTACTTTGCTCCGTTCATCTTTCCCTCGATCTTGACTAGTCTCCCAGTCACTGCTGCTGAAAAACATCCTCGCAGCATGATGCTGCCACCACCATGCTTCACCGTAGGAATGGTGCCAGGTTCCCTCCAGATGGGATGCTTGGCATTCAGGCCAAAGAGTTCAATCTTGGTTTCATCAGACCAGAGGATCTTGTTTATCATGGTCTGAGAGCGCTTTAGGTGCCTTTTGGCAAACTCCAAGCGGGCTGTAATGTGCCTGTTACTGAGGAGTGGCTTCCGTCTGGCCACTCTACCATAAAGGCTTGATTGGTGGAGGGCTGCAGAGATGGTTGTCCTTCTGGAAGGTTCTCCCATCTTCACAAAGAAACTCTGGAGCTCTGTCAAAGTGACCATCAGGTTCTTGGTCACCTCCCTGACCAAGGCCCTTCTCAACCGATTTCTAACTTTGGCCGCACAGCCAGCTCTAGGAAGAGTTTTGGTGGTTCCAAACTTCTTCCATTTAAGAATGAGGAAGGCCACTGTGTTTTTGGGGACCTTCAATGCTGCAGGCATTCTTTGGTACCCTTCCCCAGGTTTGTGCCTCGACACAATCCTGTCATCAACCTCATGGCTTGGTTTTTGCTCTGACATGCACTGTCAGCTGTGTGGGACCTTACATAGACAGGTGTGTGCCTTTCCAAATCATGTCCAATCAATTGAATTTACCACAGGTGGACTCCAATCAAGTTGTAGAAACATCTCAAGGATGATCAATGGAAACAGGATGCACCTGAGCTCAATTTTGAGTCTTGTAGCAAAGGGTGTGAAAACCGTATGTAAATAAGGTATCAGTTTAAATTTGTTATACATTTGCAAAAATATAGTATTTTGTGTAGATTGATGAGAATAATACATTTTATAATAACGCTGTAACCTAACAAAATGTGGAAAAAGTCAAGGGGTCTGAATACTTTTCAAATGCACTGTACCTCCTCTCTATAGGCTGACTCGTCATTGTTGTTTATCAGGCCTGCAACTAGGGCTGGGCGATATGGCCTAAAAATCATAACTCGATTTTTTTTAACTTATGGCCAATTCACGATAAATATATCGATAAAAAACTAAAAAGGTTAAATAACCATTGTTGCGCAATTAAAGGTCAATACACTGCATTTCAAACAGTCAGGAATAATATAATGAATTCAAAGCTTGTAACATTATACCTAAGCTAAATATAAGTCTTCCACAACCATAAGACCCATTCATAATTTCATTATTTTATCAAAATAGTTCAACCTGCTTTTTTGCAATAGTCACTGATCTGGCTTTCAAGTCGGTCTACGAAAATGTCCTTTTTGTTACAAATTAACCATGCACAATGCAGTGCACATCCACTAATAATGCCCAACATCTGGTAAGAGGCATTATAGAAAATTAACACAGGTTTTGAAATATTTGCATTCTGTAAAGGCATCCTTCTTTTCACTCTGTCAATTCAATTAGTATTGTGGAGTAACTACAATGTTGAGGATCCAGCCTCAGTTTTCTCCTATCACAGCCATTAAACTCTGTAACTGTTTTAAAGTCACCATTGGCCTCATGGTGAAATCCCTGAGCGGTTTCTTCCTCTCAGGCAACTGAGTTAGGAAGGATGCCTGTATCTGTATATGCTCATTGCACATTCATAAAACACAGACTAGACCGCTAGCACCCAAATGGGAGGGATTTTGGTGCTGTGCCTGTCTGAAGAGTAGACTACCTCATCACATGACTAGGGCTCAAAGCGCACTATTAACCTGTGTGTGTGTGTGTGTGTGTGTGTGTGTGTGTGTGTGTGTGTGTGTGTGTGTGTGTTTCATCCTCAGACTCCAGCAGCCATGACGTGTGTGCAAGTGTGCAAGTATTATTTTGACTGTGTGTGTTTGAATGTGTGTATGCACATGTGTGTGTTTGTGTTTCATCCTGCTGCCGCTCCTGTTTCTCCAGCCTAACAGAAGATAAGCATCAGCCTGGTGCTGGCTGTTAATCTGGTTGTCAGCTGGGGAGCCACAGTGCTCCCATTTGACCCCCCCACCCCAGACCAAACATTAACCCCTAGTCTCCAGAGTGGAGCTTTAATAACAGGGTCCTATTCATTAGGTAGCAAATGAAAAAAAAGAGGGAGGGACTACGTGAACTTGGCCAATAAGAAACTATTGTTTTTGTTGCAAAACATTTTCCGTTCCCAGGGTTAGCGCACAGCGTAGCAAAACGTTTTGCAACGGAAAACAAAAACAAACGTTTCCTATTGGACACGTCCAGGTAGTCCCACCCTGCTTCGGTTTGTTTTCTTCCGTTTGGTGTCTAGTAGCTCCCACCTAGGCTATAGCATGTCACCGCAGCACTTATCACATCGACACGCTGCATAATTTAAGTTCAATTATCTAATGTGTGTGAGTGAGTGAAGTGGAGTGCTACCTATAACAGGATCAATGACACGTTTACAGTCTGAAATGGTCTAATAACAGTGATTGGCTTGAGCTTATATCAGACAATACAGTATACAGTGAAAGAGTTTCCTTTCATTTTGAAACAACCCCAATGTGCATTAATGGTCGCTATGAAGTTAGGATTCGCCACTAACAGAAACTCTTTCCACTCCATTCAACTACGTAAGGAGCTGTTTAATTACTATTCTCATAGAATTTAGTTTATTTGGTCAGTAGCTAATATTGTGTCAAATGATTATTACAGTTATCACCAGTAACTGACCGACAGTAATACACTGCACCAACCAAGTGGAAAATTAGATTAGACATTGAAATGGATTGAGGTGTGTATTATATTTTGTGCTTGCACAGTTTGTTCAATGAGTGTATGTTGCAAGTGTGCACAAGTCCTGTTTTCTGTTTGTTTGTGTGTGCAGGTCCTATGTTGTTTGTGTGTGTGTGTGTGTATGCTTGTGCGTGCACACTTACCTGTAGGGTCAAACTCATGCACAGGTGGGACTGTGTTTTTGTCACTCTTGGGTTTCTTGTCTGGGGGGTGGTCCTTGCTGAGAATGCTAGGGGTCCTGGGAACACACAAACACAGATGGCATGGTGAGACACACACACACACACACACACACACACACACACACACACACACACACACACACACACACACACACACACACACACACACACAGGACACCAGATTTCACACGTCTGTGCAGGTTTTTAACCAGGCTTTTAAATTTCAATATTGGTGCAAAATGTATACTTAAAATGTCACTCTATTCATGGAACGACCCCATTATATTATACTTTCACGTAATATTATCTGTTACAATACTCTCTCAGACATACTGTATCTTAGACACCTGGGACTTAGACCCTTTACCAGACGAAATAGAGAGCCAAATCCCTACGGCTTAGGAAAAAGACTGCACCTTCAGATTCTAGATACATGAGGTGTCATCTTAACATGCTTATCAGGGTGCCAGGCACGGTATGGGCTCCAAAAGCCTCATAATATCAGGCTAAATCAACTCAAATACAGGGCAACATCTGAAATGGAACCCTGTTCCTTATTTAATACACTACTTTTAACCAGGGCCAGGTCAAAAATAGTACACTAAATCGTGAATAGGGTTCCATTTAGGACGCATACCAGGTGACCCAACTCGTAGGAGCATATCATTTATTTTGTGGTAAGACATTCTAGTTATATGGTGATGTTCATCTGGATGTCATGATTGTAGTCCTTTGTGATTGACAATGTGGACAAAGATTTACGAAGCAAGGAAAAAAACTCTGACCTGGTTGCTTTTTTGGAAAACCTGTGAAAACAAAGACGAGAAAGGATTAGAATACTATTAGTCATTGGTAAAGCCCTGTTCTAAGTGTACAGTGCCTTCATACCCCTTAACTTATTCCACATTTTGTTGTGTTACAGCCTGAACTCCAAATGGATTCAAAATCTTTTTTTTTCTTACCCATCTACACACAATACCCCATAATGACAATGTGAAAACATGTTTTTAGACATTTTAGCAAATTTATTGAAAAAGAAATAAAGAAATACATTAGTATTCACACCCCTGAGTCAATACATGTTAGAATAACCTTCGGCAGTGATTACAGCTGTGAGTATTTCTGGGTACGTCTTTAAGAGCTTCATACACCTGGAATTTACAATATTTGGACATTATTCTTTCAATAATTCTTCAAGCTCTGTCAAGTTGGTTGTTGATCATGGCTAGACAGCCATTTTCTTTCCATAGATTTTCAACCCGATTTAAGTCAAAACTGTAACTAGGTCACTCAAGAACATTCAATGTCATCTTGGTAAGCAACTCCAGTGTAGATTTGGCCATGTGTTTTAGGTTATTGTCCTGCTGAAAGGTGAATTTGTCTCATAATGTTGGTTGGAAAGCAGGTTTTCCTCTAGGATTTTGCCTGTGCTTAGTTCTATTCTGTTTGTTTTTATCCTAAAAAAAACCTCCCTAGTCCTCGCCAATGACAAGCATACCCATAACATGATGTAGCCACCACCATGCTTGAAAATATGAAGACTGGTACTCAGTGATGTGTTGTGTTGGATTTGCCCCAAACATAATGCTTTGCATTCATTAAATAAAGTACATTTTACTTTAGTGCCTTATTGCAAACAGGATGCATGTTTTGGAATATTTTTTTTCTTTTCACTCTGTCATTTAGGTTAGTATTGTGGAGTAACTACAATGTTGTTGACCCATCCTTTTTCCTATCACACCCGTTAAACTCTGTATCTGTTTTAAAGTTACCATTGGCCTCATGGTGAAATCCCTGAGTGGTTTCCTTCCTCTCTGGCAACTGAGTTAGGAAGGATGCCTGTATTTTTGTAGTGACTACTGTAGGTGTATTGACACAGTGCACCATCCAAAGTATAATTAATAACTTATTTGCAAGGCATTGGAAAACCTCCCTGGCCTTTGTGGTTGATCTGTGTTTGAAATTCACTGCTCGACTGAGGGACCTTACAGATAATTGTATGTGCGGGGAACAGAGACGAGGTAGTCATTCAAAAATCATGTTAAACACTATTATTGTACACAGAGTGAGTCCATGCAACGTATGTGACTTGTTAAGCACATTTTTACTCCTGAACTTATTTAGGCTTGCCATAACAAAGGGGTGAATACTTATTGATTCAATACATTTTAGTTTTACATTTTTTGTTAATTTTTAAACATTTCTAAAAACCTAATTCCACTTTGAATAATTTTTTCAAGACAGGTTAAGTTTCACAAACTGTATGAAATTTGACCCCTGTGAGGTAAAATGTATTGTAGCTCTATGTACGGTTCTGTATTTATTTTCTTAGTCAACCTTTGTGTTCTGTTTCGTTGTGTTCTTGAACGTAGACCTGTCTTTCATTTTTGTTCATTGATTTCACCTGTGTTAGTTTCTCACCTGGTCTCATCAGCTCCTTATTTAGTTAAGTTCATTCTGTTTGTGCCTTTGTGAGGTATTGTGCGTTTTGACTCTACTTAGCCTTTTCCTAGCTCATTTGTGAGAACCAGTTATAGCTTTCAGTCCTAGTTTTGATTCACCTGCCTGTTTGCCTACCTGTGTATGACCATTTCCTGCCTGTGACCACGATTCCTGCCATCTGCGATAAACACCTCCCGCTCTGCACGTGAATCTACAACATTTTCTCCCTGAGTATTCATTATACTCCAGAAGTGTTAACTCAAGCAACAAGTTTAATGTTCTAGCAAAAATAGTCTGGTTTCCCAGGCCTGTACCTGGACTAAAACATGTTGAAGAGAGAATCTATTGAAAGTGCTTTTTGGTCCAGGAATATGCTTAATCTGGGTATCTGAAACCAGCCCCATGTTCAACCTTATATTCTCCATTTGCTACCACGTTTTTATTGTCATTGCATGCTACGTCAAGAAAATTACAAAAGAAACATATATTTTATAAAAAAATAAGTATATAAATCAACACTTCCGGGGTAACCTTATTCATTATGATCTAAAAGACAAAACTGATCCTAGATCAGCACTCCTACTCTGAGGCGCTTAATGAAAACATGCTCTGGTCTTCCTTGTCATTTGCATGTTTCTGTGTACTGAGTGACATCATCAGTCAGAGACAGCCAGCTTCTAACCCCCCCACCTCTAAACCCACCTTGCCGTCTGTCTCATGACATGCTGCTAACCACTAGACTGCACTATCATAGGTACATCTTTCACCATCTGCTTACACATCACAGGATCACAACCACCACCATTACTCGGAGGGACCAGAAATGATGGAACACTAGACCCACTTGAATTAATTTCCTAATCAAAAGGGCGGTGGTGTGGCGATGCCAACATAAGCCCCATGTCCTCAGGCACTTTCTTGGTCCAAGTTGTTCCACTGGTTGGCATATCAAACATGCAGATCCCTACCCAAATGCCTAAGTCTGAGAGATAGAAGGTGGCTGGGTTCTTCATATAAATAGCACAGGTCCCTCTATCTCCACCCTTCTTCCGCGGGTGGTTTTTGTTTTTGTTGCTGTTCCTTCCCTCAGACAATGGGGCCTGCACTTTGAACAATGGCGCTCACGTCAAAGCCAGCTTACTACATTGCGGCATTGTGAGACAGATTCCCGGAAACAGAGAGCGCTTCTGGCAGGCCTCCCATTTCCTGAATGTGGGAGAAGGGGGGATGAGAGGGGAGATTGGAGAGGAAAAGAGGAGGGGGATGAGTGGGAGTGGGTATCTTTCAGAGAAGGCAGGAGGGGGCAGGATTTGGAGAATCCTGTGTTAGTACCTAGGCTGCAGAGCTCGTACTTGGAAATCTCTTTTGACACAGAAAAAACATAGCTTTGTCTAACCATGGCCAAAATCCCTAATATATAACACTTACCAAAAACACTGTGATACACCTTTCCACTGCTACCACCTTGGATTTACATTTACGTCATTTAGCAGACGCTCTTATCCAGAGCGACTTACAAATTGGTGCATTCACCTTATGACATCCAGTGGTATCCAGATTTAAGAAACACTTCTTAATAGTTGAAATGGTAATTATTTAATTCAACCAAATAGCACAGTTGTTGAAGTAAATTAACATCATTCAATAAAAAAATCTTACATCAACCGAGTCATATTGAACCCCTGCCAAATAGAGAGACATGGGATTCACTACTACACTGTCTGGGAACAGGAGAAGTTATTAAACTGGTTCTCCTCTGATGTGTCCTGGGGAGATTAGGAGGCAGGCCAGAGGATATACTGTCTGGGCGAGGACAGACATCAGTCTCACTGGGTGGTGGCTAAGCAGCTAGTGCAGATAGCTTTGGGTAAGAAAGGGATTTAGCTGATATTTAGATACTTAAAGGCAGACAGAATGGAGAAAAAGAGGCCTAATGCACAATGCGCTTGTTAGCTTACAAGGCAGATCAATGGGAAACACAAAGATTCAAGTGTAGTGAAATCGATTGCTAGCCTTTAACAATTAGCTGTTAGCTTTAACAGAGTTAAGTCCTGCCGCAAGTAGGTTTTCATTTATTCAGAGTTCATTTTGATCATGTTATAAAACAAATTCCTTAAATTAAATCATCTTTATCAATACTCCATTTATTGTCTACTTTTTGTCTACCAGGCCAAGCTCACAACTTATAGCAAGAGACCACTCAGAAATGGACAATGGGGAAATTATAAACGCTATAGCTTTGGCAGTGCAGCAATGGCAGCCTAAAGAAAGTTTTAAATGGCAAGCAAAACATCATCACTGATGAGCCACTTGAGCCACTGCATGTAACATTAAAGTTCTGTGATTGTCACATCCCATTGCCTCCCTCCTGAATCCACTTATACGTTTTTCCTATGAGCAATGTCACCAAAGACGCTTATTACTAAGACAGAGAACACTTCCCATCCTCTTTGATGTTACTGACCTGACACAAGTGAACCAGGTAGAGGAAAGAACAGAAAACAGTACCAGAGTTCTACGGAGGGATGTACTCAAGGAAGTTCATTTTGTGCCAGCCCCACATGTATCACCTCAAACATGTCTATCTCACCGGTCTGAGACACATGTAAACGCTTTAACGCTTCACTGCAGTGGAGTCTAAAACTGTTACGATAACAAACGGAGTGCCAGAAAGTGCTCTCACTCAGTGGTGCCTGCTAAGCTAAATTAAGCTTTTTGGGAAGTGTGACTGAGGTAACAGGTTTGCCCAAGGGGCCTGGCCAGTCAGGTCTATGGAAGAGCTTCAAAACAATCCCGAGAAGAGGGGGGAAACTGATAAAGTGCATAGAGAGCAACAGCACTGCAGCAGCAGGACGGGACGTCTTTGGGAACTGGCCTGGTCCCTTTCGGCGTAGACAGGCTACAGGGCCAGAGATGCTTAACCCTTTTCCCTTGTGTTGGATCCAAAGCACACGTTTTTCAGAGAGAAGCTTGTCGTCAATCACCAGTTCTGGCTACTTCTTTCATTTCACTCTCCGTTCCATATGAGGTCCCATTTTGAGGAGGAGTGGCATTTAGAAAGAACATCCAGTTTGCCTCCTCAAGTAGAAACATCACATTTGACCTGCCCTCAGCCCTAACCATAAAACTAATTGAAGTGGATTTGAGGTGAACTCTGCCAGGCTCGTAAATACCAGAATGATTACCGCTGCTCTATCATGATATTCGTGCAGCAAACATTCATGGAAGCTTTTGGGATCAGGCAGCTTGCGAGGCTAGAACTCTGCTCACAAGACAGGTGAACCTGGGCTTGTGAGATAAGACAACTAGTCTCGAACATACTGCCTCCACAGAATATAGCATTTGAAGAGATACACAGTGGTGAATTTACAACACAGAGAGAGAGAGAGAGAGAGAGAGAGACCTAAAAGGAAGTGATTCCAAAAACTTCCATAACAAAGCCATCACCTACAAAGAGATTAACCTACAGAAGAATCCCCTAAGCAAGCTGGAACTGGAGGACAGCAACACAATTAGACCCAACCAAATCATGAGAAAACAAAAAGATCATTATTTCCAATGTGTCAAGTAAGTAACAAAAAAAAGAACAAACTGGAATGCTATTTGGCCCTAAACAGAGAGTAGTGGCAGAATACCTGACCACTTTGACTGACCCAAAATGAAGGAAAGCTTTAACTATGTACAGACTCAGTGAGCATAGCCTGCCGTAGGAAGACCTGGCTCTCAAGAGAAGACAGACTATGTGCACACTGCCCACAAAATGAGGTGGAAACTGAGCTGCACTTCCTAACCTCCTGCCAAATGTATGACCATATTAGAGACACATATTTCTCTCAGATTACACAGACCCACAAAAAATTTGAAAACAAATCCAATTTTTATAAACTCCCATATCTATTAGGTGAAATACCACAGTGTGCCATCACAGCAGGAAGATGTGTGACCTGTTGCCACAAGAAAAGGGCAACAAGTGAAGAATAAACACCATTGTAAATTCAACCCAAATGTATGTTTTTATTTTCCCTTTTGTACTTAAATTATTTGCACATCGTTACAACACTGTAATAATTATGACATTTGTTTTCTTCACTTTTTTTAATAATCTATTTCACTTGCTTTGGCAATGTAAACATATGTTTCCCATGCCAATAAAGCCCTTTGAATTCAATTGAGTAAACAAGGAAAGCGAGAGAGATTGAGTTCTGGAAAAGTACAGAGTACAAATCATTATTACAAGCGTCTAGAGTGAGAGTAGCCCAGAGTACATGCCAGGCATACCTGTCTACGTTCAGAGAAAAGCTACCTCCAGGCAAAGACCTGAGGGAGCACAATATCATAATCAGATTAGTATGACCGTCATTTATCAAAGTTAGCCCAGTAAACCCTCCTTTCTCCATAACTGTATATGTATATTATTCTAACTCCAGTACCTAGACAGACACACTTCATCACGATCAATTGCTGAACTGTATTACTGCAAGGTAAGCGTATTAACAAATGAATGGACTGGGACTGTAGCACTCAGGTGAAGGTGATGCTTTGAGCTACTGGAGAAGCATTGCATAAATCAAATGTATTATATCAAAATGTAAATGCATCGTAGTAGCACAGGAAGTCTGCCACTGAAACCCAAAAGCCGATTTAACTCAAGGCTGTCAATATACTAATGAATTACTGTACATTTATCGCTGTTCTGTAATTAAGCAATAAGGCCCGAGGAAGTGTGGTATTTGACCAATATACCACGGCTGAGGATACACCCATTAGCTGTGGTATATTGGCCATATACCTCAAAGCCCAGAGGTTCCTTATTGCTATTATAAACTGGTTACCAACATAATTAGAGCAGTACAAATATTTGTTTTGTCATACCATGGTATATGGTCTGATATATTGCTTTCAGCTAATCAGCATTCAGGGCTCAAACCACCCGGTTTATAAATATCAATAAGGATAGTCTGTAAAGATGATATATTGTACATTGAGACTATTGGGATGTTATTGCCAAAATACTTACTACAACTCCATTTGTGGTACTGCATACACAGTGGTAAGATTATAATACACTTGAAGAATTCAACAACAACATTGGAACAGAGTACTGTGAAATCATTTCTTCAATGGGAGCCGTACTCTTATTCAAAACAATGGTGTTTATTTTGTGTGGCGTGCACAGGAATGCTAACTGTATCTAGGGAAATTCAAGTTATTGGCCTTGAAAGGGTATCTGAAGACCCTCTAGTCCCACTCAACATAGGTCAGAACAGACCACACACACTCACACACAGCGGCAACTCCCTTATCCCTGCACCCCCTCTTTCACCATCCCTCATTCTCCAGGGCCTGAAGGGAGGGAGCAGGCACTCCCCTCTCTTTCTGCCCCAATAAGCCTGATCAGAGAGTCTGCATCCTGATGCGGCTTGGGGATGTACATTTCTTCACGCTACACTGTCTGTTCACGTTTTATTAGCGTAGCCAGGGACGGCTGGGGGTGTGGAGGGGGGAGAGAGAATGATAAATCCCCTAGAAGAACAGACAACCAGCAAGCCCCTGAGAGAGACAAGCCAGCACCTCCATATCCACCATGTTTGATCCCTTCAGGCAGGCAGGGAAGGCAAGGCCTGGTCTTGTTTCCACATATCTAGGCTGTAGGCTAGCCTACAGTGACACAGCGACCAACACAATAGGTTTGGGGGAGAAATGCTTGAGAATAAGTCGTTTTTGTAGTGCCGGGACATTTAAACGGTGCTTTTATGAATAAATGAATGTCATTTTTTAAGGCAGGTCATAAGCTTGGGGAGGAGAAGAAACACAACAGCGGACCACGTGTAACCACGCCAGCCAGGACATCCACATCTGGCTTCTTCACCTGCGGGATCGTCTGAAGGGAGGGGTATTTCTGTCTGTAATAAAGCACTTTTGTGGGGGAAAAAATCATTGTGATTGGCTGGGCCTGGCTCCCCAGTGGGTGGGCCTGGCTGCCAAGTTGGTGGGCCTATGCCCACCCATGGCTGCACCCCTGCCCAGTCATGTGAAATCCATAGATTAGGGACTAACAAATGTATTTCAATTGACTGATTTCCTTAAATGAACTGTATCTCAGTAAAATCTTTGAAATTGTTGCATGTTGCGTTTAGGGTGGAAAATAGTTAAAATTAGTTTAAAGAGAAGCTCCAGGCAGAGGCATGTCGATGCATGTTGATGCCAGGCAGAAAAAGGCATGTTGATGCCAGGCAGAGAGATGCATGTTGACGCCAGGCAGAGAGATGCATGTTGACGCCAGACAGAAAAAGGCATGTTGATGCCAGGCAGAGAGATGCATGTTGATGCCAGGCAGAGAGATGCATGTTGACGCCAGACAGAAAAAGGCATGTTGATGCCAGGCAGAGAGATGCATGTCGATGCCAGGCAGTTCTGAGGCTACTGACGGCAGTGAACTCTTCAAAGCACTGCAGACCGACTGCTCCCCTGGTCAAAGTACTAGTGAGTGAGAGAGAGAGAGAGAGAGAGAGAGAGAGAGAGAGAATGGAGGGTTGAGATGGTAGGAGAGGCTAGAGGGGGATAGAGAATGTAGTGAGAGGGTAGAGAAGGTGAGACATCCCAAATGGCATCCTGTTCCCTATATAGTGCACTATTATTGACCAGAGCCCAATAAAGGAAAAATGGTGCAATTTGGGACAGGGGAGTGAGTATGCCTAGTAGTAGAAGAGGGGATGTTTGAAAGATGGTGGTGAAGAACATGGCTGACGTTTTACATTCTCCCAAACGATTGTGCTATTTTGTTAGTTTTTTTGCGTTTTGTGTAACTTATTTTTAACTTATTGTGTACATAATGTTGCTGCTACCATCTCTTATGACCGAAAATAACTTCTGCACATCAGAACAGTGATTACTCACCGCGGAATGGAAGAAACTTTTTCCTTTAACGAGTCCGACGAGAAGCATATCCTGCTTTCACTGGAACAGGCCCAGATCCCCACCTTTTGCGTTAAGAAAAGACGCAGGAAAATTGGCTGCAGATCGGGCATCCATCTGAAGATCTGTATGCGAGCGAGTAAACTCCCACTGCCACCCGTTCTTCTTGCTAATGTGCAATCATTGGATAATAAAATTGATGACCTATGATAAATATTATCCTACCAACGGGACATTAAAAACTGTAACATCTTATGTTTCACCGAGACCTGGCTGAACGATGATACGGACAATATAGAGCTAGCGGGATTTTCCAAGCACCGGAAGAACAGAGACGCTACCTCTGGTAAGACGAGGCGTGGGGGTGTGTGTCTATTTGTCAATAACAGCTGGTGCACGATGTCTAATATTAAAGAAGTCTCAAGATATTGCTCGCCTGAGGTAGAGTACCTTATGATAAGCTGTAGACCACACTATCAACCAAAAGAGTTCTCATCTACATTATTCGTAGCTGTCTATTTACCACCACAGAACGAAGCTGGCACTAAAACGGCTCTCAACCAACTCTATAAGGCCAAAAGCAAAACAGAAAATGCTCACCCAGATGCGGCGCCCTTAGTGGCCGGGGACTTTAATGCAGGCAAACTTAAATCAGTTTTAGATATTTTTACTAACATGTCACATGTGCAACCAGAGGAAAAGAATCCTTGGCCACCTTTACTCCACACACAGAGATGCATACAAAGCTCTCCCTCGCACCACATTTGGCAAATCTGACCATAATTCTATCCTACTGATTCCTGATTCCAAGCAAAAACTAAAGCAGGAAGTACCAGTGACTCGCTCAATACGGAAGTGGTCAGATGACGAAGATGCTACACTACAGGACTGTTTTGCTATCACAGACTGGAATATGTTCATCCAATGGCATTGAGGAGTACACCACCTCAGTCATCGGCTTCATCAATAAGTGCATCGACAACGTCATCCCCACAGTGACTGTACGTACATATCCCAACCAGAAGCCATGGATTACAGGCAACATCCGCATCGAGCTAAAGGCTAGAGCTGCCGCTTTCCAGGAGCCGGTGACTAATCTGGGGTTTATAAGAAATCCCGCTATGCCCTCAGACGAACCATCAAACAAGCAAAGTGTCAATACAGGATTAAGATTGAATTCTACCACACCGGCTCTGACGCTCGTCGGATGGGGCAGTGCTTCAAAACTATTACGGACTACAAAGGGAAAACCAGACGCGAGCTGCCCAGTGACGTAAGCCTACCAGACAAGCTAAATGTCTTTTATGCTCGCTTCGAGGCAAGCAACACTGAAGCATGCACGAGAGCACCAGCTGTTCTGGATGACTGTGTGATAACGCTCTCAGTAGCCGATGTGAACAAAACCTTTAAACAGGTCAACATTCACAAAGCCGCTGGGCCAGACGGATTACCAGGACGTGTACTCAAAGCATGCGCGGACCAACTGACAAGTGTCTTCACTGACATTTTCAACCTCTCCCTGACAGTCTGTAATGCCAACATGTTTCAAGCAGAACACCATAGTCTCCATGCCTAAGGAAGTGAAGGTAACCTGCCTAAATGATTACCGCCCCGTGGCACTCACGTCGGTAGCCATGAAGTGCTTCAAAAGGCTGGTCATGGATCACCTCAACAGCATCCTACAGGACACCCTAGACCCACTCCAATTCGCATACCGCACCAACAGATCCACAGATGATGCAATCTCAATCGCACTGCACACTGCCCTTTCTCACCTGGACAAAAGGAACACCTATGTGAGAATGCTGTTCATCGACTACAGCTCAGCGTTCAACACTCTGGGACTAAACACCTCCCTCTGCAACTGGATTCTGGACTTCCTGACGGGCCGCCCCGAGGTGGTAAGAGTAGGCAACAACACGTCTGCCTTGCTTATCCTTAACACTGGGCCCCTCAGGGGTGTGTACTTAGTCCCCTCCTGTACTCCCTGTTCCCCCACGACTGGGTGGCCAAACACGACTCCAACACCATCATTAAGTTTGCTGACGACACAACAGTGGTAGGCCTGATCACCTACAACGATGAGACGGCCTATAGGGAGGAGGTCAGAGAACTGGCAGTGCGGTGCCAGGACAACAACCGCTCCCTCAATGTGAGCAAGACTAAGGAGATGATCGTGGACTAAAGGAAAAGGCAGGCCGAACAGGCCCCCATTAACATCAACGGGGCTTTAGTGGAGCGGGTCGAAAGTTTCAAGTTCCTTGGTGTCCACATCACCAAAGAACTATCATGTTCCAAACATACCAAGACAGTCGTGAAGAGGGCACTACAAAGAGGGCACTATAAGACTGCTGGACAATTCATAAAATCACCACAGGACAATTTACATTGACACCCCCCCCCCCTTTTGTACACTGCTGCTACTTGCTGTTTATTATCTATGCATAGTCACTTCACCCCCACCCACATGTACAAATTACCTCAACTAGCCTGTACCCCTGCACACTGACTCGGTACCAGCGCCCCATGTATATAGCCTCGTTATTGTTATTCTTATTTATTATTACTTTTTATTTTAGTCTACTTGGTAAATCTTTTCTTAACTCTTGTTGAACTGCATTGTTGGTTAAGGGCTTGTCAGTAAGCATTTCACGGTAAAGTCAACATTTGTTGTATTCGGCGCATGTGACAAATAAAGTTTGATTTGTATCACTTAAGCTGTCATGTCTGATCCATCTGTGCAGAGACAAAGAAATCCCCCCCTCTCTATCTCTCCCTCTCTCCATTTGGTAATGTATAGCTATGCGGGGAAGGGAGCTTGTGTATGGCTAGTGAGGCTGAGGGGCTATCTGCTCCTCAGTGTAAGTAACTAGCACTAAATAGATCCAGTTATGTACAGTAACCAGGAATTGTCCAAAACCAATTACCTGCCAACTGTGGGTCTGATGCCATGTCATAATAAATCATTATATCATTTCCTACATCTATGCATACTTGATTCTAGAAATTATAGAAAAGTTTTTTCCTATGCAAAATTCAAGAATGTGAGTGTCTGATTATGCTTGATTGAAATGGAATTAATTCAACCCATTCCTCATTCTGTCACACAAACCCATGGAGTCAGTATAAACAACCTGATATGTGGGACTGTAGTATATTGAGTTGCACCCCCTTCTGCCCTCAGAACAGCCTCAATACGTCGGGACATGGACTCTACAAGGTGTCAAAAGCGTTCCATAGGGATGCTGGCCCATGTTGACTCCAATGCTTCCATAACAGTTGTGTCAAGTTGTCTGGATGTCCTTTGGGTGGTGGACCATTCTTGATACACACTGGAAACTGTTGAGCGTAACAAAACAGCGTTGCAGTTCTTGACTCACTCAAACTGGTGCACCTGGTACCTACTGCCATACCCAGTTCAAAGGCACTTTGAACTGCCCATTCACCGTCTGAATGACACACATACACAATCCATGTCGCAACTGTCTCAAGGCTTAAAAATACTCCTTTAACCTGCCTCCCACTCATCTACACTGACTGAAGAGGATTTAACAAGTGACATCAATAAGGGATCATAGCTTCACCTGGATTCAGCTGGTCAGTCTATGTCATGGAAAGAGCAGGTGTTCTTAATGTTTTGTACACTCAGTGTATAAAATATGGGTTGTTCTGAATAAACGGGGCTGTGTAGACCCTTCCCTCTCCCCCTATCCACTACGTGTGGAGCAGCTGAAGTAAACTGACACAGTTTGGCTGTGTGTGTGTGTGTGTGTGTGTGTGTGTGTGTGTGTGTGTGTGCGTGCGTGCGTGCGTGCGTGTGTGTGCGTGTGTGTCACGTCAAGGTAACAAAGCCCCCGTGACACTGCTTGGATGGGTTAATCTCCCAGGCTTTAGAGGTCTACCAGATGTTGATAGGACTTATGGCCATAACTGTAAACAAACAAAGACACACACAAACATTTAGAGAAATACATTTGACCCTAAAATTATAATACCATTACCCCAAATTGTGTGCACACATATTCACAACTCCAAGCTGGGTAGCTCTCCCGGCTTTACAATAAAACTATGAAAATGCATTGCAGTGAGGTGCTACTTGTTTGTGTCCCAAATGGTACTCTATTCCCTTTGTAGTGCACTACTTTTAACATAAAAAAGGTCAAGGGGATCATTTTGACCCAATATGAATTTTAAATGGAAATATCTCTGCCATTTCTTAAGAAATGCCCCCCCTCCGTCCTTGACTTTTCCTAAATATGTCTATTTAACACATGTAAGCTGTTAGAATTTCATCACAAACAGAATGTGTTTATAAGCAGCTTTAAGGGAACATGTAATTTCTTTCCCCAGAGCACCAGAAAGTGACTTTTGCCAATCCTTCTACAGAGTCACATGCAGGTAAGATGTTTTAATTCCTATATAGTATCACAAAGAGCTGATTCTGAGGTTTCCAAAACACTTACCATTGCCCCATAACCTTCAAAATATCACTTTTTCCAAGAATAACCACCTTTCCATGTGCTCCACACGTGAGCATGCAGCAACAGATAGCCTACAGTAACATAAACTCATGTAAATGCTACTGTGTTCTTTTAATGTTACCCAACACCTTCATAAACCCAACCAAAGTATTATTTTTCCGATAGTATATATGAAATTGATTTATTAGACTGTTAGAATGTTGAGGCAAAATGACTCCTCATTGGCATGAAGGGGGGTCCAAATAAGCAAGGCTTATCTAGTGTTAACCAGGGCTCATAGGAATCTAGTCAAAAGTAGTGCACCTATTGGGAATAGGGTGCCATTTGGGACAAAGTCCGTTTCCATCTGTATCATGTAGGGCCTGGAGAAAGTGGAGAGAGGACCCTACTTTACCCCTCCCCCTCTCCTCTCCTCTCCTCTCCCCCACCCACCACAGGACCTGAGGCACAGCCAGTCTCTCACTCAATCTCTCTCTCCACTGGCCAGGCACTTTTAATGGCCTCCCAGCAACCACAGAATAAACATACGAAACACTGGCACACATATCCATGTTGTACAATCAGTGGTGTAGCCGTTTATGCACCTTTTTACCTTTTGTGCAAACGTTTACCAACCTATCGCAAAAAAATACATGGAAAATATAGGTAGCAGTTCGGAACAGTTTTTGCCTATATTATGACAACATTTTGTGACGTTTTTGTTCGTTTTGGACTTTGGCAAGGAGTTTTTTCGGCTGTTCGGGCACACTACATTTTTTCTCGAGGCAAGCCGAAGTCGGTCGCTGAAGCCTATTCCTCCTTGTTGGCGATTGGTCAACAGTAGGGATTCTTCAATTAAGTCCCTGTTGTCATTTAATGAGACGACTCGTCCTCATGCACATTTTTTCTCGTGAGAAATACTGCACCAAACATCCTAGTTGGATGCAAAATTGCACGACTAAGACCTCCTCGGTAAAAACATAAAAATGTATGACAGATTGCTTCAGTTATCTTAGATACATTTGGACTATTTTGAGGATGTGTATACTGGCTACAGTGTCTCAAAGTGGACAAACAGTACTATTGTCGCTTTTTTCTTGTTTTTCAAGTGAAGGTCTTTTAGGGGAGTATGCGAGCACACTGACGCCTTTAGTTTATTCACCTCGAACAGTGATTTGGGTTTCCCCACCTATTTGTTTTTTACTACTACATCACAAGGTTTTTTCTGGATCAAATGGGGCTTAGGTGGTGGGCGTGGCAGGGGGCGTGGCAAGGGGTATTACAATAAGCACTGAAGCCTGTCAGAGCAGCAATCATTTTGTTACAATTTAAGAGGCCCCCATCTTAGTGGTGACATTTATGCTTTTTTAAGCCACTTTCCTGCACTTCTATGCATTTTGCCATGGCTAATGCTGTGTTCGTTTGCTCAAACAGAATAACAAAATGGTATTGAGACCGACAACACTTGAGTGTGTGGGTCAGGTCAGGACTACACTAGCTGCACTGCAGCAGTGCTCTGGTCATGGGGAGGTGAGGGGTGGGGCTGGATGGAGACATGCTGCAGTCAGGGGAGCAGGGAGGGAGGCTTGGGCAAACAGATGATTCACCAGCAGCTGAGCTGACACAACACCGCCTCTGTCTGCCAACTACACTCTCTGTGTGTGTGTGTGTGTGTGTGTGTGTGTGTGTGTGTGTGTGTGTGTGTGTGTGTGTGTGTGTGTGTGTGTGTGTGTGTGTGTGTGTGTGTTGTCTGCCAGTGTGTGTGTGTATGTGTATGTATGTGTGGGTTGTCTGCCAGCAACTCTTTGTGTGTGTGTCTTTCACACCAGACTGGTGGTGAGCTAAGCTTGTACAAGCCCCTATAGTGTGGACAGCCCCTACGGTGTCTGCCATAGACCAGGCTGCTGTTCAACCTGCCACAGGTCTGATTCCATTGGTCGACCATGGTGGCACCACATATATGGGCCTGTCCACCCAAACAGAATACAGTGTACCCCCATCTGTGTCGAGCACACATACAGCACAGAGACAAGACACAAAGAGACACACAAGCACACACGTACACACAGGCACACCTCTACACTCGCAAAAGGTGGAGGGAATGACACACATGCCTCAGATTCCAGTGATTAAATGGAGGTTTGTAATACAATAACCTTGGATTAACCTCCAAGCTTAGGGCAGCTCAGTGAGAATAACTTAGCTCTTTAATAGTTCATTAGCCCGCAGTGTGAATTAAGCACAGCATAAGAGGGTTGAGTGTGTTTTTCTAACATAGCTAGTTGTAGTGAAGCAGGTTGTAGTGGAGCACTAAGGAATTATCATGGTCCACACACACCAACACAGTCAAGAGCACCATAACGTTTCTTCCCCCTCAGAAGGCTGAAAAAATGCAGCATGGGCCATCAGATCCTCAAACAGTTCTACAGCTGCACCATTAAGAGCATCTTGACTGGCTGCATCACCGCTTGGTATGGCAACTGCTTTGCATCTGACCGCAAGGTGGTACAGAGGTTAGTGCATAAGGCCCAGTACATCACTAGGGCCAAGCTCCCTGCCATCTAGGACCTCAATAGCAGGCGGTGTCAGAGGAAGGTCCTAAAAATGATCAAAGACTCCAGCCACCCAAGTCATAGACTGTTCTCTCTGCTACCGCACGGCAAGTGGTACAAATGCACCAAGTCTGGAGCCAAGAGGACCCTGAACAGCTTCTAACCCCAGGCCATAAGCCTGATAAATAGTTAGTCCGGGTAGGTATTGGTTAACTACTTAATTATCTGCATTGACTCTTAATGCACTAACTCTTTTGACTCATCACATATGCTGCTGCTGCTGTTCATTATCTATCCTGTTGCATAGCCTCTTTATCCCTACCTATATGTGCATATCTACCTCAACGGCCTCGAACCCCTGCACATGGACTCTGTACTGGTACCCTTGTGTATACAGCCAAGTTATCGTTACTCATTGTGTATTTATTCCTCGTGTTATTATTGTTCTATTATAATTATTTTTTTCTCTGCGTTGTTGGAAAGGGCCTGTAAGTAAGCATTTCACTGTTAGTCTACACCTGTTGTTTACGAACCATGTGACAAGTCAAATTTGATTTGATAGTCTACTATAAAGAGTCATTTGCAACTTCAAGTTGTCTGTATTGAAAAAACGATCCACTCTTTGTTCTGAAACACGATATGTCATTGGGGAGCAGTTGATAACTAGTCCCAAAAAATGAATAGCATAATACACTAAGTTTTTCTCTTTTTATGTTAGCCACTGATTGTCAGTCAATTAGCCCATGTCAGCTAACATTTTTTAGATTGCTAAATGATTTAGTGGCTAGCTATCTAAACTTGCTATCATGGTTGAATTACCAGCTGGGGGCCCCCATTGATTTTGTTAGTCAGTCTCACTCAGATATCATAAAACTACAAACATTTCTCTCCACCCTATGGCAAAATGTGTAAAATTGCAGGAAATTTGTTGTAAAACATCAAATTTTCCTCTCCGCTCCATGGCAAAATCTGTAGAATTGAACAAACTTAACAAAAAAAATGTTTTTGTTATTGTCTCCGCTGTCAAGAAGGGGGCCACTAAAATGTTTTGCTCGCAATGTGTTATGGATGTGAGTAGTTCCTGCAGACCCGCGAGCAACTGCGGCCCCTCATGATGAATTTAGATTTTTTGCAACCCCCACCCCCATCAAAGTTAGCCATCTCTGATATAGATCAAATTGCACTTATAGTAGAACATTGAGTTAAATGTTCCAAAATAAATTTGAGCAGGAATCCAACCACATCAGGTGGTGGAGAGAATGGCAAGAACAATCCAATCAATCCAAATCAGCGCTCATCTCCAAGTCAATGCCGTTAGAGAGAGATCAATAGCGCCGGCCCCTCGTGTCATAACTAGAATGAGAGGTGGCGAGCCATGTCCTCGCTCCCTGGCTGTGGTAGCCTAATGACAATAGTGGAGTCAGTGTCACAGCTTTGGCAGCTGAGGAGACAATTCTCCACGTCGCTACACAAATCAATACCCCTGACATGCTCCAATTACATCGGTTTAATTATTTCAGTCTCCGCCGACCCAATAAGGCAGTTTGAACCAAATTGACTAGTCTTCCGTGAAGAGTACACAAGAAAACAAACTTTGATAGGTTCAACTAAACCCTGAGGGGTTCAGTAAAACTCTGGTATGTGTTCGCAATAGTATGCCTACGCTGTGCCTGTGCATATTCCAAAAAGCTGAGGAACAATACAAAACTTCAATTTGATAGCGCCTATGGACCATAACTAAGCCATTTCACGGTCAGTGTGTGTGTCATGTCTTGCCTGCTATACTACTGGAGGGTGCAGTGAAGTACAAAACTCTTGAAACAGTAAGTCTGCTCAGTGGTACTTCGAGCCCAGTTAATTGCAGATTTATTATAAACAGCACTGGGACATGCTCCTGAGAGCTCTTGCCAAACGCAAAACACCGGATCGTTATTGTCTACAGAACCTCTGTGGTGGCTGAGCAGCGAAGGCCAGGATATGTCTCTGAAAGTGTCTTCAATTGAAGACTGCCTGCCATTGAGAAAATACATACCAAGGCTACAGGGAGAACAGGGAAAAAGAGTTAAAGGGATACTGTGAGATTCTGGGACTTTTCCTACTTACCCAGAGTCAGATGAAGTCATGGATACCATTTTTATGTCAACGTTTGCAGTATGAAGGAAGTTAAGGCGTCCGCATGCTTTTACAGCCGAAACATGTGATTGGACTGACTGAAACATGGCTTACGCCTGATGAATTTACTGTGTTAAATGAGGCCTCACCTCCTGGTTACACTAGTGACCACATCCCCCGCGCATCCCGCAAAGGCGGAGGTGTCGCTAACATTTACGATAGTAAATTTCAATTTACAAAAAAAAAACGACTTTTCGTCTTTTGAGATTCTAGTCATGAAATCTATGCAGCCTACTCAATCACTTTTTATAGCACTGTTCACAGGCATCCTGGGCCATATGCAGCGTTCCTCACTGAGTTCCTAGAATTCCTATCGGACCTTGTAGTCATAGCAAATAATATTCAAATTTTTGGTGACTTTAATATTCACATGGAAAAGTCCACAGACCCACTCCAAAAGGCTTTCGGAGCCATCATCGACTCAGTGGGTTTTGTCCAACATGTCTCCGGACCTACTCACTGCCACAGTCATACTCTGAACCTAGTTTTGTCCCATGGAATAAATGTTGTGGATCTTAATGTTTTTCCTCATAATCCTGGACTATCGGACCATCATTTTATTACATTTGCAATCGCAACAAATAATCTGCTCAGACCCCAACCAAGGAGCAACAAAAGTCGTGCTATAAATTCTCAAGACAACCCAAAGATTCCTTGATGCCCTTCCAGACACCCTCTGCCTACCCAAGTACTTCAGAGGACAAAAATCAGTTAACCGCCTAACTGAGGAACTCAGTTTAACCTTGCGCAATACCCTAGATGCAGTTGCACCCCTAAAAACTAAAAACATTTGTCATAAGAAGCTAGCTCCCTGGTATACAGAAAATACCCGAGCTCTGAAGCAAGCTTCCAGAAAATTGGAACGGAAATGGCGCCACACCAAACTGGAAGTTTGTATCGAAGAGCCCTCACTGCTGCTCGATCATCCTATTTTACCAACCTAATTGAGGAAAATAGGAACAATCCCAAATGTATTTTTGATACTGTCGCAAAGCTAACTAAAAAGCAGCATTCCCCAAGAGAGGATGGCTTTCACTTCAGCAGTAATAAATTCATGAACTTCTTTAAGGAAAAGATCATGATCATTAGAAAGCAAATTACGGACTTCTCTTTAAATCTGCGTATTCCTCCAAAGCTCAGTTGTCCTGAGTCTGCACAACTCTGCCAGGACCTAGGATCAAGGGAGACACTCAAGTGTTTTAGTACTATATCGCTTGACAATATGATGAAAATAATCATGGCCTCTAAACCTTCAAGCTGCATACTGGACCCTATTCCAACTAAACTACTGAAAGAGCTGCTTCCTGTGCTTGGCCCTCCTATGTTGAACATAATAAACAGCTCTGTATCCACCGGATTTGTACCAAACTCACTAAAAGTGGCAGTAATAAAGCCTCTCTTGAAAAAGCCAAACCTTGACTCAGAAAATATAAAAAACTATCGGCCTATATCGAATCTCCCATTCCTCTCAATTGTTTTTGAAAAAGCTGTTGCACAGCAACTCACTGCCTTCCTGAAGACAATGTATACGAAACGCTTCTGTCTGGTTTTAGACCCCGTCATAGCACTGAGACTGCAATTGTGAAGGTGGTAAATTACCTTTTAATGGCGTCAGACCGAGGCTCTGCATCTGTCCTCGTGCTCCTAGACCTTAGTGCTGCTTTTGATACCATCGATCACCACATTCTTTTGGAGAGATTGGAAACCCAAATTGGTCTACACGGACAAGTTCTGGCCTGGTTTAGATCTTATCTGTCGGAAAGATATCAGTTTGTCTCTGTGAATGATTTGTACTCTGACAAATCAACTGTAAATTTCAGCGTTCCTCAAGGTTCCGTTTTAGGACCACTATTGTTTTCACTATATATTTAACCTCTTGGGGGTGTCATTCAAAAACATAATGTTAACTTTCACTGCTATGCGGATGACACACAGCTGTACATTTCAATGAAACATGGTGAAGCCGCAAAATTGCCCTCGCTGGAAGACTGTGTTTCAGACATAAGGAAGTGGATGAAGAAAGAAACAAAGAGATCTTCTGTTGAATCTGACAATTAATCTTGATGGTTGTACAGTTGTCTCAAATAAAACTGTGAAGGACCTCGGCGTTACTCTGGACCCTGATCTCTCTTTTGACAAACATATCAAGACTGTTTCAAGGACAGCTTTTTTCCATTTACGTAACATGGCAAAAATCTGAAATTTTCTGTCCAAAAATGATGCAGAAAAATGTATCCATGCTTTTGTTACTTCTAGGTTAGACTACCGCAATGCTCTACTTTCTGGCTACCCAGATAAGCACTAAATAAACTTGAGTTAGTGCTAAATACAGCTCCTACCTATCTTTCCTACTTGGTCCTGCCGTACATACCTACACTTACGCTACGGTCACGATGCAGGCCTCCTAATTGTCCCTAGAATTTCTATGCAAACAGCTGGAAGCAGGGCTTTCTCCTATAGAGCTAAATTTTTATGCAATGGTCTGCCTACTCATGTGAGAGACGCAGACTCGGTCTCAACCTTTAAGTCTTTATTGAAGACTCATCTCTTCAGTAGGTCCTATTATTGAGCGTAGTGTGGCCCAGGAGTGTGAAAGTGAACGGAAACGCACTGGAGCTACGAACCGCCCTTGCTATCGCTGTCTCTGCCTGGCCGGTTCCCCTCTCTCCACTGGGATTCTCTGCCTCGAACCCTATTACAGGGGCTGAGTCACTGGCTTACTGGTGCTCTTCCATGCCGTCCCTAGGAGGGGTGCATCACTTGAGTGGTTTGAGTCACTGACGTGGTCTTTCTGTCTGGGTTGGCGCCTCCCCCTTGGGTTGTGCCGTGACGGAGATCTTTGTGGGCTATACTCGGCCTTGTCTCAGGATGGTAAGTTGGTGGTTGAAGAAATCCCTCTAGTGGTGTGGGGGCTGTGCTTTGGCAAAGTGGGTGGGGTTATATCCTGCCAGTTTGGCCCTGTCCGGGGGTATCTTCGGATGGGGACACAGTGTCTCCTGACCCTCCTGTCTCAGCCTTCAGTGTTTATGCTGCAGTAGTTTATGTGTCGGGGGGCTAGGGTCAGTCTGTTATATCTGGAGTATTTCTCCTGTCTTATCCAGTATCCTGTCTTATCCAGTGTGACTCTGGGTAAATAGAAAAAAGGCTTTATTGCCAGAATAACGCAGTATCACTTTAATTGGTTCTCCTACTTTGAGCCTTATAATATCAAAATAATTTAATTGGTCACTGACTTAGCCAAGATTTCATGATTGACAATTAGGCACCAACGGGCCTAAGACACTTCTGCCTCAGTCTGAAATAAAGTTAGACAGTATCGCTAGCTGCATTTCCTCCTATTGTAGTCTCTCGAGCATCCCACAAAAACCCTTGTAACTACTGTAGCCTAAGTTCATGAACCTTGCTAAGGTTATATAAGGTTGAGTATCCTACCAAATAGGCAGTGGTGTAAATTACTTAAGTAAAGATACTTTAAAATGCTACTTATTTAGTTTTTGTGGGGTAACTTTTACTTCACTACATTCCTAAAGGAAATAATGTACTTTTTACTCCATACATTTCCCTGAGACCCAAAAGTACTCATTACATTTTGAATGCTTAGCAGGACATCCAATTCATGCACTTATCAAGAAAACATCCCTGGTCATCCCTACTGCCTCTGATCTGGCTGTTGTGTTGGAGTGTGCCCCTGGCTATCCGTAATTTTTTTTAAAACAAGAAAATGGTGCCCTCTGGTTTGCTTAATATAATAAATGTTAAACAATTTATACTTAACTTTTGATACTTAAGTATATTTTAGCAATTACATTTACTTTTGATTCTTAAATATATATAAAACCAAATACTTTTAGACTTTTACTCAAGTAGTATTTTACTGGGTGACTTTCACTTTTACTTGAGTCATTTTCTATTAAGATATCTTTACTTTTACTCACGTATGGCAATTTCTATTGCACTCCACACTGCCCTTTCACACCTGCACAAAAGGAACACCTATATGAGAATGCTATTCATTGGCTACAGCTCAGCGTTCAACACCGTACTGCCCTCAAAGCTCATCACTAAGCTAAGGACTCTGGGACTAAACCACTCCCTCTGCAACTGGATCCTGGACTTCCTGACGGGCCGCCCCCAGGTGGTAAAGGTAGGTAACAACACATCCGCCACGCTGATCCTCAACACAGGGGCCCCTCAGGGGTGCGTGCTCAGTCCCCTCCTGTACTCCCTGTTCACACATGACTGCACGGCTAGGCACGACTCCAACACCATCATTAAGTTTGCAGATGACACAACAGTGGTAGGCCTGATCACCGACAATGATGAGACAGCCTATAGGGAGGAAGTCAGAGACCTGACCGTATGGTGCAAGGACAACAGCCTCTCCCTCAATGTGAACAAGACAAAGAAGATTATTGTGGACTACAGGAAAAGGAGGACTGAGCACGCTCCCATTCTCATTGACGGGGCTGTAGTGGAACAGGTTGAGAGCTTCAAGTTCCTTGGAGTCCACATCGCCAACAAACTAACATAGTCCAAGCTCACCAAGACAGTCGTGAAGAGGGTGCGACAAAACCTATTCCCCCTCAGGAGACTGAAAAGATTTGGCATGGTCCTCAGATCCTCAAAAGGTTCTACAGCTGCACCATCGAGAGCATCCTGACTGGTTGCATCACTGCCTGGTATGGCAACTGCTCAGCCTCCGACCGCAAGGCATTACAGAGGGTAGTGCGTACGGCCCAGTACATCCCCGGGGCCAAGCTTCCTGCCATCCAGGACCTCTATACCAGGCTGTGTCAGAGGAAGACCCTAGTCCTAGACTGTTCTCTCTGCTACCACACGGCAAACTGTACCGGAGCGCCAAGCCTAGGTCCAAGAGGCTTCTAAACTAGAAGTCACCAAATTGAACATGTTTCATTATTTATTTGGGACTAAATAGATTTTATTTATGTATTATATTAAGTTACATTTACATTTTAGTCATTTAGCAGACGCTCTTATCCAGAGCGACTTACAGTAGTGAATGCATACATTTCATACATGTTTTTTTTTTCCGTAATAAAAAAAGTGTTCATTGTTCATTCAGTATTGTTGTAATTGTCATTATTACAAATATATCTATAAAAATCGTCTGATTAATCGGTATCGGCTTTTTTGGTCCTCCAATAATCGGTATCGGTATTGAAAAATCATAATCGGTCGACCTCTATTCTAAACAGCTTCTACCCCCAAGCCATAAGACTCCTGAACATCTAATAAAATGGCTACCCAGACTATTTGCATTGCCCCCCACCGCTCTTCTGCGCTGCTGCTACTCTCTGTTATTATCTATGCATAGTCACTTTAATAACTCTACCTAAATGTACATATTACCTCAATTACCTCGACACCAGTGCCCCCGCACATCGACTCTGTACCGGTACCCCCTGTATATAGTCCCGCTATTGATATTTACTGCGGCTTTTTAAATATTTGTTCTTCTTATCTCTTACTTTTTTGGGGGGTATTTTCTTAAAACTGCATTGTTGGTTAAGGGCTTGTAAGCAAGCGTTTCACTGTAAGGTCTATACCTGTTTGTATTCGGTGCATGTGACAAATACAGCAGGTAGCCTAGTGGTTAGAGCGTTGGACTAGTAACCGAAAGGTTGCAAGTTCGAATCCCTGAGCTGACAAGGTAAAAAAATGTCATTCTGCCCCTGAACAAGGCAGTTAACCCACTGTTTGAAAATAAGAATTTGTTCTTAACCAACTTGCATAGTTAAATAAAGGTAAAATAAAAATGTGGGTACTTTTTCCACCACTGCAACTAGGATATGTAACAAAAAGGTCAGGTGAGTCCGTTCCACAACAACATAAAACCGACTGAGCTAGCTCAACCACTGTATGACTAGGATTAGCATCATAGCTAAAATCTGACTGCCTGCCTGCCCCTTCATCAGTGTTCAGGGAGTGTCTCCTCTCTGGGCTATTTATAACCATACAGTTATCAAGAGGACCATTTTTTGTTTACAACAATAGTCATGTCTCAGATACCAAAAATACCTGACAATCCCTCTGGGATGATCACAGCAGAGTACAGGCTGAACTACACAGAGGGCTGGAGATAGTCGGACGCCCTCTGGGATGATCACAGCAGAGTACAGGCTGAACTACACAGAGGGCTGGAGATAGTCGGACGCCCTCTGGGATGATCACAGCAGAGTACAGGCTGAACTACACAGAGGGCTGGAGATAGCAAGAGGCCCAGGTTCCAGTCATTGCAGCCCTTTTTCCCCAGGTGACTCATGTTTTCCCTACAAAACTAAGTCAAAAACATTTATCAACATGGCATGTTAGTTCACAGAAGATCAGCAGAACCTGAGCTTGTTTCTCATTGTCACAGAAGTTCATGTCTGGACTTCACACCTGTTTAAGAACTGAGAGGTAGGAAGAGTCCTCCATTGTACAAACAACTCCATTTCACATCTAACAGCTGTAGAATTTCAAGTGGTTTCTTGGCCTGACAAAGACATCTCCTCTACTGAGTCCATTTAGGAACAAACATTCTCACTATAACTAGTTGGGCTCTACATTTTTTCCTACTTTGTTTAGGGAGAACAAAACGAAAATCCCTTTGCTCAGCAGTTGTCTTTGTGGTAGGGTAACTAAGAGCGAGTGTGCAAACATTTCAATGGTCCTCCACACAGCTGCTGTCTATGCATGTGTGGGAGAATACCACACCTAGGCCGACAAACAGCACCCCAAACGCATGAACACACAGGAGCTTTGCTGAAAGGCATCCTGCCTTTTACTAAAGGAAAATACAGGATACCGTTCTTTATCAGACTAAAATTATCCTTGATACTGACAGAATATCAGGTGGGGTTTGCCAGTGTATGAGTGACTCACTATGCAAAATAATTATAATGAAAAACTCTACATTTACATTTTTTTAATTGAATGACAATATCAAACCTGTGATACTGTTTAGCAAAAAAAGCTATTTAAATTTTGCACTTCAAAAGTCTAGAGAACAAGAAAAGTTGCACAGCTGTTTTGCAACTTTGGTTTTTCAGTCCAGTCAGCTGCAAGGGTCAAAAGGTGCATTGCTTTGCATTCAGGCACACTTACCCCCAAGCTACTGCTGCTGACAGTGATGCATTGGTGATGTAGACAAGACTTTTCTTGCAACATATACTAACAAAAAGTGCATCCCTTTCACCCAGGCTGTGGAGTATGCACCACTCCTGACTAGGAGACCTACTCTATCTACCTGCACCTGACCAAGATGTCAACTTGTCAAACTGTCTGTGCAGACAATGGCGTGTGATCACACTTCCACAAACGCCAACCCTCCCCCTCTCTCTTCCACAAACACACCCACTAACTAACCTCTCTCACTCTCTCACACACACACACACACACAGGCAGCTCTGGTGATTTGGTAATGGTCCGTTAGCGCAGGAAGTTGGCCGACTGTGATTTGATGGCAGTGATAAAGGCGTGAAGGGGTGTATCTAGCGACCCCACCTCTCTTATCTGCAGCCAGGCCAGATGTTGCCAGCTGGGGTCATCCAGAGCCTGGCAGGGTGGGCTTGCATGGGTTGTGTCTTTGTGTGCATAACGTGTTTGAGTGTGTGTGTATGTAATGAGTGTCTGTGTGTATGAATCGGATTGTGTATGAATCTTGTGTGTAGGTGTGTGCATTGTGCATGTGAGAGTGTGTGACGATAGCGGCGGGGTGGCTACGACTCTGCCTCCTGTTGAGACTCGCTCCAGTGGGCTTGAGAAAGCAAGGCATGTGGGGGAGACCGGAACAGGAACTAGAGGCCTGCAGGTCCAGGTGCACTGCCTAAAGCAGGGCTACATGGGAGACAGCAGTAGCAGCAGCGGTCCCCACCCCGACTCTCTATCTTTTTCTCTCTCCCTGGTGTGCCACATGTACGCCAAGCCAACTCACCTTGATGCATACGGCCTATTTCCTTCGCTTACTCATGCAATTCCTATGTTACATAAATAAAATAGCTTAATTGTGGCTGCGGGGTTTAATGGGATCTGAAGCTCTAAGCAAGTGATTTAAAAAAAAAAAAAATCTAGATGAAATGAATGGCATAAGTCACCGACTCGTGAATGATGGCTAGTTTTGAAAAGCAAAAGAAAATGTGCACACTATTTGTGCAACAAATATGGCGGCTTATTGAACATGAAAAATAGATGAAATATACCCAACTGGTGCAGATTTCTTTGCGGTCACAGTTTCCAAACACATCTATTTTTTTGCTCAACACTGACCTTCTCATCGAGGACACAACTCATGTTAAACACTATACATAAATCCATGAGAATTCAGCAGCTATAACACTTCTCTGGAATGTTTAGATTGGCACATCTATCTCACCTTCTCTCTCCAGACACACTGATCCTGGCTTCACTTCAGAGCAGCTGTCTCTGAGGTGGGCTGCAATCAATCCTACTCACTTCAGGCCAACACAATATTGGGCAACATAAGAGCCATCCTGGACTGTAACATTCAGGTAATCGTTTTTCCCCAGCAACATGATGTGCTTGATGTCTTACCCAATTACTGGAGAATTCTAAGGAAAGAAATAATCTGCATTTCTGTTGTAGCTGCTATGAAATCAAGCTATTGAAGACAACAATATCAAAGGACAGAGTGCTGTGTTGCTAGTGATGGATACAATGCATATGTTTGGTTATGCTTCAAGAAAAAGACCACTTGCATTTTTCGAATGACCAATTGCTCATGTGAAACTAGTTGAAGGTTATCGTATGGCTAGGGCTGCGGAGAAAAAAAAACAATAGCTCCATACTGGAAGGGAGATATAAAATGTCAAAGCATCTTGTGCTTTGCCAAATGTGGCATAACACTTTTGCCACACACTATATGGCATGTCATTTACTTATGATGATGTTTAAAACATCTATATTGGAGTTTATGAAGGATTCATTCAGCGTCAAAAGTTGTAGTTCGTTAAAAGTTGGACCGAAGTTCTACAGTGTGCCTAAAGCACCTAATGGACCTAGCCTGTGCTAAATTAAGGGCTAGATAACATGGGACAACTTTCTATTAGAGGAAACAACTGGACCCACAGACAACAAAAACAAGGTAAAAGATATGTGAATGGAGTCGGTGGTGAGAAAACAGTCAGTTAGACATGAGTGGCCTGTGAAGTGATAGCGAGCATTCTCAATAAGTGTAGACAAGCAGTGGGCTGGTGGGGGTCCCTGTGAGAGTCGCCAGTCAGGCTATCCTGAGGAAGTCATTTTCCTCCCTCTTCACTGTTGGCAGAGGGAGGGAGGGAGGGAGGGAGGGAGGGAGGGAGGGAGGGAGGGAGGGAGGGAGGGAGGGAGGGAGGGAAGAGGGGGGAGGGGGAGGATGGGAAAGCTGCCGAATATTACTGTTAGTTTCCATGGTGACTGATGCAGCTGGGAAAGTTGAGCGCTCCGTCACGTGTGTGGGGCACGAGGAGCTGTGCTGGACTGCACTGCTCCTCGCACACACACTAATACAAGCGTGCGCACACACACACACACACACATGAGCACGCACACACGCATACACACCAAGCGAGAGGACAGACAGACAGAGAGAGAGAGGAGCCTGTTCCTCCCTTTTCAAGAGGGGTCTTTCTCTTTTTCTCCCTCTGTCTCTCTCTCTGCCACTTCCTGTGGGAACTGAGCACCAAGCAGGCCCCACACACACGCAACACAGCTCCATGGCTCCCACTGACCACAAATACTGGAGACTTTTTGCATGTTGTTGATCCACAAAGTTTCTATCTCCTATTACATCAAGTAACATACAGTGGCAAGAAAAAGTATGTGATCCCTTTAGAATATACCTGGATTTCTGCATAAATTGGTCATCAAATTTGATCTGATCTTCACCTAAGTCACAACAATAGAAAAACAAAGTGTGCTTAAACTAATAACACACAAATTATTGTATTTTTCTTGTCTATATTGAATACATCATTTAAACATTCGCAGTGTAGGTTGGAAAAAGTATGTGAACCCCTAGGCTAATGACTTCTCTAAAAGCTAATTGGAGTCAGGAGCTAACCTGGAGTCCAATCAACAAGACGAGACTGGAGATGTTGGTTAGAGCTGCCTTGCCCTATAAAAAACACTCACAAAATTTGAGTTTGCTATCACAAGAAGCATTGTCTGATGTGAACCATGCCTCGAACAAAAGAAGATTGCCTCGAACATCTCAGAAGACCTAAGATTAAGAATTGTTGACTTGCATAAAGCTGGAAAGGGTTACAAAACAAAAATATCTCTAAAAGCCTTGATGTTCATCAGTCCACGGTAAGACAAACTGTCTATAAATGGAGAAAGTTCAGCAATGTTGCTACTCTCCCTAGGAGTGGTAGGAGTGGTCGTCCTGCAAAGATGACTGCAAGAGAACAGTGCAGAATGCTCAATGAGGTTAAGAAGAATCCTAGTGTCAGCTAAAGACTTACAGATATCTCTGGAACATGCTAACATCTCTGTTGACGAGTCTACGATACGTAAAACACTAAACAAGAATGGTGTTTATGGGAGGACACCACGGAAGAAGCCACTGCTGTCCAAAAAAAAACATTGCTGCACGTCTGAAGTTTGCAAAAGTACACCCGGATGTTCCACAGCACTACTGGCAAAATATTCTGTGGGCAGATGAAACTACAGTTGAGTTGTTTGGAAGGAAGGAACACACTATGTGTGGGGGGAAAAATGCACAGCACACCAACATCAAAACTTCATCCCAACTGTGAAGTATGGTGGAGGGAGCATCATGGTTTGGGGCTGCTTTGCTGCCTCTGGGCATGGACAGCTTGCTATCATCGACGGGAAAATGAATTCCAAAGTTTATCAAGACATTTTGCAGGAGAATGTTAGGCTATCTGTCCACCAATTGAACCTCAACAGAAGTTGGTTGAAGCAACAGGACAACGACCCAAAACACAGAAGTAAATCAACAAATCAACAACAGAAGAAAATACGCCTTCTGGAGTGGCCCAGTCAGAGTCCTGACCTCAACCTGATTGAGATGCTGTGGCATGACCTCAAGAGAGCAGTTCACACCAGACATCCCAAGAATATTGCTGAACTGAAACAGTTTTGTAAAGAGGAATGGTCCAAAATTCCTCCTGACCATTGTGCAGGTCTGATCCACAACTACAGAAAACATTTCGTTGAGGTTATTGCTGCCAAAGGAGGGTCCACCAGTTATTACATCCAAGGGTTCACATATTTTTCCACCCTGCACTGTGAATGTTTACACGGTGTGTTCAATAAAGAAATGAAAATGTATAATTGTTTGTGTGTTATTAGTTTAAGCAGACTGTGTTTGTCTATTGTTGTGACCTTGATGAAGATCAGATCACATTTTATGACCAATTTATGCAAAAATCCAGCTATTTCCAAAGAGTTCACATACTTTTTCTTGCCACTGTACATCAAGTAGCTAGATTTTAGCTCTGTTATTAGCTACTTTCACTAAGGTGGCAAACTGCTTCAAAGCCTTTTATTGTGTATACAGATAATGCTTATTTCGCTGTTGTTTCAGAGGCTCCACGGAAAAGAAACTACAATCAAGTATAGGAATTGGAAGCAATTATACTTTCTTTCCCATGTACCATAACCAGTTTTGATACTCTGTGGCCATGTCCCTTCTAATTTAATAAGCTAATGTACTGAATTCTGAAGCAGTGGCAATAACCAAAAGCATCAAGAGAGTAAAGTGACTGTCGTCACAAAATACCACAGACATGATGAAAAGTAAGAACAGAAGTATAATGTTCTCTGAGAGCCATGTGACTTGCTGCTGCATCACATGTGGCAACTGGACAGCAGAGTGTAGAAACAGCTGGGCAGAGCTGTATGAGAAAAAAGTGTGTGTGTGTGTGTGTGTGTGTGTGTGTGTGTGTGTGTGTGTGTGTGTGTGAGAGTGAGAGATTGCTTGGTAGGGATTTAGAGCAGTTGGAAGGCATGTCGAGAAGGGCCTGTGCCACTGCCAAGGTATCAGCACAGACCCCAACAATCCCTGAGTTGACACTGCTCAGAAAGCCATGACATCGTGTCACTCTCTGTTCCGTGGAGCCAACGTTTCTTAGTCCCGTAGCAACTAGATATTTTATTTTTTTCCTAGACTCTGGCAGGATAAAGCCTGGCCTCTGGCTCGAGGACAAATTCAGCTGCAGTCAGGGAAATCTGAGGCACACGGAAACTGGACGAGCAACTGCAGCAATGTAAACAGACATAAATAAAATGTAGAAACTGAATGTCGATGAAAGTCATGTTTGACTATCTCTGCTTGAAGGAAAACATCCAGCTCCATGAAGTTGAGGACTGTCTATCTCTGCATAATACTGCTTGAGTTATGTGGAAAAGACCTTGGCAGTGCCTATATCAGTCCAAATGGACTACCTGGTTATTCAATCCCTGACTCCATTGGGTGTGGTTCTCATCTGGAAAAAGCTGTCTGTAGTTCAAGCCAAGACATGCTGAAAGTAGAGGAAAGTGAAGGGTGAAAAGAGAGAGAGGGAGAAAGAGAGGGAAAGAGACAGCTGGTCACGATACTCAGAGGGCAAACAATAACCTAAGGACATAATTACTTCAGGTTGTAGCTGTTCGTGTAGACACTTGAAAAAACAAGTGTCTACACTTTTTGCAGTAAAAAGCTGAGGGATAGGGTTGGAGAAATGCACCGTAAATTCCGGACTATAAGCCACAACTTTTTTCCCAGGCTTTGAACCTCGCGGCTTAAACAATGACGCGGCTAATATATGGATTTTTCCCTCTTTCAATTTTTTTTTCAAAAAAAAAAACACATTCTGTGACGTGCTCAGTTTTTTGGGGGCATGAAGCTTTCATTACACCAATGAAATTGCCGAACGGGTTAAGGTCAAACAACTTTTTTGTTTAATGTTCAGATTAAATCGAGCGCTCTCAAACTTCCCATCATTCTGATTACGGTAGTCATTTTGTCACCCTCATCATGGCAGAGACACGGAGAAATGCATATGATGCAGCTTTCAAGTTGAAGGCGATTGATCTGGCTGTTGGAAAAGGAAATAGAGCTGCTGCACGGGACCTTGGTCTTAATGAGTCGATGATAAGACATTGGAAACAGCAGCGTGAGGAATTGACTCAGTGCAAAAAGACAACTAAAGCTTACTGCAAATTAAAAAAAATTGTTACAAGCCGTGTTTCGTTAAAGCCTATTTATTTTTGTTACAAGCCGTGTTTCGTTAAAGCCTGTGTAAAGTTCATTTGTTTCAATGTACCGGTAGGCACCTGCGGCTTATAGACATGTGCTGCTTATTTATGTTCAAAATATATATTTTTTTTAATTCAGTGGGTGTGGCTTATATTCAGGTGCGCTTAATAGTCCGGAAATTACGGTAACCACACTCAAATTCATAGATAGAGCTATGGATGCAAGGACTGACCATCCTTGATATAAAAATTGTAGTTTTGCCATGTTTTGAAGGCTATATAGTGTTTGTTTACTATTACTTTGTTTACAAACATTGGAGTGATACAACTTATATTTTTGGTTTTGATGGGGTACGACAACTGAACTAAGCTCATGAGGCATTTCTAAGTTCTTCAAGAATCAATAGGTCCAATCAAACAAACACTAATGAAAATAGCTAGTGTGCCAGCGTAAATGCTAGCCTGATAGGTGTAGTCCAGCAAGGCAAGTCCGTATGTCAGTCAAAGTTGACAGGTCTAAGGCTGCATTTACACAGGAAGCCCAATTCAGATCTTTTGAAGATCATTTGCATATATGATATCCAACGGATATTTTCCCTAATGTGTAAACAGCAAAAAAACACATTGAATCTGATTTTTTGATGTCAGATTTATACCACCATATGTGGATCTGAATCCTGATACAAACCTGATCCTATGTGATCTCTGTCTGGACACTCTGATTTTCTTGCACATGACCTGCTGTTAACATGACAGCCCAAAATTGAAAGAAAGAGTGACAGGAATTGAGCATTTCATCTGTGTGCTACTTCAGAGGCTACATCAATGTGAATGTGCAAATCTGATATGGGTCACATGTAAAACTGAGTGTGGACAATCAGAAAAAAAGATTGAAAATAGAAAGAAAAACAGATTTGGGTTTTTAGGGTGGCTGTGTAAACACAGCCTTTGTGATCCATACAGACACACACTAAACAGGCAATTCATTGATTTCATTAATAAGAAGGGCCCATACAGCAAAGCAGTGATTGTAGTGGTGAGATGTAGGCTATCAGTGCTTTTTCTGTAGGTTCACCCACTAAACCTCTGCCAATGAGCACATTGAAACATACAGACTAAGGCTGGTGATCGTCAGCCTACCGAACAGAGTAAAGCCAGTGTTGAAAAAGCGCTTCGCTCAGCCAGCACACCACTGCTATCTTTATGGACCTCAATGATGTAACAGAGTGGCAGTTGAAAAGTTTAGCGCTAGTAATCGTGCAAAGCTTAAAATTAACCAATTTCTGACTATCGCCTCAGTGTAAAATGGACTGTGACCCTTGGTTGGAAAAGGGATCCCCTTTATTAACAGCCTAACCTAACGTAGACTGAGCGGCGTTTCTTTCTGGTCCTGACGAGAAAAAGAAAAAAAATGTAGGGGGGTTCTCTTCTGCACTGTTCAACCAATCTAGTAAAAGTGGAGGAGGAGCTAAGATGGAGTGTCGCCTTGTTAACTTCACTAGGATAGGGGGCAGCATTCGGAATTTTGGATGAAAAGCATGCCCAAGCTAAACTGCCTGCTACTCAGGCCTAGAAGCTAGGATATGCATATAATTGGTAGATTTGGATAGAAAACACTGAAGTTTCTAAAACTGTTTGAATGATGTCTGTGAGTATAACAGAACTTATTTGGCAGGCGATACCCCGAGGACAAACCAACCAGGATTTTTTTTTGTTGAGGAATCTAGAATTCTAAGGCAGTTGCTTGTAGTTCCTATCGCTTCCACTGGATGTCAACAGTCTTTAGAAATTGGTTGATGTTTTTCCTTTGAGTAATGAAGAAGTAGCCCTGTTCAGAACGAGGGTCGAGGGAAGTGTATTGTTTGATAGAGGCGCGTGACCTGAAAGCACGCTCCACTTTGTTTTCCTCCGGTATTGAACGCAGTTTATCACGTCTTAAATTTGATCAATTATTTACGTAAAAAAATACCTAACGTTGTATTAGGAAAGTTGTTTGAAATGTTTGGACAAAGATTACAGGTAACTTCTGAGATATTTTGTAGTCATGTTGCGCGAGTTGGAACCGGTGTATTTTCTGAATCATACGCGCCAAATAAATGGACATTTTGGATATATAACGACAGAATTTATTGAACAAAAGGACCATTTGTGATGTTTAATGGACATATTGAAGTGCTAACAGAAGAAGATCTTCAAAGGTAAGGCATGCATTATGTTACTTCTGACTTTTGTGTTGTTCCTGGTGGGTTGAATTATGATTTCATGTGTATGTTTGCTGGGGTGCTGTCCTCAGATAATAGCATGGTTTGCTTTAGCCGTAAAGCCTTTTTGAAATCGGACACTGTGGTTGGATTAACAAGAAGTTTATCTTTAAAATGGTGTATAATACTTGTATGTTTGAGGAATTTCATTTATGAGATTTCTGTTGTTTGAATTTGGCGCCCTGCAAATTCACTGGCTGTTGTCGAGGTTGGATGCTAGCGTCCCACATATCCCAGAGAGGTTAACGTCCAAAAGCGGTAGTCGTGTCACAGGCTCTCTTTCTATTTCCCCTGAAAACAGGATGCTTCCGACCCTGCTGAGGGTGCTCACTGCCTGACAAGGCATGCAAGGTTTTGTGAGATCTACTTAATGTTTTGGTCCTGTAGAAGCATTGACACATGGCCACATTTAACTACTCTTCTTAATTTTACTAGGCAAGTCAGTTAAGAACAAATTCTTATTTTCAATGATGACCTAGGAACAGTGGGTTAACTGCCTTGTTCAGGGGCAGAACAACAGATTTGTTCCTTGTCAGCTCAGATTTCTGACCTTGCAACCTTTTGGTTACTAGTCCAACGCTCTAACCACTAGGCTACGCTGCCAGACGTTAATAAAGTCCACCTGTGTGCAATCTAAGTGTCACATGATCTGTCACATGATCTCAGTATATATACACCTGTTCTAAAAGGCCAAGCAAGCAGCACCATGAAGACCAAGGAGCTCTCCAAACAGGTCAGGGACGAAGTTGTGGAAAAGTACAGATCAGGGTTGGGTTATAAAAAAATATCTGAAACTTTGAACATCCCACGGAGCACCATTAAATCCATTATTAAAAAATTGAAATAATATGGCACCACTACAAACCTGCCAAGAGAGGGCCACCCACCAAAACTCATGGACCAGGCAAGGAGGGCATTAATCAGAGCGGCAACAAAGAGACCAAAGATAACCAAAGTATCTGTCCATAGGACCACTTTAAACCGTACACTCCACAGAGCTGGGCTTTACGGAAGAGTGGCCAGAAAAAAACTATTGCTTAAGAACAAAATAAGCAAACACGTTTGGTGTTCACCAAAAGGCAAGTGCGAGACTCCCCAAACATATGGAAGGTACTCTGGTCAGATGAGACTAAAATGAGACTAAAGCTATGTCTGGCGCAAACCCAACACCTCTCATCATCCCGAGAACACCATCCCCACAGTGAAGCATGGGAGTGGCAGCATCGGCAGGGATTGGGAAACTGGTCAGAATTGAAGGAATGATGGATGGCACTAAATACAGAGACATTCTTGAGGGAAACCTGTTTCAATCTTCCAGAGATTTGAGACTGGGATGGAGGCTCACCTACCAGCAGGACAATGACCCTAAGCTTACTGCTAAAGCAACAATCGAGTGGTTTAAGGGGAAACATTTAAATGTCTTGGAATGGCCTAATCAAAGCCCAGACCTCAATCCAATTGAGAATCTGTGGTATGACTTAAAGATTGCTGTACACCAGCGGAACTCCCAGTGGCTAGATGTGCCAAGCTTATAGAGACGTACCCCAAGAGACTTGCAGCTGTAATTGCTGCAAAAGGTGGCTCTACAAAGTATTGACTTTGGGGGGGGGGGTGAATAGTTAGTTATGCACGCTCAAGTTTTCAGTTTTCATCTAATTTCTGTTTGTTTCACAATAAAAAATATTTTGTAATCTTCAAAGTGGTAGTAGACATGTTGTGTAAATAAAATGATACAAACCCCCCCAAAATTCATTTTAATTCCAGGTTGTAAGACAACAAAATAGGAAAAATGCCAAGGGGTGAATACTTTCGCAAGCCACTGTATGACCTATAATTAATTACAATATGAGTGAAAAAGTTTTCCTTCCAAGAAATGGTAATCCATCCCAAACCACTCATTCCTATGAGTAACAATATTTAACAGTAACTCATAGTATCTTCACTCCAAAACCCAAAAGACTTACAAGGCTGATTTTATCTAAGTTGTTCCTTGGCCTAGCTCATACAGCCAGCAAGTGAATCTTAGGTCTCCACTGAGGATGACAATACACACCTGTGCACAGTCTTATCTGCTGATAATCATCTCAGCACAAGGAGGGTCCACCATCACGGCACCAGACACCCAAACTTTTGTTTGAGACATAAAAAAAAAAACATTTACCCCCATTCCATTTCAGGCAGGTGTTAAAATGACAAAGGCTTTTCGCCAGCCTGGCGTCAAGAAATGAAGAAAAAAAAGGTTATTAAATAAACCACCACTGGAAAAACACTGTGTGTATGATAGGTTACATTTCAGATGCCCATTTGTAACAAACTTCCTGTATCACTTATTTGATGAGTGGTGTGTATTCATGGATGCCAAGGGAAGCCAGGCTTCCTCAAAACATTGACCAATATTTTATTTATTTATTATTAAATAATGTATTTTTTGTCTCTCTGTGTTTCATAATTTTCCTTCCAATTCGCAAGAGGCTGAATGTATCTCACAGGAGAAAGCATCCAAGCGAGGGAAACAGCACCCCTCTGTCTCTGCGTGTAGGTCATCTATCTGAAGCTGTCTGGTCTAAACAAGTATGACATTGTTGCCGTCCGTAGCATTGAAGGCAAGGGAAACCAGCGAGCATCTGGCCTCCCTTAACAAAAAAAGTATAAAGAATGTTCCAATCAGAGATGAGCTAAACTGAGCGAGCTCAACTGTGAATGGTCCTGGTGCACCAAAGAAATGTGTAAAGTGTAGCCAGCTTTGATTTGGTGTCACTCCTATCAAATCCCATTAAGAGCATACGTCATTGACAGAAAAACTTGAATCTTTGCATATCGTTGTGTTGTTGTCCTCCGGTGGCTAGGTAGCCAGCTAGCTAAAATGATCCCTTTCCTAAATTAGCCATGGATGGAGATAGGGATTTGGACGTATGGTTTTAGTTCATTCTCTGTACTGGCCAGTGATTATAACGACGATTCTGATCCAACCATTAATTCATACATTGTTGTGCCCCTGGCCTGAGAGGATGGAAGTTCAACATGTAGCTAGATGTAGAAGGCTAATGCTAACGAGCTATTGTTACACATGAATGGAAGTTAGGCTAGCGAGCAAGCATTATAGTCAGGTAGCCTATGACAACAAAAATATAAAAGTGTGTACTGTATGACAGAATGATCGTCAACATGAAAGAGAGGAGGATGGCATTGCTGTTTCTCTAGAAGTACAGTGAGTCAACATTTTTCTATTTGCACGAACATACACACGCACACAAACACACACACACACACACACACACACACACACACACACACACAGAAATCAGAACACAGAAATCAGAACAATGGACAGCCACATCATATTTAGTTTACATGGATTGGACTAAATTGCTTTTGGTATCAATTAGTTGTCACTGTATTAGACTAAGCAGAGGTGATTTGATGATGTTGAAATCTTGGCGTTGAAATGGTGCTGGAATAGTGGAGGCAGCTCCTGTTTTCTTTGCGACTTGCGGTAACGCTGTGGTTCTAAATCAATAGTTGTTTAGTGGTCTGAAAATGTTGGAAACATTAACTTGCCTGACCATGCTGTAGGTCATGTAACTGTCTGTTACTGTATATGCAATATTCTTTGTGGACTGCACTGGACAGAGGTTGCTATCCGGTTTTGTGATAAAACAAAGGTGTGCCACTGTCTTCTTCTTGTTTCGGCCTTTAGGCCTATATATCCCAGTCGCGAGGCATATGAGTTAACAGGTTATAGAGCAAACCACGCAATTATCACAACACATTGGGTGTGGGGGGGGGGGGGGTCCCCAGTGATTTTACCCATGCACCGCTACTGTATATGATTTCCCTATAATCAGCAAAAACATAAAGCCACTTAATTGTGAGGTATTATTGGTCACTGTGTTGATATATTTCAACATGTGCAACCACTACTTCATTTTTTAATTTAACCTTTATTTAACTAGGCAAGTCTGTCTACATCTGTCTGACTTCCTCCATGTGTAGGAATATACTACAGATGTTAAGATATTGGTATCTCTAGACAGTCATTCATATGAAATAAAAAGTGATCATTTCTCATAAGAGTGAGATAAACATAACTGGTCAATTCAACTGAACTCAGCAGCAACTTTGCATGATTACAGAAAAGTAGACATGACTAAATTACATTCAGAACAAACATGTTCTAACATAGTTATAACACTGTCACAGAACCGAACATGTTCCAACATAGTAAAACAATGTAACAGAACCAAACATGTTCTAACATAGTTATAACACTGTCACAGAACCGAACATGTTTCAACATAGTAAAACAATGTAACAGAACCAAACATGTTCTAACATAGTCAAAACATTGTAACAGAACCTCTGCTCAAACAAACAGGGCCCTTGATGCTGTAATTTGTCAAGGGCGTAGAATGACAGGGAGGCTCAGCTCATACCCATTCTGCACCGCTCTGGCCAGCGGCTCTGTCAAGAAGGGCTGGTGGCCTGGCCGGGCTGACAGACATTGTTTATCAGTGATGTCACCACTTCCCGTGAGGGTGGGTGAAAATACCCAGATCAGCTAAACTCAGTGACAAAGAGCAAAGAGACCCAGTCGCATATCCCAGCCTTCATCAGTCATTCAAGCATGATACTTCCAACAGGCCCTGAACACCCTGGCCCTCTGTGGGAGTCAGTCATAGACATACAACCAGAAGAGGTTTTCTGGCAATGAAACAAACTATACATGCCAATAGTGCTCCGATATTCAACTGACAAAGGGCAATCCATTTGGTCTGTGTTAGTGTGATCAATATCTTAATGAAAAGATCAGTCAAATACAGCGAGGATCTCTAGACGTAAAATAAGACTTAGTGCGTTGCATGCAGGGTGTGGGAAATTCAGTTGAATTGCTGTATCACTTATGTGCTGTCCGAAACCATATTTTAATCTTCACTAACCTACATGTTTGATTTGCTGCTTTCAACCAAAATGAAATGGAAATAAAACGCTCATGCTCCTTCTGTTGCGGACCCTCTGGAGAAATAGCAGTCTAGGAGGACAACCAAAAGGGGCCCAAAGAAGTAAACACTTCACAATAATAGGGAGGGACTCCAACAAAGCCGGAGTGGTGCTGCTCCACTATGCTGGTGCTCTCTCCTTAAGCAGAGGCGATGGGCTAAGCATACAGAGGAGATGATGATCATGATGACCCTGCTTCCTGGCTTGGCCTATCAGCTCATGGCTGTATCCGGCCCTGGGTAGTGCATGTTTTCTTGGGAGCCTGCAAAAGTCCCTGCTTAATGCAGGGTTGTGCTGGGAGGTGGAGGAACTCATCTGCCTGGGCACTGTGAAGGAACTCCACCCACTAGCATGCCATTATGCAGGTGGGCACCAGAGGTAGGATATACCGGCGCCACTGCCAACACAAAGGGCTTTTGGCTATAGGCAAACCCCTGAAAATGTGCATAACCCACAGCATTTTGTAGGGGGCATGGTTGGATCGTTTAGAATGTTGATAATATTCCACTAGTAAAGGTCAATGCATTTGGGCGATTCCAGCATTATAGATGTTACATTTGCACGCAAAATCACAACTTGTCTCATAGAATGGACAAACAAAATATAAATTAAACTTTTGATGTGTGTGTCTATAGTACCCCTTGGGGGGAGTGTATATCCAAAAAAGCGGACTTCTAAATATTAGCATGTTGGAGAAATAAAGCAAATAAGAGGTGCTATGGATGTTACATGAAATGGATAAGCTTTTTGAGAAGACTGAACATATTAGCAAAAGTCTGTGAGTTTGTCTTAGATCAAAAACATAGTTAACCATTTCGAAGGAAAGGCTTGGCTGAACACAAAAATTATCGTTTTAAAAAGATTGTCATTCCCATTATTACTTTAGGGAGGAAAACTACTGTTATGGATGTTACAACCTCCGTTATGGATGTCACAGTCTGAAATAGACATTCAAATCTTAAAGATGTATTGATCAAAAGCTACAGTATCATAACACATTTGTTATCATCTGAAATGTTTCTCAAATGTAGTATAGTAAACTAAAGATTTTCATGCTCAGGTGACTTTCCCACAGAATAGCCCATATTTTTTAAATTAGCCAATCAGCTTGAAGCAGGTTCTTGGGGCCTGGGACATGGCATTATCACGTTTTTTTATATATATATATATATATATATAAAAAAACGTGATAATGCCATGTCCCATATATATATATATTCTATAAAAAAATAGAATACCAAAGCTGTAAAACATGATCCTAAATATAAACCATAAACTTAGGGAATACAATTGGTGTTTAATATGAGGGTTTCAGCATTAATTACCTAAATGACTGAACATTCCGGTAGTTTTGCAAGCCTGAGTACCTTGACCTCTGGAAAGCCACATGACATGATCATGAAACCAGAAGCTACAGTCCTGGAAATAAAAATGGGGTTGGCTTGGTGATACAAAAACATCAGATGCAAGCAAAACAATGTGAAGGAGGCAGTGGTTGCACAACAACTGTGCAAAAAGATAATAGATTAATCTTGTTATCTGTATACAGATTATAGAGGTTAAAGACATCAAAACACTATTTGACTTTTGAGGCCAATCATGAGTGCCTCTAGCTTTTGTCTTTCCTAAGAAGAGTGCAGAGACAGTGGAGTGTCAAAATGGTACAAATACATGAAGTACTGTGAATGTGCTGGAAACAAAACTGCTGAAAGAAATGTATTTTCCATTCCCTGACATTTAGGCTAGGAAAGTGCAATGAAAGGAAGGCCAGCCGAAGCATTCAAGACTGGCACCAATGGAAAGCCTTTACAACAGTTCTAAAAATCCAAATGCTTTTGGGTTTAAGAAGACTCCATTTCATTCCAAAATTCCTTGTCATGACACAAATACGATGTCAAGAGCAAAGGAGCAAAGGGCTGTCTACTCTCCTATAGCATGTTTTGTTGTTGTCCAGATATGTTGGTGGGTTTATTCGATGGGGCAGACTATTCATGTTTCAAATAGGAATATATTAGACAGAGCTGCATGACTCTTTATTCCACATGATAGAGTGTAGTTTCTGTATTGTATTGTTTCTGTATTGTAGTTTCTGTATTTTATTGGTAGCCTAGCAGTTGGAGCATTGGGTCAGGTAGACTAGCAGTTAGAGCATTGGGTCAGTAACCGAAAGGTTGTTTGTTTGAATACCCGAGTCAACAACTTGAAAAATCTGTCAATGTGCCCTTGACCAAAGCACTTAACCGTATTTTGCTCCAAGGGCGCCATACTATGGCTGACCCTGTAAAACAACACATTTCACTGCACCTGTATGTGACAATAAAATATATATATATATTTGTTTATAGTTTTCAGGTTTGGTTTTGAGCTCTTGCCACAGTAGCACCTGTTAATGTCCTCTCCCCCTCAATAAACAGGTGACTTAATGTTGAATACACTCCAATACAAGACTCAACATGGATAATTCAGCTGGTTCCCAACCTCCCAAAGCCAGTTTTAAGTCCCTGTGAAACCAGTGATACTACATAGCAATCTTTACACAACCACACCAAACTGAGTTGGGCACAGATTCCAGGTTATCAGGTTATCCAAAGGCAAAGGAAGTCCTCTTCATCCATTGGGGTGGCAGGTAGCCTAGTGGTTAGAGCATTGGACTAGTAACTGGAAGGTTGTAAGATCGAATACCTGAGCTGACAAGGTAAAAATCTGTCGTTCTGCCCCTGAACAAGGCAGTTAACCCACTGTTCCTAGGCCGTCATTGAAAATAAGAATTTGTTCTTAACTGACTTGCCTAGTTAAATAAAAATAGCACAGGCTACTGTCACCACTCAAATCCCTGTGCTTTGCTATCCACTTTCACTGGAGGACAGCACATAGAATACCCATATCATATTTGGTATATGACATTTCTAGGATTAACAAGACATGCAATAATGTTCCTGGTACTAAGGCAGCAATACTTGAATAGGAGACGTTTCAGAGGGGAGATGCCCCACACGGAGTATATCCTATTACATATGGAGCAAATCAGACTAATCTAATCACATTAGAAACGGGGAAAGAGGGGTTTGATAACAAACAACAAATGATTTGGTCCCGTGGGGTATACTACAAAGCAAGATCAATGACTTAGCTAGCCCAATAATGGACTAAAGGAGACTAACGTCACTCCTTGTAGTCCAAGGACCTTACATGTTCTGTTTAAAGGCGAATTGTCTCTCGCAACCAAAACAGCCATCTAAACGTGAATCAATTCTCAATTCCGGTAGGGTTCTAGAAAGATTAGAAAAAACCCTCTACTTTCATATCACATCAAAAATAATTTCACAAATGCAAAATATTAACTTACTGTACACTATTTTACCAGTTTTAAGACAGATGGTAGTTCGCATCTATGAATGGGCTATAACTTAGCCAGCTAGCTTCCCAGAACATTCTGAAATAACTATTTATTGTTTAAGATGAGCATTAAATGGACATGGTCTAATTGATTCAACAACCAAAAACACATATCTAAGTTTAGCTTCCTTAATAAACCAGAAAATCAATAGTGTTTTATTTATCAAAGTTAGCTGGCTAACTCGTTGATGCTGCTTTGTATTCCACCTCTGGCCTGAAAACATGACATGGCCAGATCACATTTTGTGCATAGCTAGGCTACATGACAATATACTGCTGGCCACATTAAAATACCAATACATAGCCTTGAGAAGGGAGGGACAAATACAACTGCAAAAGTGAAATGACATTGATTGCGACGCCGTATAGGAGTTGAGCTACCATTCTTACATCGTGGTTATTAGATATGATTTACCTTTCAGGGAGTGTTGACTGTATGCCGCTCATTGGGCTTCCGTTATGTGTTTTTCCCCCGACGTAGGCTTTTTTATCCAACTAGCATTTTCACCAAAATGACAACCTCTGTATTTTGGAGAATGACTACGTCTTGACTTTTTCAATGTCCGTTCAAGAGCGTTCCACAACGATGAAAATGATTTGAATCCATTAAAATGAGAAAATATACATGGGCTATTCCACAGTGTAGACTTGAATTCGTTGGCTTATTTTGTTTATTCCAGCTATTGATGTAAAAAATGTGTCCAGAAAGAGAAATCAGAGGTAAGTATAAACATGTTCTTCTTTAAAACCATTACCGGGGCGTGCATGAAATAACGCAGTTACATTGATAACACTGAATGTGGTGAAATGTTCCGAGGAAATAAAAAGTTAACCTCTCAATATCTTCAGGAGAAACATTAAATGCGAACACATTGTAGCCTGGGCATCGCCTGCCGCTGTCAGCAATAGTCTTTGTCAATGGACCACAGGGAAAATATTAGCAGACTGGCAACCTATTTGTTTCCATGAGAAATACCACTCCACAAAGTTACTCCTTTGAACAATATCTTGACAAGACTCGTCCTTGATCGCCGAGAAGACTCCTGGTCATAGTTTTCCTTTAATTAAGTTATCTCAAATGAAGCTTGGCTTCTCTCGAGTGTTCCTTATTTTTCCTTCCGAAATGTTTTCATGGTAACATTCACAATTCGCCCCTAATGTTACCCCAGACGAATTTCGTCCTTCATGCCCCGAATAATTTCCTCAACTTTGACAACAATGATCCTCGCCGCGTTCTAAAGGTTTTCCGAATCCCCCGTTAATTTACATGAGTGATCTTCACTTTCGTACAGGCCTCTCGTTCTTTACTGTACTGTAGTGCGGATGGAAAAAGGAAACGCTTTCCCACCCCCACCCCCCAACAGGGAAAAAAAGCTCCTTTCCTCTGTCCGAACACATCATTCGTAACAGCAACTTTTGAAAGCAACACACGGATCTCGACAAATTCCGTTTTCTGAAGCCTAGTTCCTATTTGAATACTTTTCATGGAATTACATGCATTGAAACCCAAACGACAGAGTACATTTTCGGAATAGAACTTTCAAAACGTTGTCAGCAGCTAGTTTGGCTGGCCAGCAAATGGGATCGTCATGATTCTAAAGAAAATGCTAAAATACAGACCAGTAGATGGCCAATTTATTGCACATGATTCCAACGGATAAATGAAATAAATGTTTATTCAGCTATCAATTTTGAGGTTATTCAGGATTACAGTTGAAGTCAGAAGTTTACATACACTTAGGTTGGAGTCATTAAAACTAGTTTTTCAACCACTCCACACATTTCTTGTTAACAAACTATAGTTTTGGCAAGTCGGTTAGGATATCTACTTTGTGCATGACACAAGTAATTTTTCCAACAATTGTTTACAGACTTTTTATTTCACTTATAATTCATTGTAGACCTCGACAAGTCTGGTTCATCCTTGGAAGCAATTTCAAGACGCCTGAAGGTACCAGGTTTATCTGTACAAACAATAGTACGCCAGTATAAACACCATGGGAACACGCAGCCATCATACCGTGTTCTGTCTCCTAGAGATGAACGTACTTTGGTGTGAAAAGTGCAAATCAATCCCAGAACAACAGCAAAGGACCTTGTGAAGATGCTGGAGGAAACAGTTACAAAAGTATCTATATCCACAGTAAAACGAGTCCTATATCGACATAACTTGAAAGGCCGCTCAGCAAGGAAGAAGCCACTGCTCCAAAACCGCCATAAAAAAAGCCAGACTACGGTTTGCAACTGCACATGGGGACAAAGATCATACTGTTTGGAGAAATGTCCTCTGGTCTGGTGTAAAAAAATAGAACTGTTTGGCCATAATGACCGTCGTTATGTTTGGAGGAAAAAGGGGGAGGCTTGCAAGCCAAAGAACACCATCCCAACCGTGAAGCACAGGGGTGGCAGCATCATGTTGTGAGGGTGCTTTGCTGCAGGAGGGACTGGTGCACTTCACAAAATAGATGGCATCACGAGAAGGAAAATTATGTGGATATATTGAAGCAACATCTCAAGACATCAGTCAGGAAGTTAAAGCTTGGTTGCAAATGGGTCTTCCAAATAGACAATGACCCCAAGCATACTTCAAAAGTTGTGGCAAAATGGCATAAGGACAACAAAGTCAAGGTATTGGAGTGGCCATCACAAAGCCCTGACCTCAATCCTATAGAAAATTTGTTGGCAGAACTGAGAAAGTGTGTGCGAGCAAGGAGGCCTACAAACCTGACTCAGTTACACCAGCTCTGTCAGGAGGAATGGGCCAAAATTCACCCAACTTATTGTGGGAAGCTTGTGGAAGGCTACACGAAACGTTTGACCCAAGTTAAAGAATTTAAAGGCAATGCTACCAACTACTAATTGAGTGTATGTAAACTTCTGACCCACTGGGAATGTGATGAAAGAAATAAAAGCTGAAATAAATCATTCTCTCTACTATTATTCTGACATTTCACATTCTTAAAATAAGGTGGTGATCCTAACTGACCTAAGACAGGGACTTTTTACTAGGATTAAATGTCAGGAATTGTGAAAATCTGAGTTTAAATGTACTTGGCTAAGGTGTATGTAAACTTCCGACTTCAACTGTATATATATAGAGATAGATACCATAGGCTATATAAGTATTAGGCCTAAATGACTCAAGTCTGAAGTGCTTTAGGCTACAGCCACAATTTGAGCCACAAATTCTTTGTTAATCATTTATAGCATCATATATTCTGCATGACAGTCTGTTTTGTGGTGTATTCTATACACTGAAAATAACTAATAGTATTCCCTCCTTTGTCTCCCTTATCCATGAGCAGAGGATGTTATGTCTGGTAATGTATCAGACTTTCCACATCTTTAGCCCATAGCATGGACAATCTAAGCACTTGGTAATTAATCATGGTATAGCCTAGGCCTACCTGCTTAAAGCACTTTATCCGGCTGCATAACATACTATAATAACATAAATTATCTCATCACAAATGAAAATCAATCAGGATTAGTTATTGGTTGTTACAGTCTTATTCATTATTTAGTCATAAAATAACCAAGGTGGTGCATCAAATGCAGTTGGTTATTGTAGGTTTTGATGCCAAAATAGGCCCAATACCTCCATTGATACTTCCAAATATCATTATCAATAGAATAATCTGTACAAAAAGAGATTCCCTAAATCATTGTGTTTAATATAGAAAATGTACCTGCAGACAAACAATAACAGTTTTCAAGGAGTGAACACTTGACCACTTCACTTGCATCATGTGACACTGATAGGTAGGGGCCTACTGTAATGTAGAGGAATTTCCCTCAGTGCAATTTCAATCTTGGGGGCACACTATCTCATGATGCTCTTGGAAACATAACATTAGCGTATACTGTCACCCAGAGGACATATAATGTATTGCAGCACCAATTAAAAAATAGTTGCAATAGCAGTATATTAGTGAGACTTGCCTCGGCAGTCACATTTTAAATATTGTACAATATTGACCAGACCAGCATATGATCGAAGTACAGCTTAGTTTTGGTTACTGATCAAGGTTATTGAACAATCAGTAACATTCCATGTAAACTGTGATGCAAGGATCAACTTTTTAACTTTAAGCTGCACACACAAAAATCTAGTTCAAGCACAACAACATGGTCCATTACACCATATTGAATACCATTACATTTTAGTCGTTTAGCAGACGCTCTTATCCAGAGCGACTGACAGTAGTGAATGCATACATTTCATTTCATACATTATTATTTATTTTTTTCTGTGCTGGGCCCCCGTGGGAATCAAACCCACAACCCTGGCGTTGCACACACCATGCGTTGCAAACACCATGCTCTACCAACTGAGCTACAGTTGGTAGAGTCTGATAATAGCATGATTTGTTTGTCAGTTTAAATTAGAAATAGTTTGAAATGTGCAATATCTAATTTGTCAAAACTAAAACACATTGACAAGGTATTAACAAACTTCACTGAGGTAGACTAGATTTTCCCTTCTTTTAGCATTCCTATGAGATTACAATAAAAGATGTGTGCTAGAGTTTGTATTCAAACCTCTTCAGTGCCACCGACATCAAACACTGATGTCAAACACTCCCTGTGAGGGAGTTCCACAATTAAAGTCAAAATGAGGTAGAGCAGCATTTGTACAAATGTTGATCAATTGTTCATCAGACATCAAACTCATCAGTTCACCATCAGTAAATGGACGGACGCAATATCGCAGAGCAGCATCCAACTTGTACTGTAGTTCAGCCACCAAGGGTAAAAGCTGATATACACCAGGGAGACTGCTACTGACTGCCAAAATATTTGAAAAACATTTTGTAGTTAAATATGCATTGGAACACACTGCCCAGGCTACAGCAGCTTATTTGCATTTCACTTCTGTTTACGTGTGGGGAAAGAGCCATAAGGATCTGATAGTTTCACACCCCTGAGCCAATCTCAGACCTCCATCCCAGATTTTACATATTGAACCTGGTTAGATGCCCTCCGCTCACAACCACCCAGCAGGTGATCCCTGGAACACAATGTCGGGACTGCAGCTGACGGTCGCCCAATGTGTCTCAGATTAAATACCTCCACCTCACCTCACTCTTCACTCAGTCTTCCCTGTATGTCCATTCACCTCTACCAACTTGCACATCTCATGCCACCTCTTGTACTTTGTCCTGCTTTTCTTGCAGGCAAACTTGGCAATGTCCACCATGAAGACCCAGGCCAGTGTGTACATGGCCAGGCCCCCTCCCTTCATGATGAGGCTGGGCCGGGGAGAGGTGAGCTCACAGTAGAGCATCATGCCACCCACGCCTACACGCACCAGGGCAAAGAGCAGGATAAAGAGCAGGTCCACCGCGTCCCCCCACAGGCTGTCGTAGCGGCCCACCTGCCGGAGGAACCAGCGGGCCTGCAGCAAGGGGTTGGTGATCTCGCTGCCGAAAATCACGGCACATGTCTCCACTGCCGACTTGCCCAGGCCCAGCGCCAACAGGATGCCTGCGATGCTCATGGTGTGGTGGGCCAGCATGACAGGGCCCTCGGTACGGACGCAGATGCACCAGCCAAAGTCGAATAGGAAGTAGCCCAGACTAACCACCAGGGCCAGGATCTGGAGCGGGGTGTTCTCTGTACCTGAGGTCACAAACGGGACAAGGTCAGTTAGTCAAGGTCAATCTCATGCTGCAATTCAAATAGTTGCCATGTATACTGAAATAAATCAAAACTTAATACACCTGCATACTTTGCGGTAACACACATCCATACCTCACCTGCATGTGTTAAAGGCCAGGGCCCATCGATGAAGCTAATGTATGCAGTAAGACATACTATGAGGATCCCATGTGTCAGTGTCACCAGCCTGCAGTTCCACTCCTTACCCCGCTGGCCATTCAGGTAACAGAATGCAAAGTAGAGTGAAATCCAGCCAATCAGGCAGCAGCACACCTCCAAAAGTAGCATTGTTGTCCCTGTACAAGGGAAACCAGAGTCAACTTGACATTACTATGTCAAACAGAGGCAATGCAATATCTAGGCATACACTAGTATAATCTCCGCTCTAGTTTTATCCCCCAATAGCCTAAGCTACATAATATTCATATCACATAATTAAAATATTTAGTGTTCATATTTTACAGTCATTGTTACATTTTGTTAAGTAACTAGGGCTACAATGTGTAAATTGTAGTCAGAGAACATGCTTATTAGTTCAATGCTTAGGCTATGACATTTCAAAACATGTACCATATGTCACACTTTTTTGGTCCAAAACCTAGGCTTTCTTAAGAATACGGTCAAACAACAAAAGAATGTAATACTTGGGCCTAGTAGCCATAATAATAGGCTAGTAACAATCAAGAAGATCATAGCCAAAATGCTAGCATACAACTATAGCCTACATACCTTTATCTTCTACTCTCCAGATGCGTCCTAACCTGGTATTCAGATCTGAAATATCAACTCCAACAAATGTCTGCCATCTTCAGCCTCCATTGGTGTTGCAATGACCTTTCAGATCTGCCTCGAAAGTCATTCGAAAAAGGCCTGGCACATTTGAAACGGAGCGCATATTAACTTTTTCACTGCAATAAAACGTCAAGCAAGCCTACTACAATAAATTAGTCCCCTAGCTAGTCTACATCCCTTGCCCCTGGTTCTCAAGCAGCTTTAGCCTCTTATGAGATTAGTCGATTCCCTCCAGCTACCCTGGCTGTAGAACAAGCAAGAGATATGCAGTCCTACATTTACTGTCTCCTCAACAGACTACATGCAACAGTCTCTATGAATGAAACTTTGATGGTATGAGAATGTAGTGAAATATAGGACATTGTAGTGAATATAGACTAGCCTAGGAAGACAGGTAGCCTCAAAATCTAGACTGAATCATGTTTTAGTAGTGGAGCGTAACAAACTAGCAACAGAGCTGAATTCAGTCTGGATTTCTAGGTGACAGGCATTACAAGCCTGGGAATTAAAAGTGAGACACAAGTGTGCAGGGTCTACCAGCATCATAACACATTCTAGGGAACTGGTGTTTCCATGTTTGATTAGGCTTCTACATGCTCAATGACATGACGATAGACAGGCTACCACATTTTCCCTCAGGACTGTTAGTTAATGACACTTAGAGCTGTGTGTGAAGCAGACAGAAGCAAACAGGCAGCTTTATCTCGCATCCAGATTAACCATAATCTGACTGTGGCAGGACAGTCAGGACTAGGTTGTCTCTGGTTATTGCCCCAAAGTACTCCAGGTCATTTGAGGTGAATGACATCTTACATCTTTGGACTAGGTTGTCTCTGGTTATTGCCCTAAAGTACTCCAGGTCATTTGAGGTGAATGACATCTTACATCTTTGTCTTCATGCAGTAGTAATGACAATTACTACTGTTGAGTGTGTGTTTCATGAAAATAACAAAATGTAACAATGTATGCATTGGACCATTGGTAGATCACACTGAAACACATTGCAGATGGCAAAACGTGATACGCTTCTGAAACATTCCTTAAAAAATACTAGTGCTGATTTAAAAATCTTTATTCTTTTTTCCAAAGCTCTTTTCCCTCTATCATTTCGACTCATTTCACAACCTAAATATATTTAAGCAAACATGATATACAGTTGAAGTTGGAAGTTTACATACACTGAGGTTGGAGTCATTAAAACTTGTTTTTCAACCACTCCACAAATGTCTTGTTAACAAACTATAGTTTTGGCAAGTCGGTTAGGACATCTACTTTGTGCATGACACAAGTAATTTTTCCAAAAATTGTTTACAGACAGATTATTTCACTTATAATTCACTGTATCACAATTCCAGTGGGTCAGAAGTTTGCATTCACTAAGTTGACTGCCTACCTTCAAACTCAGTGCCTCTTTGCTTGACATCATGGGAAAATCAAAAGAAATTAGCCAAGACCTCAAAAAAATTGTAGACCCCTGCAAGTCTGGTTCATCCTCAGGAGCAATTTCCAAATGCCTGAAGGTACCACATTCATCTGTACGAACAATAGTACGCAAGTATAAACACCATGGGACCACGCAGCCGTCATACTGTGTTCTGTCTCCTAGAGATGAACGTACTTTGATGTGAAAAGTGCAAATCAATCCCAGAACAACAGTAAAGGACCTTGTGAAGATGCTGGAAGAAACAGGTACAAAGTATCTATATCCACAGTAAAATTAGTCCTATATCGACATAACCTGAAAGGCCGCTCAGCAAGGAAGAAGCCACTGTTCCAAAACCGCCATAAAAAAGACAGACCACGGTTTGCAATTGCACATGGGGACAAAGATCGTACTTTTTGGAGGAATGTCCTCTGGTCTGATGAAACAAAAATAGAACTGTTTGGCCAAAATGACCGTCGTTATGTTTAGAGGAAAAAGGGGGAGGCTTGCAAGCTGAAGAACACCATCCCAACCGTGAAGCACGAGGGTGGCAGCATCATGTTGTGAGGGTGCTTTGCTGCAGGAGGGACTGGTGCACTACACAAAATAGATGGCATCATGAGGCAGGAAAATTATGTGGATATATTGAAGCAACATCTCAAGACATCAGTCAGGAAGTTAAAGCTTGGTTGCAAATGGGTCTTTCAAATGTACAATGACCCCAAGCATACTTCCAAAGTTGTGGCAAAATGGCTTAAGGACAACAAAGTCAAGGTATTGGAGTGGCCATCACCAAGCCCTGTGGAAGGCTACACGAAACGTTTGACCCAAGTTAAAGAATTTAAAGGCAATGCTACCAAATACTAAATGAGTGTATGTAAACTTTTGACCCACTGGGAATGTGATGAAAGAAATAAAAGCTGAAATAAATCATTCTCTCTACTATTATTCTGACATTTCACATTCTTAAAATAAAGTGGTGATCCTAACTGACCTAAGACAGGGAATATTTACTAGGATTAAATGTCAGGAATTGTGAAAAACTGAGTTTAAATGTATTTGGCTAAGGTGTATGTAAACTTCCGACTTCAACTGTATAAAAATACAAACAATAGGCAACATCATTATTTAGATTGCTGTCTGACATTTTAATATATACACCTTCGCACATTTATTCTCACACCTGAACTGGCCAAATTAACTGCACTGTAAACATACATGGGCAGTTAAATTCAATCCAACTCATACAGCTGCATAGGCTACATAGTGGCATACAGACATACTGTGTCTTATTTTCCGGTGGTCAAATGAAATTGCAGTGATTTGGACTCTAAAGTCAAAACGTTAGAGTACAGTACTGTAAAATACCAGGTAGACCATATTTAGGTCATATTGATCCAGTTTTCTGTATTAGCCACTTGTGCGTGGGCAGTAGTTTAACAGTTGCTGCGTCAACATTTTCTAACGGCAGGTTTAACAGAATCCGTCCCTGACTTTTTTTTTTTTTTTTGCTTCCAATTTGCTCTTATAGATAATGTAGGCTCAAATTCAGTTTGTGCTGCATATGACCTCAGAGGTGCCCTAAACTGATGCTATAAATATTGATTATGACATTTCACATTTGATTCCAAATGCAGACAGTTTCTCAATTGAATTTTAAAAGGTCTTCACGTGTGTCTGCTGGTTTGTATCTATTTCTTTTTCCATTAATTGACATCAATAGTTTTAGTTCTCTTCCACAACAGGCAGGCTTTCTCAGTGGTGATAGGACGTAGGGTTCCATGTGCGATACCATGACCTGTAACGCAAAGATAACAGGTTCATCTCTCATTTGTACAATACCATGTTGCCAATACAGTGTTAGACTAATCTTCTGTGTATCTCCCAAATGGCACCCTATTCCCCATGTAGTGCACTACTTTTGTCCAGGGCCCATAGGGCTCAGGTCAAAAGTAGTGCACTATATAGGTAATGGGGTGCTATTTGGGATATAGACACTGTTCACATGTCCTTGGCTGTGGTGAGCAAGTGTCCCTTACCCTGGTGAGCTGAAGGACTGGTTGACCTGAGAAGTCAGAGCAGCGGAGCCAGACCGGAGTGTTCCGGGCGAAGGCCCACGACTAGGACTATTGGGAGAGGAACTCGATGACACTAGAGCACAGAGGAATACACTCAATTTAACATGCATACTGATTTCACAAGAAAGCTTGACACTTCATACAGTTAGTTTCATAGGTTTGATTTCTCACACAGTGTCGATTTCACAGAAAATGTCTCTATGCCATTTACTTTTTCTTAAATACAGGTCTTAAGTACTACAGACTAAATGAAGTAGTCTTAAATACAGATCTTAAGTACTACAGACCCCATGGAGTAGTCTTAAATACAGGTCTGAAGTACTACAGACTATGTGAAATAGTCTTAAATACAGGTCTTAAGTACTACAGACTATGTGAAATAGTCTTAAATACAGGTCTTAAGTACTACAGACTGTATGGAGTAGTCTTAAATGCAGATTATATCAAGTACATATGGTTACACTTGCCTCCTGAAGCAGGAGGGCTGTATGATCTGGACGTGGATGCCTGAAACAACAGTTACATGATGGCTGGTGAGACAAAACACAAGACAATGCACTGAAAATGTGTTGTAGCGTAACTATGCATTACTATCACACTACTCTTTCATTACACAACTCTTATCATAACAATGAACATTGTTTGAAAGTATACTTTCAAACTGACTTGAAAATAGAGAGCTACTGTACGTATTCAGAGCTGGCCATTTCACCATCAGGAAGAAACATACGTAATTTAACCCAAAACGTTATAACTGAGAGATTTAAGGCTAACCATTCTGGAGTTGAAGTTGTGTGATTTCATTGGTGAGGTGGACACGGGGCAGTAAATCCTCTTCTGCTTCTGTCTGCGGTTACAGAACCACACCCGCACCACCTCCTTCTCCATAGACAGCTGCTCTGAGATCAGCATGATCTCCTCCGAGTTAGGCTTGGGGTTCTGAATGGAAATATTGGTATTAGGTGCTATAAGCATGCATGAGTCTTTATAGTGTCTTGTAATAAGCCATATAATATGTAGCTGCTCTGAAATCAGTGTCATCTCCTCCAAGTTGGGCTTGGGGTTCTAAAAAGTAACGTTGGTAGCTAACACTGTAAAGCCTGCCGACATAATGCTTATGACTTGTTATAAGCATGCATGAGCCTTTATAATGTCTTAAAATAAGCCATAACATATGTGTCAGCATTGCAGCTAACTCAAAATGGCTGCTATGTAGTCACTCAAGTGCCACAACAATGTGCATTATGGTGGATTGTTTTGCTCCCTGGAAAGCATGGAAAGTGCTTTTAAATACGACTTATATCAACAGTTCCTACATTATTTTCAGCATTTATGATTGGAAATGCAGGGGACAATATTAGAGGACAAACAGAGTTAACTCACGTCAAGGAAGCGTTTCTCCAGGGTGAGCTTTATGTTGGTTTCGATGCTTGTCCTCTTTTTTCTTTTCCTTCCATAGCCTTCCATTAGGGGGGGTAGAGAGACAGCGTTGCTCATAGAGTCAGAGGGGCAATTCTCTGATTTGGAAAGAGCATGAACATGATTTACCAACATACATTTCCTCTAAAATACATTTCCAGCCAATATAACAAAATGAATATCCTCTTGACATAGAAATAGTGTGTAAAGTGGAGAAGGTTGAGAGTGGAGCAGGTTGAGAGCTTCAAGTTCCTCGGTGTCCACATCAACAAACTAGAATGGTCCAAACACACCAAGACAGTCGTGAAGAGGGCACGACAAAGCCTATTCCCCCTCAGGAAACTAAAAAGATTTGGCATGGGTCCTGAGATCCTTGAAAGGTTCTACAGCTGCAACATCCTGACAGTTTGAGAGCATCCTGACAGTTTGCATCACTGCCTGGTACGGCAATTGCTCGGCCTCTGACCGCAAGGCACTACAGAGGGTAGTGCATACGGCCCAGTACATCACTGGGGCTAAGCTGCCTGCCATCCAGGACCTCTACACCAGGCGGTGTCAAAGGAAGGCCCTAAAAATTGTCAAAGACCCCAGCCACCCCAGTCATAGAGTGTTCTCTCTACTACCGCATGGCAAGCGGTACCGAAGTGCCAAGTCTAGGACAAAAAGGCTTCTCAACAGTTTTTACCCCCAAGCTATAAGACTCTTGAACAGGTAATCAAATGGCTACCCGGACTATTTGCATTGTGTGCCCCCCCCCCCAACCCCTCTTTTATGCTGCTGCACCTCTCTGTTTATAATATATGCATAGTCATTTTAACTATACATTCATGTACATACTACCTCAATTGGGCCGACCAACCAGTGCTCCCGCACATTGGCTAACCGGGCTATCTGCATTGTGTCCCACCACCCACCACCCGGCCAACCCCTCTTTTACGCTACTGCTACTCTCTGTTCATCATATATGCATAGTCACTTTAACCATATCTACATGTACATACTACCTCAATCAGCCTGACTAACCGGTGTCTGTATGTAGCCTCGCTACTTTTATAGCCTCGCTACTGTATATAGCCTGTCTTTTTACTGTTGTTTTATTTCTTTACTTACCTATTGTTCACCTAACACCTTTTTTGCACTATTGGTTAGAGCCTGTAAATAAGCATTTCATTGTAAGGTCTACACCTGTTGTGTTTGGCGCATGTGACAAATAAACTTTGATTTGATAAAGACATGCAATGGCACATCATGTAAATGACTGAGAAATACCAAACCATCTACAAAATATACATTGAGTGTACAAAACATTAGGAACACCTGCTCTTTCCATGACATAGACTGACCGACCAACTTAATCCAGGTGAAAGCTATGATGCCTTATTAAATCCACTTCAATCAGTGCAGATGAATGAGATGAGAGAGGTTAAATAATGATTTTTTTGCTTTGAGACAATTGAGACATGGATTGTGTATGCATGCCGTTCAGAGGGTGAATGGGCAAGACAAAAGATTAAAGTGCCTTTGAACGGGGTATGGTAGTAGGTGTCAGGCACACAGGTTTGAGTGTGTCAAGAACTGCATCGCTGCTGGGTTTTTCATGCTCAACAGTTTCCCATGTGTATCAAGAATGGTCCACCACCCAAAGGACATCCAGCCAACTGACACAACTGTGGGAAGCATTGGAGTCAACATGGGCCAGCATCCCATGCCCCAACAAATTGAGGCTGTTCTGAGGGCAAAAGCGGAGGTGCAACTCAATATTAGGAAGGTGTTACTAATGTTTGGTATACTCAGTGTATTGTTATACTGTATAGTACCTGCGTCACTCAGCCACTTCTCAAGTAGAGGCTTCAGCTTGCACATGTTCTTGAAGCTTAGGTTGAGGGCCTCGAAGCGGGAGATGGTGGTCTGACTGAAGTCATTCCCATACAGCTTCCCCATAGCCAGGCCTACATCACCCTGATACACACACAGTGAACATATTTGAATCTGATTACGGCAAACTTCCAAATTATAATCTCGTTTCAATCTACGTCATGAATTCAATACCTGTATTACATTATTAATCTCCTTCAAGTGTGTTGACTACAGAAATGTTAAGTCACTTCACTCCTGCCTTTGCGCCAGTGGCGGTTCTAGACCATTTCAACTGGGGGGGCCAAGCTGGGGCTGGTTGTACTGTTAGAGGGGCCAGTTACATTAGACGTTATTGTTGTCATATCGTTTTCTTCACTGTATTGCAGGCATTAGCAGGCAAAAGACCATGTTCATAATCATCATCGTTGCCACTGTCTAATAACGGATGTAAAAAAAGAACGATAGCAAAAATTTGTTATGTAAAAATTATTTCATACTTCACATTCACAGGGGCCCCAGAACCGTTAGTGCTTTGCACTATGTGTGTTTCAACAGTTAAATGATATCAGAATGAGCAAATACACCAAGTACAGAAGTTAGGTGGCATATCAGTAATCAGAGCCAGTGGCGGTAGCTTCAAGGTTAGAGAGGCATGCCAGTAACTGAAAGGTTGCCATTTCAAATCCCAGGACTGACAGGAAAATATCTGGTGGGATTGAGAATCACAATATTAGGTGCCACATATTGCCATTGTGCCCTTATGCAAGACATTTAACCCCTAACCCGTTCAAGGGGCGCTGTTCTGTGGCATCTAGACACTTTTGTTAGTGTATCAGTATTTCTGGTGTCTGGGGGGTTGGGAAAAAAACATAAAATGGCAAAAATAATAAAGTTGTATTGTATTTTGAGCCAGTGGCCCTCGCTACCTGGGTGAAGCCCAGTTTGATGCGTCTCTGTTTGAAGGCCTTGGCAAACTGTTCCAGCTCCTCCAGGTCACTGGCCTCATCCTGCTGGGGGGGGGCCATGTGTTTGGGGACCTGCAGGTGGGACATGTCCAGGTGGCCTTCCATGGACGACGACGTCAGGCCCGACCGACTCATGGCCTTTAGGGAACACAGTGGTGAGTAGGAATACTGTTAAATGGGTGACGAAAGTAAGTGTGTATATGTTTAGCCATGTGAAAATTATAGCACTGTTAGAAACCTTGTACATGCAAAAATGGAATATGTTTGTGTCTTATGCAAATTTCTCTCTTCATAATTCCTCATATTAATATATTTGACTATCATTGGAAGTTCTATGATAAATCCTTATCCCTCTCATGGTCTGTCCTGTAAAGGGTTAATTCTGTTATCAAGTTCAAGGACCCGGATGCATGACCTGTAGTGTTGCCCTATTGATAACTTTACTTACATTTCTCTGCCTCATCCGTATAGCTAATCATGTCAGCTGGTGTAAGAAGTGGGATTTTTACCTGAGGTGTCAATGCTAACCCAGGCTGGTGCTGGAGGAGGCCTGACTGGCTCTGGGTGGGAAAGCTGAGGAGGTTCTGCTGCAGAAGTGCTACACGGGGGAAAAAATACTAATTCATTCAATTTATTTAGAGAAGTATCATAGATATTGTAACTTTCACACTTCCTACATTTTTCAGAAATCCTGTTTGAAGGATTCCCAGTTGGAGGATTCTCTCTCTGCTTATTCTCTCCTGATTTCGGGAGTCCTCAAACTGGTGTAGCTAAAAAACCTGTGACTTTTGGGAAAGTTTCCAGAATATTGCAACCCTTTCATTTCATTGTCCATGTGTACCTTGGTGCCCCGTGTGTTGTGTCTGTGAGAGGAGGAAGGAGGATGGGGGTGAGAGGTGGTGAGAGCCTGGCATAAGCACCAACTGCTGCATGGTGTGCAGGGAGGAGAGCTCCTGTTGAAACAACATAAATACAATCTTAGATTTGTCATTTATTTAACCTTTATTTATCCAGTTGAGTTGTTGAGATACAATCTCTTTCGCAGGAGAGACCTGGATCTAAACCAAAAAACAACCATCCAAATGCCCTCATTACGGAATGAGAGTTTTCTCCCATTCTTAGAAAATGATAAATAATTATAGCTTAACATGACATTAAACATGGGGCCAGGGGCTGTACATATCAAACATATTAGGGTAGGAGTGCTGATCTAGGATCAGGTCCCCCCCATTCATATAATTGTATTAATGATGAACTTAAAGGCCTCTGATATATTGAGACAGAAGATGAGTAACCTACCCCTGATAGCTGGCCACCAGATATTGGGGCTCCTTGTGTCAGGTGACATGTCTTGTGTGATAAGACAGAATGGGGAGAGTCATTGAGGACCTCTGTCTTGATCTGGAAACCAATCACATCACAATATTACTCACTTTTCTATTCCTACTTTTTGATGTTGCAATTGTCTTTAGAAGAATAACAGTACATAAACACAGTCTTGTCGTTTTCACTGGAAATGTGGATATCAATTGTGTGACCAATTGACATAGACCAAATGTCAGCCTGGTTGTTCTATCTTGTCATCTACAGTATCAATGTTATTCCAACTCTGATCCTCCAGTACCCCCAACAGCCCAACTCCAGTCCTCCAGTTCCCCCAACAGCCCAACTCCAGTCCTCCAGTTCCCCCAACAGCCCAACTCCAGTCCTCCAGTTCCCCCAACAGCCCAACTCCAGTCCTCCAGTTCCCCCAACAGCCTAATTCCAGTCCTCGTGTACCCCCTACAGCCCAACTCCAGTCCTCCAGTAACCCCAAGAGCCCAACTCCAGTCCTCCAGTATCCCCAACAGCCCAACTCCAGTCCTCCAGTTCCCCCAACAGCCCAACTCCAGTCCTCCAGTCCCTCCAACAGCACACATTTTTGTTGTAGCCCCGGACAAACACACCTGATTTAATTAATTGAGGGCTTGATGATTAGTTGACAAGTTAAATCAGAAGCTACAATAAAAATGCATACTTTTAGGGGTACTTGAGGACTGGAGTTGGGAAACTGTGTGTGTGCGTATGTGTGCTCCTTGACCGGTTGGGTTAGGCTGCAGGACTTGTTAAACAAGATACGAACTCTGATAAACACCCTCCCCTCAGGCAGTGTAGTATGCAAATAACCCCCAGGACTAAAACAATAAACCTCCCTTTAACAATCTCCCATTGCCAAATGGATAGACATAGTTTAGGAATAACTAAACTAAGATAATAGGTTTTAATAATAGGTGGACATTTTGAGGTATATAAAGAGTAGTGTGAAAAGATGTCATGATCTTAGTGGAACTGTCCAGCACACTCACAATAAGTGGTATTGAGTTCATGTAATATGACACTAGATGTTCTTATTACATGATTTCCACAGACTAGAGAACATTACTTTCAGTATTGACAGACATCACAATCAATATTTCTGTTACATGTACAAGACCAATCTTATTTACAATGACGGCCTTCCCCCGGCCATACCCTAAACCGGGCGACGCCGGGCCAATTGTGCGCCGCCCTATGGGACTCTCAATCACAGCCGGTTGTGACACATCCTGCAATCGAGCCAGGGTCTGTAGTGACGCCTCTAGCACTGCGATGCAGCGCGTTAGACTGCTGTGCCACAAGGGAACCCATATGGTATGAAGTAAAAACCTTTTTTTTAAATATAAAATAAATGATAAACATAGTTTTCCTGTAATGTCCTACTATCTATTCTCTAAGAATTTGTTCTTAACTGACTTGCCTAATTAAATAAAGATTAAAGAAAAAAGAAAAAAAAGTTGCTCACAGTTCAATTCATTCCCACTTATGGATAGCTAATCTGAAGTTAAAATGACATGTGTTTTCTATACTCACTTGTCTGGTGAAGTCAATTCCATTTTGTTCGTTGTCTGCAGGAGAAAGTAAATATAAATGATTAAACAGTCATAAATTACAATGTCATACCTATCCCCAAGCATATTAGGGCCACTTTGTGGTTTTCTGTTTATTAAAATAGGCCTACACCTGAAGTAGCGCTCTGGATAACATTATGGATGATTTTTGATAATTAAGATACACAACTCAATAATAGGCAAATTGCTAACACTTTATAATAACTTTCATGAATAAGGCATAAATGCTTGTAAATGTTTATAAATAGTTGCTAAATTATCATACATTTTATAAATTATTATAAATTGTAACGCTCATAATACTTATAATTGTTAATACATGTTTACAAATGATGTAATAGTTTATAGATAGTTTATGCATTTTATTTCACGAAAGTTATTATAAAGTGTTACAGGCAAACCACATATTGAGACGCCATGCCCACTGAAACTGAGAAGCCCTTGTGCCTCACAAGTGTGTCCTCAATTTGTAGGATAAAAATACACAAGATGTAGTTTATTTAGACAGTTTCTTGGCACTGACCATATATATCCTCATCAGGGCTATAGTGTAAAAAAATCCAACACAGCCATATGGATGATTCACCACCATATGGAGCGCATGATTACAAAGGTTATGATCACATTAACCCTTTAAGATACTGGCACCCTCCCTACAACACAACGATGCCATACGAGAAAGAGAGTTCAAAGGTCTGCTGTGTCAGGTAATCTTCCCTCATTTGAATTTCAAATAGGACCTCTGGGAGTTTGCGGAGAGTGATGTGCCTGCTCGACCCACAGTATGGAAATCTCCCCCCCACCCCCAGGCCAAACTTCCAGTATGGAAATTATGGTGCCATGCAAATCAGCTGCGTAGCCTTGACAACCTTTTCAGGCCTTTCCATTGTAATGTTTACAGACCCCCAGGTGCACTACACACATTGACTAACTCTAAACCCAGAACTATAATTGAACTGGGATAGCATTTGCAACACAGGATAGAACAAAACTTTGAACTCTATGTGTACTGTATTATTATTATTATTATTGTACTATCGTATTATACAGAATTGTCTGGCAGCATCCAAGTACCCTTATGTCAGTTCAATCGCATTTTAACATCGGAAGGCTGGGGATGATGGTATACCAAGGACACACTTATACAATTATTAATCACTGGGAATAGTGGTCAGGTGTGCGTAATGAAGGTTCCGGAGGGATCTGTGACAGAACCCCCCCCCCCCCCCCCCGATGCGTTGCACTAGCAGCGCAATGACACCGGCCTCGAGGACGATCACAGGAACGCAGTGCGGGTCGTTCAGGACCTGATGAAGCTGCCGAAGTTGCGTTGTCGTCGGACGGGCCAGTTGCCGCTGCCAAAGTTGTGGCAGCGTCGGATGGACCAGTAGCAGTGGCGTCGGACTGACCGGTTGTAGCGGCGTCGGATGGGCCAGTTACAGCTGCTGAAGTTGCGTCGTCGGACGGACCCGTTGTGGCTGCCGAAGTTGCGGCAGCGCCGGATGGACCAGTAGCAGCGTTGTCAGACGGGCCATTCCCGCTGTCTTCCTTAATGGTCGATTATTCTGTCACGTTGGTATAAAGGGTTGGGAGACAGGCGCAGGAATGCGTAATCGTTTTTTTTAATTTCATGTAGTTCTATGTACTTTTCTGTGGCTATAATTTTTTTACGGACCGTATATGGCACTCCATCGCTCTGTTTGCATGAAATGTGTAAGGCCCTTTAGACCCTTAGACCAGCCCAGGCCACTGCCTGCATTATTCTAACCCTTATCCTGAAGAGACCATAAACCTTTAGTGGCTCTCTGGATAGTGCTTTCAAAAGTGTATTTGATTTGCACAGCAGCATATTCTAGATGATGGAAGGAGTTGACACTCAGAATAGTCTGCCTGGTTGCATGCTCTTGATGACTACTCAGACAGGTTTTCAGTCTAAACTGAACGCCATGGGACTGCCAGTTTCTGAGTCAAGTGTCAACACCGTCCATCCAGGATACACTGCTATGGAAATCAAATGCACCTCTGAGAGCGATATCTGGAAAGCCACTTTCTGCAATTAATCATTGTAATTATACAATAAAAATATATTGATAACTCAGTAAATAGACTCTTAATTCAGTTTCTGGAAAGAATGTCACCAAAAGATTAAGGTTGTAATATATCATACAATATCAATTAGCTTAGGGGACATCTTCTCAAAGGGAAGGCCTACCACAGCTAAACCCGGACGACACTGGGCCAATTGTGCACCGCCCAATGGGACTCCCAATCACGGTCAGTTGTGATACAGCCTGGAATCGAACCAGGCTCTGTAGTGACACCTCTAGCACTGAGATGCAGTGCCTTAGACCGCTGCGCCACTCGGGAACATATACAGAATTTTCTTTCTGACCTATATTTCATGCAGACTTTTAATTCACTTTTCAATTAGGGAGTCAAGTTGTTAGTTTAATTTTGGTTAATTTGTGTTGAAAAATAACACAATAAAACAATGAACCGCAAGCTGTGTGAAAAGATGCATGATATCATTGCTATCAGGGTAAAATTATTGTGATAATTTCCTCTCTGACCTGATGGTCTTTTATAGTGTTGTGGCTATTAGTGTTAGATTATATGAAATCATATCTGGTGTGATCGTTAGAGGATCCTTTGAGGTGAAGTTGATTCAACATAAAAGGTTAAGGCACCCAGCTGCTGCTGCACTCTGACTTCAAGTTTACTCAACTCTGGGGCAGGAAAGTTCTACTGACATTAATTCCTAGATTTGCCAAAGTTTTTATTCAGAATGTTTTCAAATTCTCCCAATTTTAAGTCCAGCTAACTTGGATATGTAATGTATTTGGACTTTTTACAAGTGATTTGCTTGAATGATAGCTGAGGCAAATGCATGATGGAACTTTAAATGCCTATTTTGTCAGATTTTGTCCAAAGAAAATAACTTCTATACACTATGCTGCTCTATCTGAATCCAAGTTCCACATTTTCATTTAGTTTGTTCTGTATTTTACCACCTCGTCCATATCACCTGGGGCTGTGACAACTTCTCTGCAAACAGCTTGAGGTACACACATTACATCCTGGTAGAGCCGCCAACCAACAGAATCAACACATCCAATTTTAGAAACACTCTCAGAAACACTTATTCCAGTTGTTTTTGGTGGGAGATGTTGGCTGTTGATAAGGTACTATCAATCAGAAAGATTATACAGAGAAATAGTAATTCACTATTCACACTGTGGTAATCAACACACCCTAATGGCCCACTTATCAGCAAAGGACTGTACAAGAAATGTTGAGACACATTTACAGTGTTATTGATAAATACAGCCTATAGCTATCAAAACAAATGTCCAGACACACCAGAACTTCCGAAATAATAAACAACCATAGCAATGTGAAACTGTCATGCTCAGCCTGGAGGCTCCACATACTCTTGCATCCAAAATCCATGACAACATTTGAGTAAGAAAAGCACACACACTAAAACATTTACTGTCAACAATTAGTGTATAATATTCAATGTTATTGGGGGTGTTCTGTTTCAGTAAATGTGTCTGTTTCAGTTAATCATTTCAATTAAAAAAGCAAAATTATCTATTTTTCAATACAAATCTGTATGTAAGTATGTACCACAGATCCAGGGATACTAAGCACACAATGATTCCTCAGAGATATTACATAATTAAAAAGTAGTAAATAATAACAAAATCATATTGTGCTACTAAAAGCTATCAAATAAAGAAATGTTGAAATGAAATGTTTGTAGGGTAATCTTAACATAAGAATAAGCAGAAATGTCTTTCTGTAAGTATATTTTGTTTTTAACACCACTATCACCAAGAAATACATTTAGCAGGAGCGATGGAGAAAAGTAAACATCCTTTTCCAAGATATATGTCATCATAATTTTTTCTGATATGCCTGACAAGAGATAACGACAAACTGACAAATTAAAAGTAGACATTGAAAGGTGAAACATCCTTACCTGCTTGTTCATGGTGAGCCTCTGAGTGTTCCACTCCGTCTGTGCTCATCTTAATATCTGTAAATGATAAATACTGCTGATTTTCCTAAAGGACTGTAACTTCGCTGGAACAATGCAGCACTCAGCTCTACCAGTAAAATGATCTTGAGGTTATTCTAATGCGGCGTACTTTCAAATTTTCTCCCACATGTGATTGCTGTTATAATATTCATAAGTTGGAGGGTATCCCCATTCAGTATTCAGCACAGTTGCTCCAGCTCTCCTCCCTATCTGAACTCACTCAAAACCAAATGGATCAAGTCAACAGACACTCACAAAGTTTGGTGAAATGGCTTAAATTGTTTTACTTTATATTAATTACATTGAATATAAGAATTTAAAACGTGAACAGGTAATTTATAAATGTTTTATTAAAAAAAAATATATATATAAATTACTTACCTGGATTTAACAATTGTTCCACTGACTGGTTTAGATAGTACTATGTGAATATGTCCCTTTTGTCTCTATAAAGATGCTGGTATTGGGATGGAAATGTATAATATCTACTAGTGGTCATCTGCATTTACCTAAGTGGGTGTGGAGGAAAATGCACCTTTTTCAGTACCCCACACAGGCAGATAGAGAGGCATTTGCATACGTCTCTGGTGTGTCCTATCCAGTCTCGTTTTATTTTTGCATAAAACAACAATGGGTTGACTGCGAACTTCGAAAAGTTGCTTTTCAGTGTATGTGTTTGTATAAAGAAATGAATAAGCGGACAGCATGTTGCGATAATAACTTAGCATCAAATCAGGACAAATTGTGGAGAGAATAATAAGCTTTACATCATAGTTATTTGTTACTGTGGAACAAGATTGAAATCTACCAATGGGCAGACAAAATGGGCAGACCGCCAAAATGGGGCCAAAACTTATAGTACCTTTCATGAATCAGCTTTATTTAATAATCAATACATTTGTATTTCATTATTTGTAAACCTTTATAAACATGTGCATTTACAAGCATTACAATTCATAAGCATTTATAACATTTTATTAATGTATAAACCATGATGACAGGTTTGGTTCAAGTGCATTCTCATCTGTTTCTATTCACTACAAAACATTGTGCTAGCATGTTTTGAGATGATGCAACAACCACAGGTCTGTCTGCCTGAATGACATCTAAGCATAAAGAAAAGAAGGCATGGGACACAAAGACCTTTATGCAAATGAAGTTGGTCAAACTTAAGACACATAAAGATAATATTTATGTCCAGAGGGAGAATGGCACAGATGACTGAGTAAACAGCTGATTACTCCTCTCTTTGGTTGGCTTGTTGAAACAGCATCTTCAACTGTCTTTCATGCCATTGGATACGCTCCTTCACCCTTTGTTCCCACAGAAAGACAAACACACACATGTGCATGCACATACCATAGGCGAATTTACCATATATGGTCAATTCCAAAATAAAATAAATAAATAAAAGCCTATTTCGGCACAACCAATAATTACGATTGAAAAGTAAAACCGTGAGTCTATGATAGAAAGACAAGTGATGCAAAATGTATTATTTAGACTAATATATTCTTGTTGTCCACTTCAAGTTCATAGACACTGATCAAACAAAAATATTGTTAGGAAACAGGAAGTACGTTTTTAGGGCACAGGTAGACAGTACGCAACATGCAACAAGTTCAGCAATTTTACCGAGCTACAGTTGATATAAGGAAATCAGTCAATTTAAATAAATTAATTAGGCCCTAATCTATGGATTTCACATGACTGGGAAGGGGCGCAACCATGGGTGTGGGTGGGCTTCCCACCCACTTCCCACCCACTTCCCACCCACTTGGGAGCCAGGCCCACCCACTGGGGAGGGGAAGAAATGTGTTTTTCTATATGTGGACCACAAAATGTAAATCTGGTCAAATGGTGCTTTTCATTAGCTGTCCGGGTGGCTGGTAGCAGATGATTCCGCACGTGAAGAAGCTGGATGTGGAGGTCCTGGAGGCAAGCACTAGGCAGAATAAATGATTGGTTTCCTCAGTGCCTATGCGGTCCAGGTTTTACAGCCACTGACCCCGGCACACATAGGTTAGAGTCGGCATGGGTTTGAATTCAGCCCACTGCTCTTTGACTCACAGATGTCTATTTTTGAAGCATTAATTCCATGTGGTTACAGGGCTAAAACAGAAACAACTCAAAGGTTTACAGTTTAGGCATTAATTCCAAGTGGTTAAGGTTAGGGCTATAGTTGGGGTAAATAATAAAAAATGACTCGCCTACGGTTTGCATCATCAGTATTCTTCCTAGTATTCTCAGTGCTTGTCTAAGCAGCGCGCTCCGGCTCCAGTGATCAGCCTGAGCCTACAAAAACTACAATTTCCATGTTCTGCTAAGCATTCAAAATATAACGAGTACTTTTGGGTGTCATGGACAATGTATGGAGTAAAAAGTACAATATTTTCATTAGGAATGTATTGAAGTAAAGATAAAAGTAGTAAAATATAATAATAGGAAAGTAAAGTACATGTACCCCAAAAAAACGACCTAAGTAGTTTTACTTAAGTACTTTACACCACTGGCGCAGCCATGGGTGGGCCTGGGAGTGCACTTGGAAGCCCGACCCACCCACTGGGGAGCCAGGCCCAGCCAATCAGAATGAGTTTTCTCCCACAAAATGACTTCTATATGTGGACCACAAAATGTGGTTGTAGGCAAATCTGGTCAAATGGTGTTTTTAATCAAACTGCTAGATATGAAATGTTTGTTTAAGTCAGTTTAACAGCATAGTTTATATTTAACTGAGCTACAGGCTAAAGCTATTATGTAGCTGTTAACTCTCCGAAATGTATTTAGTCAGGCAACCTTCAGTCCAGTCATCACCAGAGGGCAGTTAAACTCCACAATGGATGTTTGTGCATTATATGGATGGAACATACAGGTAACTGCCAAAATAAAGGAAACACCAACATAAAGTGTCTCAATAGGGTGTTGGGCCACCATGAGCCAGAACAGCTTCAATGTGCCCTGGCATAGATTCTATAAGTGTCTGGAAATCTATTAGAGGGATGCAACACCATTCTTCCACAACAAACTCCATAATTTGTGTTTTGTTGATGGCGGTAGAAAACACTATGTCTCAGACACCGCTCGAGAACCTACCATAAGTGTCAGAATGGTGGGTGTAGCTGGTGTATGCAGTCAGGTGCAGGAGAGCAGAGAATTGGGAGCAACGTAACTTTACTCAGAATAATGAATGGTGCAAGGTAAAACAATACACTTGCCCAAACACAGACTCACGAACATCAACTTTTACGCACGGGCAAGAAACAGCACCCGTCGAAATAACCAGTCACCAACATTACCGAACATGACAATAAACAATCCCGCACAACACCATGGGGGAAACAGAGGGTTAAATACATGAACAATAATTAGGGGAATGAAAAACAGGTGTGTAGAAACAAAGACAAAACAAATGGAAAATGAAAAGTGGATCGGCGATGGCTAGTGGACCGGCGACGCCGACCGCCGAGCGACGCCCGAACAAGGAGAGGAACCGACTTCAGCTGAAGTCGTGACAATAAGTGTTCAATTGTGTTGGTGACTGAGACACACATTAGACTACTATTTTAAAGTCACTGAGATCTCTTCTTCTAGCCATGGTATTTTTATACATGACCCTAAGCATGATGGAATGTTTTAATTGCTTAATTAACTCAGGAACCCCAAATGTGTGGAAGCACCAGCATCTTTACCATGAAGACAAGTTGGAAGACGGGGAGTGTTTTCCAAAGCATGGTTTTAGATGGCGCATTATGATGTTTATATACCCACAAATCTAATGAGCTTTGCAATATGATACTGTCATGACGTTGCCCTCTCTCTGGGAACAGGGAGCACAGTTGACCCCCTCCCCCTTGCACCATCCCCCTACCTACCTCTCCCTACCCAGACCCTGTGAAGGCGGTCGTAAAATTCTAAAGGAGAATGTCCTGCCACATGGTCCAGTTGAGACAGAGAGGGGTTTCATAGAGAGACAAAGGAAATTCTTCCAACTCACAGAATTGGGGAACCGAACGACATTTATGTTCTGGAGAAGTGTAACGGCTGTCTGTGGAAGTAGACCAAGGTGCAGCGGAGTTAGTGTTCATCATGATTTTAATTGAACAACGTGAACACTATACAAAAACAAGAAATTAGAAAACTGACAGCCAAACAGTCCTGACAGGTGCAAAACACTCAACAGAAACAATTACCCACAAAACCCAAAGGAAAAACATGCTCCTTATGTGTGACTCCCAATCAGCAACAACGAGCTTCAGCTGTGCCTGATTGGGAGCCACACACGGCCCAAAACAAAGAAATACAAAAACATAGAAAAAGGAACATAGAACGCCCACCCAATGTAACACCCTGGCCTAACCAAAATAAAGAACAAAAACCCCTCTCTATGGCCAGGGCGTTACAAGAAGGTATAAAAGATCGGTGAAGAATCCAGCTACGAACTGGTCCGCTTGGTACAATTTTGTGATACCCATTGGAGACAATAGTACCATATTACCATACTAAGGTTTATATAATAGCCTTAGCTATGGGACTTGCATCTAAATGGTTGTATATAATGATTTAACAAGATTAAAGCTATTTGGAATATGTTGAGAGGCTATGTACTGATGTTAATGTGATAGAATTGTATTTCTGTTCAAAGCTTAACTCAGTCATCGGCACGCCCCCAGGGACACAGACAAGACCTGGCATCATGAGACAGCCTTTTTCTGTCATTCCGAATAAAACATCCACCCAGGGTTACTTTCTTCAGACCAGGCCTCCACTCCATTGTGAGTTGGCCAATAGGTTTGACCATACATTCCTCTACTGAACTTTACCATACCACGTGGTTAAACTATCGATACAGAATAAGAACAAGTCTTTGATATTAAGTACTAGTCTGCAGCTAGAATTCGGTATCATTGAATGCGAAGACCGACGAAACATTCATTCTATAACGACATTAATGAATGTTGCTTTGAAAGATCCATTCTAACCGAGGGAGAGAGAACGCGGACAAAACTCTCCAACAGGACAAAAACTCTCCAACAAGGATCCCGACGACACACTGAGCGTAAATATATATTGATTGCAATTGTTCCCGAATAAGTGAGCGTTCATGTGCAAAGGACTAGCATATCAATTGTTAATATTTATCAACTCTGTAGGGTCTTCTCAGCTGACCCCCCCTTGTTGGTTTAACAAGCCGCCATGCCGGTTTAGCCCACTAGGGCACATTACTCTACCAATTCTTTGTGACGATAACTACTGTTTGTATGCTTTATGTGAATTACTTTGTTTAGTAAATAAATGATTTTAAGACAGTTGATGTATGGATGATTTAGTAAAGACTGGGTTTGTGCAGATACAACAATTTACGACGTTTGGAATGAGACGGACGCGAGGTAAAATACATCATTTAAACCAGAAGATAATCGGTCAGATACTATAATATAATATATATTGTTATAATATAGGAAAGTTATATTAGGAAAATTCTAACTTTGTAATCTGAATATTTTCCTTGGTGCCCCGATCTCCTAGTTAATTACAATTAAACGATTAATCAGTTTAATCGCGTAATAATAATAACAGGGAGTTATTTTGATAAACATGTCTTCAGTTAATGGTGCCCAAAGACACGACAATACCCAATAGAAGAAGCATTAGTATGAAGACAATTTAGGATTTTAATTTGTCAAAGTTAGACACACTTTTAGAAAACATTGTGAGCTTCAACTGCATTTTTTTTTCATAAAACATTTTAAACCATAGAATTACTTTAAAATCAAATAACACAGTGAAAAGGTAAGGCACTTACCATCAACCAATGGTTTACATATTTCAAAAATAAAGTTTTATGTTTTGTTACTGTGTGTATGCATTAGGTAACTTTTGTTTGTACAATCTAATCCCTCATCGAGATAGATGGACAAAATTAGCATAATGTACTAATAACATGTGGAACAGCAATATCCAGTACAAGCTTAATCACTGGCACTTTGGACATATAAGGGCACAATAAGGACGACAGAAAGTTCAGTCCACTAGTTTCTTTCTTCAGTCTATCACAACAAGATGGTAAACCTGAGAAAATATTGTTGATCAAAGAGGGATAAAAAAGGCTTAAAAATAACTGCATGCGAAAGGTTCCCACATGTAAGCTGCCTGATGAATATCTCATACCACCACGAATATGAGAGAACAGTACTCACAGTTAATCTGTGAACTCAACTTTATTCCTTATATCTATAATATAAACCTGACTTAAGTCAGTTTCTGCATTTGAAGTTGCAAGGCAGATATTAGGCTACATGCTGATGCATTTGACAGCAATGGCAAAAGCCTTCCAGCCAGCCAAATATTGGTCACTACACTCAGAAAAAAAGATGCTATCTAGAACCTAAAATAGTTATTTGGCTGTCCCCATAGCAGCACCTTTTGAAGAACCCTTTTCTGTTCCAAATGGAAACCTTTTGGGGTTCCATGTAGAACCCTTTCTACAGAGGGTTCTACACGCAACCCAAAAGGGTTCTACCTGGAACTAAAAAGGGTTCTCCTATGGGGACAGTCGAAAAACCCTTTTGGAGTCCTTTTTTCAAAGAGAGTATAGTCCAAGGTAAGAGTGTGAATATTGGTTACACACTGGACTGTTTCAATATCCAATTTTTTTAACAGAATATCACTAAATTAAATAAAAATTGGATCAGTTAAGTAAAAACAAAGTGTTATATAAAAGAGTGTCTGTTTTCTCTGAGCAGATCCTCCATTCACAGTCTCACCCTTAGGTGGCACTGAACAGCACTTTAACAGATGGCACCAAGTCAAAACAGAGACAGTAGAGAAAACGAGACACCCCACTCCCTCATTTTTTCGGGTCGGGTGGGGCTACTCTACTTATTGCCCCTTCCCCGCAGAGGGGGTGCCCCAGAGGCGAGACATCTCACTGGCAAAAATGTTCTGGTCGGGCGGGTGGGGAGAGCGGGGAGGGGACAACAAGTAGACCAGAACCACTGGTTTCACGCAGGAAAGCATGCTCACGTGAGAGAGGGAACACACACTTACACAGACAGGAACCTTGACCATTTTTTCCAATGGTAAACTGCCTCAGTAAGACATCTTCATTTATCCACCATCTTTGGTCAAAACACCTTGGTGGTAAGTCAAGAGACACTCCTCTGTCCCACAACAAGAAATGATGTAAATGAACATTTCTAACTCCACGGTTAGACATGTCGGCAATAGGCAGGTCTGTTTCTTCACTCCAAGGCCACATACAGTTGAAGTTGGAAGTTTACATACACTAAGGTTGGAGTCATTAAAACTCGTTTTTCAACCACTCCACAAATGTATTGTTAATAAACTATAGTTTTGGCAAGTCGGTTAGGACATCTACTTTGTGCATGACACAAGTCATTTTTCCACCAATTGTTTACAGACAGATTATTTCACTTATAATTCACTGTATCACAATTCCAGTGGGTCAGAAGTTTACATACACTAAGTTGACTGTGCCTTTAAACAGCTTGGAAAATTCCAGAAAATGATGTCATGGCTTTAGAAGCTTCTGATAAGCTAATTGACATCATTTGAGTCAATTGGAGGTGTACCTGTGGATGTATTTCAAGGCCTACCTTCAAACTCAGTGCCTCTTTGCTTGACATCATGGGAAAATCAAAAGATATTAGCCAAGACCTCAGAAAAAGAATTGTAGACCTCCACAAGTCTGGCTCATCCTTGGGAGCAATTTCCAAACGCCTGAAGGTACCACGTTCATCTGTACAAACAATAGTACGCAACTATAAATACCATGGGACCACGCAGCCGTCATACCGCTCAGGAAGGAGACGCGTTCTGTCTCCTAAAGATGAACATACTTTGGTGTGAAAAGTGCAAATCAATCCCAGAACAACAGCAAAGGACCTTGTGAAAGTATCTATATCCACAGTAAAACGAGTCCTATATCGACATAACCTGAAAGGTCGCTCAGCAAGAAAGAAGCCACTGCTCCAAAACCCCCATAAGAAAAGCCAGACTACGGTTTGCAACTGCACATGGGGACAAAGATCGTACTTTTTGGAGAAATGTCCTCTGGTCTGATGAAACAAAAATAGAACTGTTTGGCCATAATGACCGTCGTTATGTTTAGAGGAAAAAGGGGGACGCTTGCAAGCTGAAGAACACCATCCCAACCGTGAAGCATGTGGGTGGCAGCATCATGTTGTGGGGGTGCTTTGCTACAGGAGGGACTGGTGCACTTCACAAAATAGATGGCATCATGAGGAGGGGAAATGATGTGGATATATTGAAGCAACATCTCAAGACAACAGTCAGGAAGTTAAAGCTTGGTCGCAAATTGGTCTTCTAAATGGACAATGACCCCAAGCATACTTCCAAAGTTGTGGCAAAATGGCTTAAGGACAACAAAGTCAAGGTATTGAAGAGGCCATCACAAAGCCCTGACCTCAATCCTATAGAAAATTTGTGGGCAGACCTGAAAAAGCGTGTGCGAGCAAGGAGACCTAAAAACCTGACTCAGTTACACCAGCTCTGTCAGGAGGAATGGGCCAAAATTCACCCAACTTATTGTGGGAAGCTTGTGGAAGGCTACCCGAAACGTTTGACCCAAGTTAAACAATTTAAAGGCAATGCTACCAAATACTAATTGAGTGTATGTACACTTCTGACCCATTGGAATGTGATGAAAGAAATAAAAGCTGAAATAAATATAATTCTCTCCACTATTATTCTGTATTTTAACATTCTTAAAATAAAGTGGTGATCCTAACTGACCTAAGACCGGGAATCTTTACAAGAATTAAATGTCAGGAATTGTGAAAAACTGAGGTTAAATGTATTTGGCTAAGGTGTATGTAAACTTCCAACTTCAACTGTACGTGAATCCCCTGACTTGATCAGTCTAGACATGCACTGTAGGCTAAATGCCTTCTAGGAAAGAACCAGGAGCCAAACAGGCTGCTTTAGGTCTCCTCGTCCCATGGGTAGAGCTGTCTATGGGGGACGTAGTAGTCGAAGCGGTAGCCCTTGCTGCAGCTCCTGATGCCACACATATAGGGGTTGGCCCTTCCAGCCACGCCCAAGCGGCTGCGGCAGTATTTGAGCAGGCATGGGAGCCACCCCAGACGCAGGCAATAGCTGCAGACACAGGGCTGTCACAGATCCAGAGTGGAGGGGCATCGCTGCAGACCAGGGGCGTTTGCTGTTTAGGGCAGGGGCTCAAATTCAATGGCCTCTATTCCTGGAGAGAGAGAAAAATTGTGACTTTGAGACTTTCGATAAAGGAATGTCTGTTGAAATGTATGGCAATGAACTCTATGGCTGTGCAGACATCCATCCAAAAGCATAGGGAACCTTAGACAACACAATGGAAATGAAAGCTAGGATAGATAGAATGAAGAGGTTCCTTTCTTTACACCCAAACACTTACAGAGCATCTGAATGGAAGACAAACTTACCTTCATCCAGCCAATGATTGGTGTCGCCTGTCCGGGTATAAAACCCCCCGTGTGCCTCCTTACACACGTTGTGGATGAGTGTGTTGAGGTGCCCTGCACGACTCATGTTCACCACCATGTCCATGTGGATGTGTTCCACACCTCTCCTCTGCCCTGCGGACCAAGTTGGGGTTCTTCTGTAGAATCCCAACACAGAACAGCTCCATATTATAAAGAAGGACTAGTAGTGCTAGTATAATAAATTGAGCAATGGAACCACTACTTTTATGTTAGGGTTAAAACAGATTGGTGGTACATGTAAAAAAGAAAGAAAGAAAAATGTACAATTCACATAACATTGTGCAGTAAGAAACATTTGAATTGCCTACTACAATTACATTTCTACATGATGGGTTGGTAGTCCTCGACGAAGAAACATGCTCAATGAAGATACTTTATTGAAAGTCCAGGATGAGGCTTAATCTGTGTCAGGGAAACTAGCCCAACAGATGTCGGATCTTAACTTGACCCCTTTCGTCGCAGGAGGAAAATAGTCCTGCAGCAGGAGGATTTGAATATATATGAAGAAATATTTAGAATCGGCGCCAAGGGGCAACTGGAAGCGGTGTTTGTATACAATGCACACCGTACCTACTTTATACCTTATGAAGGCTATGGCACGTCTCGTATTAATTCATATCTGGATTATTATACATTTACATATTTGTATTTTCATTCAGGATTTTTTTTTTAATCAATTGTTTTATGATTTGTTGAAGGCAAGCACTAGGCAAAATAAATGATTGGTTTCCTCAGTGCCTATGTGGTCCAGTGTTTACAGCCACTGACCCCGCCACACATATGTCAGAGTCGGCATGGGTTTGAATCCGGCCCACTGCCCTTTGACTCATGGATGTCTATTTTTGACACATTAATTCCACATGGTTACACGGCTAATTCCATGTGGTTACAAGGTTAAAACCGAAACAACTCAAAGTTTAGGCGTTAATTCCGATTGGTTAAGGTTAGGGCTATGGTTTGAGGAAAATAATTAAAACGACTCGCCTATGCATCATCAGTATTCTTCCTAGTATTTTCAGTGCTTGTCTAAGCAGCACGCTGCAGCTCCAGTGACCAGCCTGAGCCTACATTTAGCCCACAAGTTAGTTGCATTTATTTCAATGTTTTCAAGAAGTAAAATGAATAGTCTGATAATTTACATATCAAAGAAAAGTATCTCAGCTCAACGAAATTGTCTATGGATAGGCTCAAATGCATAAACATCTTGACAGCTTTACGAAATGAAATATTAAAGACACATTATATACAAGCTTTCAATCCACACCAAAGACCAGAACTATATTGACAAATTATACATAGACATAACTATAAAACGTGAACATTGTTTAACACGGCAACTACTATGGCAATTACCTGACACTTTGTACGAATGGAAACTAATATTGGTGTAGCCTACTGTTATCATTTTATTCGCTTCCTATGTATGTTATTCAAAAGTGTCTAGTATGGTCATTTCTTATCAAGACATTTGAAATGTGTAACTAAATCAAGTCAATCGGGGGGGATTGAGTTATTTGTGCCAGAAGGGCGAAGAAGGGCCGGAAGTGAATCAACAGCGATACGGAAGGCCTATATGTGCGCTCTGAAGGCAGCGGCCCTAACCGCTAGACCACCCCAGACCACAACAGCGATACGGAAGGCCTATATGTGCGCTCTGAAGGCAGCGGCCCTAACCGCTAGACCACCCCAGACCACAACAGCGATACGGAAGGCCTATATGTGCGCTCTGAAGGCAGCGGCCCTAACCGCTAGACCACCCCAGACCACAACAGCGATACGGAAGGCCTATATGTGCGCTCTGAAGGCAGCGGCCCTAACCGCTAGACCACCCCAGACCACAATTGAACAAAATGTTTACCTTAGGATACACTGGACACTTGTATGTCATAGCCTAGTGTTGCCAATATCGATCTTGTGTTATTAAGCTATATAAAACAACAGTTGTTGATGTGTATGGCTGCATTTTAGATACATTTTTGTACATTTGAATGTTGCAGTAATAGGACTTAGGCCTAGTGTTTGAGCGATCGAGAGAGACAATTATTTTGATAGCAAGCCCTGATCTCAAAGACTCACAAGGCGCATTCGAATTTCCTGATGCAGCAGGGAAATTCTCTGCAACAAAAGAAGGATCAAGTTAAGATCCGACATCTGTATAACATGTTATTGTGACACAATGTCTCTTATAATAACAACATTGGTACTGTTCCTCCACATCCAAAACCTGTCCCTTGTTATCTCCTATACCCTATATGGGAATGATGGCCCAGATTATGAGGGAAGGTGGTGGTTTGTTACAGCAGCTCACTTGTCTGTGGCGGGCCATGGACTCAGTGTGGATGATCTGGTGGTGATTGAGCCGTGAGATGAAGCACAGCACCTGGTATTGGTTCTGGCCACGCTCCGGCTCCCCCAGGATCAGAGCTCGCACAATCCTCACATCCTGAAAAAAAAAGAGATGAGATAAATATGAAATGTAAACCGGATACTGTATACATTCACATATGGTGATACAATATATCAGCCATACTCAACTAGCAGACCGCAGTACGGATCTTTAACCTATATCAAATCTGGTTGTTACAATGCTTGTTACTTATGTGAAAGTATCCCCTAAGATCAAACTTTGCATTGCTATTGTTCTCAGCTAAATCCATTTCAACAGAAACGTCACAAAGGTGTGGTGTAAGGGCACCTTCATGTAAAAGTGCTGCCAAAACTCCACTAGGCGTGTGGCATAAGGATAGCCCATAACTTACTACTATATCAAGTGTTATGTCTGTTATGAGGGCTAACCTGACCTGCCCTGACCTTCACTGGCACCATGAGACCTGAATCCTACCCTAGTACTCTCATCCGTCCCAATGCTCCTCTGACTTCATTTCCATCTCAATGGCTATCCCAACTGTTAAAAAACCCCAGTAGAACTCAAAGCCGAGGCAAACATTCCAGTCGACTGAGCAGACAAAAGGAAGACTAGGTTATCTGAACAAGGAACAAGTCCTTTTCTTCTCTTCGTTTACCAGGCCCGTTGGGTTGACTTCCCTCTGAGTCAACCAAGTATCATGACTCAAACAACACTCCGGTTGGTCCTTAAGGTGGAGATGCAGAGAATGGGAAACTGTGGAGTGCTTGAGTTAAAAAAAGACAAGAAGAAGGAGGAGGGGGGACTCTTGTTTCCCCCACTGTGATGGCAGAACATCAAGAGAAGCAGATGTATGGGGTACACAGAGTGGGGGAGGGGATGGGAGCATTTGGGCAGGCCTCAAACAACTGGACACAGATTGCTCACTGTCCAGTGAAAAAATAAATGTCTTCAAATCAAATCAAAGTTTATTTGTCACATGCGCCAAACACAACAGGTGTAGACCTTACAGTGAAATGCTTATTTACAGGCTCTAACCAATAGTGCAAAAAAGGTGTTAGGTGAACAATAGGTAGATAAAGAAATAAAACAAGAGTAAAAAGTCAGGCTATATACAGTAGCGAGGCTATAAAAGTAGCGAGGCTACATACAGACAGGCTGATTGAGGTAGTATGTACATCTAGATATGGTTAAAGTGACTATGCATATATGATGAACAGAGAGTAGCAGTAGCGTAAAAGAGGGGTTGGCGGGTGGTGGGACACAATGCAGATAGCCCGGTTAGCCAATATGCGGGAGCACTGGTTGGTCGGCCCAATTGAGGTAGTTTGTACATGAATGTATAGTTAAAGTGACTATGCATATATGATAAACAGAGAGTAGCAGCAGCGTAAAAAGTGGGGTTGGGGGGGGCACACAATGCAAATAGTCCGGGTAGCCATTTGATTACCTGTTCAGGAGTCTTATGGCTTGGGGTAAAAACTGTTGAGAAGCCTTTTTGTCCTAGACTTGGCACTGCTTGCCATGCGGTAGTAGAAAGAACAGTCTATGACTGGGGTGGCTGGGGTCTTTGACAATTTTTAGGGCCTTCCTCTGAGACCGCTTGGTGTAGAGGTCCTGGATGGCAGGCAGCTTGACCCCAGTGATGCACTGGGCCGTACGCACTACCCTCTGTAGTGCCTTGCAGTCAGAGGCCGAGCAATTGCTGTACCAGGCAGTGATGCAACCAGTCTGGATGCTCTCGATGTTGCAGCTGTAGAACCTTTTGAGGATCTCAGGACCCATGCCAAATCTTTTTAGTTTACTGAGGGGAAATAGGCGTTGTCGTGCCCTCTTCACGACTGTCTTGGTGTGTTTGGATCATTCTAGTTGTTGTTGATGTGTACACCAAGGAACTTGAAGCTCTCAACCTGCTCCACTACAGCTCCGTCGATGAGAATGGGGGTGTGCTCGGTCCTCCTTTTCCTGTAGTCCACAATCATCTCCTTATTCTTGGTTACGTTGTTGTTATTCTGGCACCACCCGGTCAGGTCTCTGACCTCCTCCCTATAGGCTGTCTCGTCGTTGTTGGTGATCAGGCCTACCACTGTTGTGTTGTCTGCAAACTTAATGATGGTGTTGGAGTTGTGCCTGGCCATGCAGTCGTGGGTGAACATGGAGTACAGGAGGGGACTGGGCACGCACCCCTAGGGAGCTCCAGTGTTGAGGATCAGCGTGGCAGATGTGTTGCTACCTACCCTCACCACCTGGGGGCGGCCCGTCAGGAAGTCCAGGATCCAGTTGCAGAGGGAGGTGTTTAGTACCAGGATCCTTAGCTTAGTGATGAGCTTTGAGGGTACTATGGTGTTGAACGCTGAGCTGTAGTCAATGAATAGCATTCTCACATAAATGTTCCTTTTGTCCAGGTGGGAAAGGGCAGTGTGGAGTGCAATAGAGATGGCATCATCTGTGGATCTGTTTGGGCGGTATGCAAATTGGAGTGGGTCTAGGGTTTCTGGGATAATGATGTTGATGTGAGCCATTACCAACCTTTCAAAGCACTTCATGGCTACGGACGTGAGTGCTACAGGTCTGTAGTCATTTAGGCAGGTTGCCTCTGTGTTCTTGGGCACAGGGACTATGGTGGTCTGCTTGAAACATGTTGGTATTACAGACTCAATCAGGGACATGTTGAAAATGTCAGTGAAGACACCTGCCAGTTGGTCAGCACATGCCCGGATCACACGTCTTGGTAATCCATCTGGCCCTGCAGCCTTGTGTATGTTGACCTGTTTAAAGGTCTTACTCACGTCGGCTATGGAGAGTGTGATCACACAGTCGTCCGGAACAGCTGGTGCTCTCATGCATGCCTCAGTGTTGCTTGCCTCGAAGCGAGCATAGCAGTGATTTAGCTCGTGTCACTGGGCAGCTCGCGGCTGTGCTTCCCTTTGTAGTCTGTAATAGTTTGCAAGCCCTGCCACATAAGACGAGCGTCAGAGCCGGTGTAGTTTGATTCAATCTTAGCCCTGTATTGACGCTTTGCCTGTTTGATGGTTCGTCGCAGGGCATAGCAGGATTTCTTGTAAGCTTCCAGGTTAGAGTCCCACACCTTGAAATCGGCAGCTCTACCCTTCAGCTCAGTGCGAATGTTGCCTGTAATCCATGGCTTCTGGTTGAGGTATGTACGTACAGTCACTGTGGGGACGACGTCCTCGATGCATTTATTGATAAAGCCAGTGACTGATGTGGTGTACTCCTCAATGCCATTGGAAGAATCCCGGAACATGTTCCAGTCTGTGATAGCGAATGTCATGGTATTGACATTAAGGTCTGAAAGGCAGGAGTATTTTCGGTTGCCAAAAAATGTTAATCCCCTTTTTATACGCAGACATAGGGGAGGAACCAGAAACAAACAACAAAGACGCAAATAGGACTTGAAAAATGTTGGATTATCTGAAGCTTGCACAGCCCAGTTACTTCTTGCATAATATTGATGTTATTTTCTAGTTAGACTCTTTCCCCTTTCTTTACCCCCATGACACACCATAGGAAGATAAATAACCCCTTCCTTTTATGCAACGCACCTTTTCAAGATTTTCCTTTACAAGATGAACTGGCTCGCCTGTCTGTACAGTTACTCCAGTCTGGCAGCTTGCCATCAGACCGATTCCATCTTTCCATAAATCTGCGTAATGCCGACAGGAGTAGACCTGAAGCACATGCATGGAGGGAGGGCTACCATCTAAATTGACTTGATCCAGACAGAAGAAAATATGTGCTGCCCCTCTGCAGCGTGTGCCTGTTAACTGTAACCAGATAAGCCAGCTGGGACTTTAAGAAAGTTTTTCAACAGTCTGAGTAGAGCCAATGGGGGACAACAGTTTTATGACTTCCTGATTGCTCTTCACGTCAATCCGATTTTAAATGTGTGTAATGTCAGGATAACCTGGGCCACTGTAGGGAGTTCCTTAGCCAGGGTAATATCAAATGCCTGCTCAATCAGGGATAGTTCACCACATATCCTTGTTGAAAAACACATGTAGTCCCCAGTATCTATGCTGCAATAGCCTATGTGCCAGGGGGCTAGGGTCAGTCTGTCCTATCTGGTGCGATGTGTGATCTCAAATTCCCCTGTTCTATCTGGTGTCCTGTGTGATCTTAGGCATGCTCCCTTGAATGCTCCTGGGTGTCTCTCTCTCTCTGTGTCTCCCCTCCGGGAGAACCTAACCCCTAGGACCATGCCTCGGCGCTACCTGGCCTGACAACTCCTGGCTGTCCCTGTCCCCAGTCCACCCGGTTGTGCCGCCGATCCAGTTCTGCTGTTTTTTGTGCGGCTATGTTACTACCTTGTTCCGGACCGGCTGTTTCTGACCTGATGACTCCTGTCTGTCAATTATGGAACACTGACCTTTTTCACCGGACGTGGTACTTTGTCCTGGACATTCTGTTTCGACTTTCTCTCTCTCTCTGACCTGCTGTCTCGACCTCTAAATGCTCACCGATGAAAAGCCAACTGATATTTACTCCTACGGTGTTAAACTGTGGCACCCTCTATAACCGCTGTGGTTATTATTCAACCCTGCTGGTCATCTATAAATGTTTAAATGCCTTGAAGAACGATCTGGCCTAAATGGCCATACTCTTATAATCTTCACCTGGCACAGCCAGAAGAGGACTGGTTCCTCTCTAGGTTTTTTGGTAGGTTCCCGCCTTTCTAGGGAGTTTTTCCTAGCCACTGTGTGTGTACATCTGCATTGCTTGCTCTTTGGGGTTTTAGGTTGGGTATCTGTATATCACTTTGTGACAACTGCTATCGTAAAAAAGGCTTTATAAAATACATCTGATTGATTGATTGTAATAATGGTCAATCCTAAAAAAAAATATGTGTCTATGTTAACAGACAATAACAATTAGGATAGAATTTTAAGTCTGTCCAAGAGGACTGTTTTTCTTAGCTATTTCATATGAAAATATTTGTCTTTATACATACTGTATGCAATAAAGCAGCATATAGATAAATAGATATAGGTCTATAGAAAATGGATAGGCAATTATAATATAATGTCCAGGATATATATATATAATAGTAATGTAATGGTGTCTGTGTGGTTGTTCATTGGTAGTAACATAATATGCAGCATATTACAGTGTTTTGAAACTGTTGTAAATATTTACATTTTAAAATATTGAATTCACTCACCCGTTTGAAATCAAATACTGCAGTAATATGAGTACCATCTCCTTGCTTGAACTCGACTGTTATGGAATCCTTCTCACTGTCTGCTACCAAAATCTCCTCTGCAATTTGTCCATCACTTAAACGCACTCGTACTTTTAATTCTGAACAAATCACAAGCGACCCAAAATGATTTACCACTAGTAGAGAAATCAGAACTGGTGCCACTGCCGATATCTCCCTCGAATAAATTCCCAAAATCATTGAAAAATGTGAAGTTTAACTATTTAAAAAAATCTGTCGACTACCATAGGTGTAAATAATCTTGAAATCGGTCGCACATTTTTTCAAGTAAACGAAACGTCCCGGACCGAAAAGGCTGCATGAAGTTCAATCTATGATCCACAGATTTAAATCACTGCTATGAAATCTCTGCAAAGGTGGGTGGGCTACCATCTCAGCGTTGTGTAGCCAACCTAGTACGTTCTATATTATGATACATTGTAGCGTTTCTGAAGTATCTGTGAAGATAAAGTTTTTGCGCATAATCTTTACCATAAAATTTGCGCTCTTCGTTCAGACGAATTCAAGTAAACTTGAATTGTGCAAGCCTGGTTGATGAAAAGTTGAGGTCCTCTTTTGAGTTTACGATCCCGTCCCTGTCACGACTTCACAGACGAAGCAGTGACTGCTACTGCGCTCAGTGAGTTGTTTGCCTGACGACTCAAACTGAATTCTTCCACTGCTTATTCGTTCGCTACAAGAGAAAGGTCCATGCTGTCCAGAATCCAATTGGGACGTCCCAACCCCATTGAAGCAGCATTTTTAAATGGTTGAGGTTAGGGTTAGGCAAGGGCTATGGATAAACTTAGGGTATGGGTTAGAATAGGGACGTCCCAAGGATTCCAGATAGCACGTACCATACAAGAACGTTTGGCGTGACGTTTGGTCGGAGCAATGTGTTTGCATAGCCAAGCAAGTGCACTGTAGGCATATAGGTGACAATTGCGGGCTCCCAAAACTTAAAGAAATATCATTCCCCAAACACTACCCCCCGAGAGGCGACAAGGACACGATCTGTTACAGAACAAATTAACTAACTGATCCAATAGAATAGTTAGTGCAACCGATGTGAAATGGCTAGTTAGTTAGCGGTGGTGCGCGCTAATAGCGTTTCAATCAGTGACGTCACTCGCTCTGAGACTTGAAGTAGGGTTTCCCCTTGCAAGGGCCGCGGCTTTTGTGGCGCGATGGGTAACGGTGCTTCGTGGGGTGTCAGTTGTTGATGTGTGCAAGGGTCCCTGGTTCGAGCCCGGGTCGGGGCGAAGAGAGGGACGGAACCTACACTGTTACATTAGCACAATAATATATTTCAGTAAGTCCATCAATCATGGGCGTGCTGAAAGAATTATATTCTATTCTAATCCAATACCCCAATGAATGATCTTTTCTTAGACCAAATTGCCCAATTGTTATCCTAAGCGTAGGGAAAGTAAATATTGAGCTTGATCAAACCTTTCTAGGACACAGATCATGCCAAGCAAAGGAGAGGTCAACTTAAAATTGTCCCCCCCCCCCAAAAAAAAACATGAAATTGGTATGATTTGGTAAGACATGTTTTGTAATTACAGTGTTATTACACATGTTTAACAGCAACTTAATGTAAACTAAAAAGTTATTCATTTCCCCTCTGTTCTAAGCTTGAGGAAATCAGGCAGCCTACTTCAACATGTTGGTTTCAAGTTCTGAGCATAGTTTTGCCTACATTAACCTTTAACAAGAGAGACATGCGTCCTCCGAAACACGACCCTACCAAGCAGCACTGCTTCTTGACACAATGCTCACTTAACCCAGAAGCCAGCCGCACCAATGTGTCGGAGGAAACACCATACACCTGGCGACCGTGTCTGCATGCATGCACCCGCCCATCACAGGAGTCGCTAGAGCGCGATGGGACAAGGACAACCCGGCCGGTCAAACCCTCCCCTAACCCGGACGACGCTGGGCCAATTGTACGCTGCCTCAACCCGGTATCGAACCAGGATCTATAGTGATGCCGCTAGCACGGCGATGCACTCGGGAGGCCCTGTAGTAATTTTTTTGAATAGTCATTTCACAGGCTTTTTCACCTCACCTGCAAATTCTTTGTAAACCATATTTTACTTTTTCACTGCCTGTATTTCACCTCTTACAATTTGTGCAAATAAATAAAACGAATTAGAATCTATAGCACAGCTTGAAGTGATACAGTCTACTGTGTGCTCAACCCACATCTGTTCTCTTTCCATCTGCCCTCTTCTGTCACTTTCTATGTGTCTTGTCTGTTGCATCTCAGGTTCTTGTTTGACACTGTCTCCTTTGTCTATCCTCTTCTGTTACGGCCTGTTTTGTTCTTCTGGTGTCTCATCATATCATATTCTTCTGTTGCTGTCTCTGTGTCTTGTCTGGTGTGTCTCTTTAGTTTTGCAATCCAAAATGGTCAAGGCGATACTGGGATAGCATACATTTTTGTGGGCCTGTGTCTGGGTCCCTTAAATCATCCTTTCTCTTAACATTTGCCCCTGGCTGCTGCTGTTCTAAGTGCTCCACTGGCTAGTTAGGGACCATCAATTTAAATGTATCAATGTAAATGAGACAATATTTACACTGTAGTCAATTTTGATTGTAGAATACATGTTTCTGACTCATTTCGATGCCACATAGGCAGGTAACAACACAACTCCAAACATGACAAATAAGAAGCTACATAGCCCCTAACCTATATTAATTTTTAGAGACATGAACCAAAAAATGTACCTGTAGAATGGAATAAGTTATAAGACCTCTATGATTCATTTCATTTCATCAGTTCTACAAGCTAATGTGAGATGTTTAGATTACTTAACATTTGAGGACACACAACTTGTCACGCCCATTTTATTTCTCTATTTGGTTAGGTAAGGGTGTGATTTGGGTGGGCATTCTAGATTATGTATATCTATGTTTTTGTATTTCTATGTTGGCCTGATATGGTTCCCAATCAGAGGCAGCTGTCATTCGTTGTCTCTGATTGGGGATCATATTTAGGCAGCCTTTTCCCACTGGGTTTTTGTGGGATCTTGTTTTTGTATAGCTACTGTGAAGCCTGCAGAACTTTACGTTCATTTTGTAGTTTTCTTTGTTTTGTTCGGTGTTCATCTATTAAAAGTAAGATGTACGCTTACCACGCTGCACCGTGGTCTCATTCTTACGACGAACGTAAAAGAAGATTCCACCAAAAACGGACCAAGCAGCGTGGCCAGGAGGAGTGGACATGGGAGGACATCCTGGATGGCAAAGGATCCTGGACGTGGGAGGAGATCCAGGCCGGAAGGGATCGCCTCCCATGGGAAAAGGTGGAAGCAGCGAGGGAGGAACGGCGACGACGGAAGCCCGAGAGGCAGCTCCAAAATGTTTTTTTTGGGGGGGGGGGCACACGGGGAGATTGGCGGAGTCAGGGTTTAGACCTGAGCCAACTCCCCGTGCTTACCCTGGGGAGCGTGTGACCAGTCAGGCACCGTGTTATGCAGTGATGTGCACTGTATCTCCAGTGCGCATTCATAGCCCGGTGTGCTCTGTGCCTGCGCCCCGCATTTGCCATGCTAGAGTGGGCATTCAGCCAGGACGGGTTGTGCCGGATCAGCACTCCTGGTCTCCAGTACGCCTCCTCAGTCCAGGATATCCTGCGCCGGCTCTACGCACTGTGTCGCCAGTGCGCCTTCACAGCCCAGTGCATCCTGTGCCAGCGCCCCGCACTTGCCGGGCTTAAGTGAGCATCCAGCCAGGACAGGTTGTGCCAGCCCTATGCTCCAGACTTCCAGTGCGCCTCCACGGCCCAGTATATCCTGTGCCTGCTCCACACACCCGGCCTCCAGTGCGTCTCTCCAGCCTGGTAAGCCCTGTCGCAGCTCCACGCACCTGGCTGCCAGTACGTCTCCTCAGTCAGTCTCCCCGAGACCTGTTCCGACTCCACGTACGAAGTCTCTAGTGATGATCCATGGTCCGAAGCCTCCAGTGATGATCCATGGCACGAAGCCTCCAGTGATGATCCATGGCCCGGAGCCTGTAGTGATGATCCATGGCACGAAGCCTCCGGTGATAATCCATGGACCGGAGCCTCCAGTGATAATCCATGGCACGAAGCCTCCAGTGATGATCCATGGCCCGGAGCCTGTAGTGATGATCCCCGGCACAAAGCCTGCAGTGAGGGTCCCCTGTCCGGAGCCTCCAGCGACGGTCCCCAGTTCGGAGCCTCCAGCTACGGTCCCCAGTCTGGAGCCTCCAGTGACGGTCCGCAGTCCGGAGCCTCCAGCGACCGTCCGCAGTCCGGAGCCTCCAGCGATGGTCCAGAGCCTCCAGCGGTGGTCCGCAGTCCGGAGCCTCCAGCGGCGGTCCGCGGACCGGAGCCGCCAGCGGGGGTTCCCAGTTTGGAGCCTCCGGAGACGATCTACGGTCCGGTCCCTCCGGCGACGATCCACGGTCCATTTCCTCCGGCGACGATCCACGTTCCGGAGCTTCCAGCAACGATCCACAGTCCGGGTCCTCCGGCAACGATCCACGGTCCGGAGCTTTCGGCGATGACCCCCGAAATAAAGTCGCCACCGAGGATGGCGGATCCGCGAGCAGTGCGGGGTCTACGTCCCGCACCGGAGCCGCCACCGAGGCTTGATGCCCACCCGGACCCTACCCTATTGAGTCAGGTTTTGCGGCCGGAGTCCGCACCTTTGGGGGGGTACTGTCACACCCTGACCGTAGACAGCCTTTTTATTTCTCTATTTGGTTAGGTCAGGGTGTGATTTGGGTGGGCATTCTAGATTATGTATATCTATGTTTTTGTATTTCTATGTTGGCCTGATATGGTTCCCAATCAGAGGCAGCTGTCATTCGTTGTCTCTGATTGGGGATCATATTTAGGCAGCCTTTTCCCACTGGGTTTTTGTGGGATCTTGTTTTTGTATAGCTACTGTGAAGCCTGCAGAACTTTACGTTCGTTTTGTATTTTTCTTTGTTTTGTTTGGTGTTCATCTATTAAAAGTAAGATGTACGCTTACCACGCTGCACCTTGGTCTCATTCTTACGACGAACGTAACACAACTTCATTACTGAAGTGGACTAAATCAGGGTCACAGAGACTGTTTCCTGATAGTCTTAAACAAAAGTACATTGAAACAAGTGTACACCTCACACACATGGTTATGGGCTTAAAAAGAGAAGACACCTGTACCATGCCAGATATAGAGTATAAAAAGTATTCAATTTTGAGTTTGAATTCCAATATTACACTTTCTATACAGTACCAGACAAAGTTTGGACACACCTTCTCATTCCATGGTTTTTCTTAATTTTTTAAAATTTTCTACATTGTGGAATAATAGTGAAGATATAAACACTATCAAATAACACATATGGAATCATGCAGTAACCAAAAAAAGTGTTAAACAAATCATCCACCCTTTGTCTTGAGAGCTTTGCACACTCTTGGCATTCTCTCAACCAGCTTTACGAGGTAGTCAGCTGGAATGCATTTCAATTAACCGGTGTGCCTTGTTAAAAGTTAATTTCTGGAATGTATTTCCTTCTTAATGCTTTTGAGCCAATCAGTTGTGTTGTGACAAGTTAGGGTTGGTATATAGAAGAAAGCCCTATTTGGTAAAAGACCGAGTCCATATTATGGCAAGAACAGCTCAAATAAGCAAAGAGAAACGACAGTCCATCATTACTTTAAGACATGAAGGTCAGTCAATCCGGAAAATTTCAAGAACTTTGAAAGTTTCTTCAAGTGAAGTCGCTAAAAAGCATCAAGTGCTATGATGAAACTTGCTCACATGAGGTTACCGTTCCTACAGAGAAGTTCATTAGAGTTACCAGCCTCAGAAATTGCAGCCCAAATAAATGCTTCACAGAGTTCAAGTAACTGTCACGACTTCCGCCGAAGTCGGTCCCTCTACTTGTTCGGGCGGCGTTCGACGGTCGACGTCACCGGTCTTCTAGCCATCGCTGATCCACCTTTCATTATCCATTTCTTTTGTCTTTGTTTTCTACACACCTGGTTTCATTCCCCAATTACATGCTCATGTATTTAACCCTCTGTTTCCCCCATGTTTTTGTGCGTGATTGTTTCTATGTTCATTCGATACGTTATGGCTGGTTTTCGACGGGTGCTGTTTTCACCCGTGCGTAATTGATTACCGTTTATTGTTGGTCAAGTGTATTGTTACCTTGTGCCTTTATTTTGAGTAAAGTACGTTGCTCACTCATTCTGCTCTCCTGCGCCTGACTTCATGCACCAGCTACACCCACCTTCTGACAGTAACAGACACATCTCAACATCAACTGTTTAGAAGACTGCATGAATCAGGCCTTCATGGTCGAATTGCTGCAAAGAAACCCCTACTAAAGGACACCAAAAGAAGAAGAGGCTTGCTTGGGCCAAGAAACATGAGCAATGGACATTAGACTGGTGGAAATCTGTCCTTTGGTCTGATGAGTCCAAATTTGACATTTTTGGTTCCAACCGCCGTGTCATTGTGAGACGCAGCGTAGGTGAACGGATGATCTCCACATGTGTGGTTCCCACCGTAAATCATGGAGGAGGTGTGATGGTGTGGGTGTGCTTTGCTGGTGACACTGTCAGTGATTTATATAGAATTCAAGGCACACTTAACCAGCATGGCTACCACAGCATTCTGCAGCGATATGCCATCCCATCTGGTTGAGGTCGGGTGATTGTGGAGGCCAGGTCATCGGATGCAGCACTACATCACTCTCCTTCTTGGTCAAATAGCCCTTACACAGTCTGAAGGTGTGTTGGGTCATTATCCTGTTGAAAAACAAATGATTTTCAACAGGATAATGACCCAACACACCTTCAGACTGTGTAAGGGCTATTTGACCAAGAAGGAGAGTGATGTAGTGCTGCATCCGATGACCTGGCCTCCACAATCACCCGACCTCAACCCAATTATATGGTTTGGGATGAGTTAGACTGCAGAGTGAAGGAAAAGCAGCCAACAAGTGCTCAGCATATGTGGGAACTCCTTCAAAACTGTTGGAAAAGCATTCCAGGTGAAGCTGGTTGAGAGAATGCCAAGAGTGTGCAAAGCTGTCATCAAGGCAAAGGGTGGCTATTTTAAAGAATCTCAAATCTAAAATGTATTTTGATTTGTTTAACACTTTTTTGGTTACTACATGATTCCATATGTGTTATTTGATAGTGTTGATATCTTCACTATTATTCTAATAAATAAATAAAAACCCTTGAATGAGTAGGTGTGTTCAAACTTTTGACTGGTACTGTACATCACAGAAAACTGAAATACAACAACATAGTTTGACATAAACACTGAATTTTCTGCATTTAATTGTTTAAAATGTTTTAATTATGAAATTTTGAATAATATTAAGAACATTCCACCCATGAGGCCACTAGGTCATTTGACTGCAGGAAAGTGCATCAGGCTTATGTATTTAATGTTTTGTTAATCTACAATCTAACTACAAAGCTGGCCATCTTTTATCTTCTCTTTCTGACTGCCCTCCCCCTTCCCTTGTAAGTTCAAGTTTGTTTATTTGTCATATACACATAATATACATGGAGTACACAGTGCAATGAAATGCTCACTTGCAGGTGAACCACTCAACAATGCAACAACAATAGAAAAAGTAAGTAGCTGAGTGAATAAAAAGACTAACAAAACAAAAGTACAATAACATTATTTCACCAATTTAATCATGGGCAGCTACAATTCTATATATACTGCTAAAAAAAAGGGAACACTTAAACAACACATCCTAGATCTGAATGAAAGAAATATTCTTATTAAATACTTTTTTCTTTACATAGTTCAATGTGCTGACAACAAAATCACACAAAAATAATCAATGGAAATCCACTTTATCAACCCATGGAGGTCTGGATTTGGAGTCACACTCAAAATTAAAGTGGAAAACCACACTACAGGCTGATCCAACTTTGATGTAATGTCCTTAAAACAAGTCAAAATGAGGCTCAGTAGTGTGTGTGGCCTCCACGTGCCTGTATGACCTCCCTACAACGCCTGGGCATGCTCCTGATGAGGTGGCGGATGGTCTCCTGAGGGATCACCTCCCAGACCTGGACTAAAGCATCCGCCAACTCCTGGACAGTCTGTGGTGCAACGTGGCGTTGGTGGATGGAGCGAGACATGATGTCCCAGATGTGCTCAATTGGATTCAGGTCTGGGGAACGGGCGGGCCAGTCCATAGCATCAATGCTTTCCTCTTGCAGGAACTGCTGACACACTCCAACCACATGAGGTCTAGCATTGTCTTGCAATAGGAGGAACCCAGGGCCAACCGCACCAGCATAGGGTCTCACAAGGGGTCTGAGGATCTCATCTCGGTACCTAATGGCAGTCAGGCTACCTCTGGCGAGCACATGGAGGGCTGTGCGGCCCCCAAAAGAAATGCCACCCCACACCATGACTGACCCACTCCTCCTGCTCCTCCTTGCACAAAGGCGGAGGTAGCGGTCCTGCTGCTGGGTTGTTGCCCTCCTACGGCCTCCTCCACGTCTCCTGATGTACTGGCCTGTCTCCTGGTAGTGCCTCCATGCTCTGGACACTACGCTGACAGACACAGCAAACCTTCTTGCCACAGCTCGCATTGATGTGCCATCCTGGATGAGCTGCACTACCTGAGCCACTTGTGTGGGTTGTAGACTCCGTCTCATGCTACCACTAGAGTGAAAGCACCGCCAGCATTCAAAAGTGACCAAAACATCAGCCAGGAAGCATAGGAACTGAGAAGTGGTCTGTGGTCCCCACCTGCAGAACCACTCCTTTATTGGGAGTGCTAATTGCCTATAATTTCCACCTGTTGTCTATTCCATTTGCACAACAGCATGTGAAATTTATTGTCAATCAGTGTTGCTTCCTAAGTGGACAGTTTGAATTCACAGAAGTGTGATTGACTTGGAGTTACATTGTGTTGTTTAAGTGTTCCCTTTATTTTTTTGAGCAGTGTATATATATATTTTACAAAAAGATACATAGCCTAAATGAAAATATCAGACATGAGCCAAACATGTTTACCTGTACAATGGAATAGGTTATAAGACCTCTATGACTCATTTCATTTTGTCAGTTCTACCACCTCATCATTGCTAATTTTAAACAGGGTTATATATAATGGTGTAGTAAAGTTCAGCGTCAGTCCACAGGCGGCATTGTGTCACTGTCAGAAGATGTGCTTCAGTCAGAAAAACGTTCTCATCTCTTCAGTCTCAGCTAGCTAGCCTGCCAGTAGATACCAAAGTGGCTAGCCAGCCAAGCTAGCTACAGAAATGAACCCCATCAAATACACTCGCTGGAAACACTTTTCCTAATATCATGACTTATATCAACATCTTTAGCTTGCCCATTCACTTAATATACTGTTAAATAACTCTCACTGACACCAAATAGATTAAGGATGCTGATCGCTAACGCTCACTTATTAGCATCAAATCAAATCAAATGTATTTGTCACATACACATGGTTAGCAGATGTTAATGCAAGTGTAGCGAAATGCTTGTGCTTCTAGTTCCGACCATGCAGTAATATCTAACAATTAATATAACCTAACAATTCCACAACAACTACCTTATACACACAAGTGTAAAGGAATGATTACGAATATGTACATAAAAATATATTAATGAGTGATGGCCGAACGGCATAGGCAAGATGCAGTAGATGGTAAGAGTACAGTATATACATATGAGATGAGTAATGAAACATATAAAGCGGCATTGTTTAAAGTGGCTAGTGATACCTTACATCAAGATGGCAAGATGCAGTAGATGGTATAGAGTACAGTATATACATATGAGATGAGTAATGTAGGGTATGAGAACATTATATAAAGTGGCATTGTTTAAAGTGGCTAGTGATACATTTAATTACATCAAGATGGCAAGCTGCAGTAGATGGGATAGCGTACAGTATATACATATGGGATGAGTAATGTAGGGTATGTAAACATTATATAAAGTGGCTAGTGATAAATTGATTACATACATTTTTCCATTATTAAAGTGGCTGGAGTTGAGTCAGTATGTTGGCAGCAGCCACTCAATGTTAGTGATGGCTGTTTAACAGTCTGATGGCCTTGAGTTAGAAGCATTAGCCAACCCTTATGCTGAGGGAGGCTAGCTACCACCAACCTTCCACAAACCTGTGGCTAACTCTACTGCTGTTGCCGCACTTTGACTTTCTGTCTGTTCTGCCCTCTCCACCTCATTCACTGCTTCCTCAACCTGCTTGCTTTTTTTGCCACTCTTTCGGAAGAAGTTCAAAATATTCATATTTTCTCTGTGCTATTCTGCAGGCTCTGACTGAGGGAAAGGCATTATGCTGAGTGATGACATTGACATCTAACCAGTGTTGCCAACTAATTTTCAGGGTAAATTGCCAGAGGCAGGTTGATTTGTTGCTAAAAGTTGCTAAATGACGTTGTGATGTCATTGCGTGATAACGTAAAACTGCGTAATTACGTAGAATACATAATAACGTTACACAAATTGACTGGCCATCTCAGTGAAAAATATGATTTGACATTTGTTCAGGTACAGATTCCCAATCTTTTCTGTTCTTCTAGCTGTACAATTTTGATTGAGACATGTTGATTGATGTTGTAAGTTCTGTTCAAGATAAAACATTCGTGAACAACTATATTCATTGGGTTTGGCTCGTCGAACCCATACTACTGCTGCTGCAGTCAGCCAACAATGATTTGCAATATGCTGAAATTGCTGCTGGCCTGCTGCTGCCTGTGCACGAGCTGAGTAACAAGTAATTAAAGAGCAGCAATAAAATAACAATAGTGAGACTATATGCAGGGGGGTACGGATACAGAGTCAATGTGCAGGGGCACCGGTTAGTTGAGGTAGTATGTACATGTAGATAGAGTTATTAAAGTGACAATGCATAGAAGACAACAGAGAGTAGCGATGGTGTAAAGGGGGGGGGGGGGGCAATGAAAATGGTCTGGGTAGCCATTTGACTAGATGTTCAGGAGTCTTATGGCTTGGGGGTAGAAGCTGTTTAGAAGCCTCTTGGACCTAGATTTGGTGTTCCGGTACCGCTTTCCATGCGGTAGCAGATAAAACAGTTCATGACTAGGGTGGCTGGAGTCTTTGACAATTTTTAGGGTCTTCCTCTGACACGGCCTGGTATAGAGGTCCTGGATCGCAGGAAGCTTGGCCCCAGTGATGTACTGGGCCGTTCGCACTACCCTCTGTCGTGCCTTGCGGTCAGAGGCCGAGCAGTTGCCATACCAGGCAGTGATGCAACCAGTCAGGATGCTCTCGATGGTGTAGCTGTAGAACCTTTTGAGGATCTGAGGACCCATGCCAAATCTTTTCAGTTTCCTGAGGGCGAATAGGTTTTGTCATGCCCGCTTCACGATTGTCATGGTGTGCTTCGACCATGTCAGTTTGTTGGTGATGTGGACACCAAGGAACTTGAAGCTCTCAACCTGATCCACTGCAGCCCCGTCGATGAGAATGGGGGTGTGCTCGGTCCTCTTTTTTCTATAGTCCACAATCATCTCCTTTGACTTGATCACGTTGAGGGAGAGGTTGTTGTCCTGGCACCACACGGCCAGGTCTCTGACCTCCTCCCTATAGGCTGTCTCGTTGTTGTCGGTGATCAGGCCTGCCACTGTTGTGTCATCTGCTAATTTAATGATGGTGTTGGTGTCGTGCCTAGCCGTGCAGTCATGAGTGAACAGGGAGTACAGGAGGGGCTGAGCAAGCACCCCTGAGAGGCCCCTGTGTTTAGGATCAGCGTGGCGGATGTGTTGTTACCTACCCTTACCACCTGGGGAAGTCCAGGATCCAGTTGCAGAGGGAGGTGTTTAATCCCAGGGTCCTTAGCTTATTGATGAGCTTTGAGGGCACTATGGTGTTGAACGCTGAGCTGTAGTCAATGAATAGCGTTCTCACATAGGTGATCCTTTTGTCCAGGTGGGAAAGGGCAGTGTGGAGTGCAATAGCATCATGCAATAGCATCATGCAATAGCATCATCTGTGTATCTGTTTGGGCGGTATGCAAATTGGAGTGGGTCTAGGGTTTCTGGGATGATGGTGTTGATGTGAGCCATGACCAGCCTTTCAAAGCACTTCATGGCTACAGTTTTGAGTGCTACGGGTCGGTAGTCATTTAGGCAGGTTACCATAGTGTTCTTGGGCACAGGCACAATGGTGGTCTGCTTAAAACATGTTGGTATTACAGACTCGGACCGGGAGAGGTTGAAAATGTCAGTGAAGACACTTGCTAGTTGGTCAGTGCATGCTCGCAGTACACGTCCTGGTAATCCGTCTGGCCCTGCGGCCTTGTGAATGTTAACCTGTCTAAAGGTCTTACTCACATTGGCTGCGAAGAGCGTGATCACACAGTCTTCCGGTACAGCTGGTGCTATCATGCATGTTTCAGTGTTATTTGCCTCGAAGCGAGCATAAAGGTAGTTTAGCTCATCTGGTAGGCTCGTGTCACTGGACAGCTGTTGGCTGTGCTTCCCTTTGTACTCTGTAATGGTTTGCAGGCCCTGCCACATCCGACGAGGGTCAGAGCCAGTGTAGTACGACTCGATCTAAGTCCTGTATTGACGCTTTGCTGGTTCGTTTGGGGGCATAGCGGGATTTCTTATAAGCTTCCGGGTTAGAGTCTCGCTCCATGAAAGCGGCAGCTCTAGCCTTTTGCTCAGTGCAGATGCTGCCTGTAATCCATGGCTTCTGGTTGGGGTATGTACGTATGGTCATTGTGGGGACGACATCATCAATGCACTTATTTATGAAGCCAATAACAGATGTCCTGTTCTCCTCAATTCCATTGGTGGAGTCCCAGAACATATTCCAGTCTGTGCTAGCAAAACAGTCCTGTAGCTTAGCATCTGCTGATGTAAAAAGGGCGTTTACAAATACATTTGATTAATTGATTGAGAGTGACTACGGTGAGGAACAGGATGACATGCTTTGCCAGCAACTGAGACGAGAGACTCCTCTGCTTTTTCCACAGTCTGTTTTGCACCTTTCATTTGAAAATGGTGACAATGTTGGTATCCTTCCACTCCTGAGGTATGGCTTAAGAAGACCAGATGGTGTTTGTCGAGTAGGTGAAGGCGGCAAGTGAGGGAGGAGGTATCCTGCATGCTTGTAGATCTCAGCAGGGAGTCCGTCTGGGCCTGGGCTTTTGTTTTTTTTAAGACCATTAATGGTCTGTAGAACCTCAGAGAAACAGGGGGGAGAGTCCAGTTGATGGACAGTAGGGATTGTTGGGCAGCTTTTTGAGTGCTCTGTTGAATTTCTCTTTTTGAGAAGGGTACTGAAGCGCTCAGCCCATCTTTTTAATATCAGATGTTTTTCTTTGATGAGTGTGGGTCCATCTACGGATCTCACCGGGTTTATGTTTTTTCTTTGAAGGACTTGACAGCATCGTAGAAGCTGTGCGTGTTTTTGTCAGCATGTTGTATTCATTGCATTTTTTTTAAAAATCCAACATTAATTTTCCATGTACGGGCTCTCTGGGTCTCTCCTCTGATGGAGGCTAGGCAAGCCTTGAGTGCAGTAGACTGCAAATTTGCTAGGTTAGCAGCGAGGCCTTGAATTGGAAGAGGTTGTTTTTCCCGGTGTGTTCTCAATAAACCAGTCTTTTTTTTAAAGAAATGTATTGTATTGGGGTAACTGACCAGTGATAATTTTGCTACCTATTTTTCAGTTAGTCTTGGCACCTGGGTGATGCAAAGCAACTATTTGGTTCCAGTACGTTCACCGTACATCAGCTATCGACCGCAGCAGATGTGAAGAGTGATTGTTAGTCTTTCATTTTTTAAATACTTTTATTGCATCACAACATTTTCCTCATTGAGTTTAAAATGCAATGATCTTGCAAACTTTGTAAGTACATTGGTAAATATCTCAATTTGTTTGATTATTCTACAATGAAGGTATTATCTTTTTATTCTTTTTCTCTCTGCATTGTTTGGCAGGGCCAGTAAATACGCATTTCATTGTTAGTCTACACCTGTTGTTTACAAAGCATGTGACAAACAATATTTTATTTGATTATACTATCTATTACCTTTTTGAAATCTTTCAAAACTTCCCATCAAATGGGCACACACACACACACACACACACACACACACACACACACACACACACACACACACACACACACACTTCATTGGGGGAACACCATTCCCAAATAAGGGAACAACAAGAATGTGTCACCTGATCTGAACTTCAGTCATCAATATTTGGCTGAGCGTAACAGAGACACGGCTACTCAAATTCCCTGAACTCATTGGAGAGTTCAAGCATTTGCTTTTTTAATTGTGACAAAACTGTTATTTATATTGCAGTTGAAATACATTTAATTTCAGGTAGTGTGGTATTTCAAGGGAGGTGAGCAGAAGGATTGAGGAGTGATTTGTCACTGCTTTGTTGACCAAACAGATTAGCTATCCAGGGGGTTTTGCTGAAAGTAACCTGATACTGTGTCTGTGAGCTTGCAGTAGGTTACTTAATTTCCTCAATCTTCTTTTAGAGTCAGTTTTAAGGGTAGAGGTAGAAGTGAAAGAGATGGGGAGAGAGAAGTTATGAGGACATTTTACTGTAGACGTTTTACCTTCCGTATGTGCGATGCTGAACTGAGTGGAATTTGAGTCGTAAATCAAGTCAGAGAGTTGAGACATCCAAACCCCCATCATGGTTCAGTCAAGCGACTGCTTGGCTTCTCACTTGTCAAGCAGGGAGGAAATGGGCAAAAGTTCAATGCCAAAATAATATGCCTCTTATGCAATATAGTCAAAATTGAAATATGAAAACCATAGAAAGAAGGTTGAGGAATCTCTAATGAAAGGGATTCCCAAGAGGATGAATATGGATCAGAATAGCTTTTAGCAATTTGAAACTTCTGGCCTCCTCTTTCTTTCTCTTCTTTCTTTTTCTCTTTCTCTTTCATAGCCTGCTTATTACCAGGTAGTTACTATGGTTTCTTATGGATTCTTTAACATGAACATGGATTGTTTTCTGCAACCTCTAGGCCTTTATACAATTAAAGCAGTATAACTTGTATAATGAATGATTAAGGAAACGATGATGTTTATGCTGATGATAAGTTACATTGATGATAAAATCCAATAATCATGTACTGTACCTGCACACTTGACGGAAAGTCTAATAATACAAAATTGGTCACAAAAAAACAAGCTTTATTTAGAGTTAGAATTTAGAGTTAGAATTAATGGATTACACAAATTGAAAACAAAAAATGAATACGATAACTTGAGTTTTCCATTCATAAAATGTGCAGTGTAAATTTCCACAGTAGAATTCTAGTTTTAATGTCACATGCACAAGTACAGTGAAATGCCTTTCTTGCTAGCTCTAACCACAACAATGCAGTATTCAATAACAATGTAATACTAAAAATAACAAGGTAGAACAAAAAACACACAAGATATAAGAACACGATAAAGTAAGTAGGCATACTGTATGCAGGGTCAGTTCCAGTACCATATTTACAATGTGCTGGGATACTGGATCGATAAAGGTAGATACACTACATTACCAAAAGTATACAGACACCTGATCGTCAAACATCTCATTCCAAAATCATGGGCATTAATATGGAGTTGGTCCCCCTTCGCTGCTATATCAGCCTCCACTCTTCTAGGAAGGCTTTACACTAGATGTTGGAACATTGCTGCGGGGACTTGCTTCCATTCAGCCACAAAAGCATTACATGAGGTTGGGCACTGATGTTGGGAGATTAGGCCAGGCTCGCAGGCGGCGTTCCAATTAATCCCAAAAGTGTTTGATGGGGTTGAGGTCAGGGCACTGTGCAGGCTAATCAAGTTCTTCCACACCGATCTCGACAAACCATTTCTGTATGGACCTCGCTTTGTGCACGGGGGCATTATCATGCTGAGACAGGAAAAAGCGTACCCGAACTGTTGCCACAAAGTTGGAAGCACAGAATTGTCTAGAATGTGATTGTATGCTGTAGCGTTAAGATTTCCCTTCACTGGAACTAAGGGGCCTATCTCAAACCATGGAAACAGCCCCAGACCATTATTTTTCCTCTACCAAACTTCATAGTTGGCACAATGCATTCGGGCAGATAGCGTTCTCCTGGCATCCGCAAACGCAGATTTGTCAGTCGGGCTGCCAGATGGTGAAGCGTGATTCATCACTCCAGAGCCTTGGTTTCTGAAATGATTGCCTTGCCTGGTTCTCCAACTACTTCTCTGATAGAGTTCAACGTGTCAAATCGGATGGCCTGTTGTCTGGGCCTCTGGCAGTCTCTATGGGGGTGCCACAAGGTTCAATTCTTGGGCAAACTCTTTTCTCTGTATACATCAATGATGTCGCTCTTGCTGCTGGTGAGTCTCTGATCCACCTCTATGCAGACGATACCATTCTGTATACTTCTGACCCTTCTTTGGACATTGTGTTAACAACCCTCCAGACGAGCTTCAATGCCATACAACTCTCCTTCCGTGGCCTCCAACTGCTCTTAAATATAAGTAAAACTAAATGCATGCTCTTCAACCGATCGCTGCCCACACCTGCCCGCCCGTCCAGCATCACTACTCTGGATGGTTCTGACTTAGAATATGTGGACAACTACAAATACCTAGGTGTCTGGTTAGACTGTAAACTCTCCTTCCAGACTCACATCAAACATCTCCAATCCAAAGTTAAATCTAGAATTGGCTTCCTATTTCACAACAAAGCATCCATCACTCCTGCTGCCAAACATACCCTCGTAAAACTGACCATCCTACCGATCCTCGACTTCGGCGATGTCATTTACAAAATAGCCTCCAATACCCTACTCAATAAACTGGATGCAGTCTATCACAGTGCCATCTGTTTTGTCACCAAAGCCCCATATACTACACACCACTGCGACCTGTACGCTCTCGTTGGCAGGCCTTCGCTTCATACTCGTTGCCAAACCCACTGGCTCCAGGTCATCTACAAGACCCTGCTAGGTAAAGTCCCCCCATATCTCAGCTCACCGGTCACCATAGCAGCACCCACCTGTAGCACGCGCTCCAGCAGGTATATCTCTCTGGTCACACCCAAAGCCAATTCCTCCTTTGGCCGTCTCTCCTTCCAGTTCTCTGCTGCCAATGACTGGAACGAACTACAAAATTCTCTGAAACTGGAAACACTTATCTTCCTCACTAGCTTTAAGCACCAACTGTCAGAGCAGCTCACAGATCACTGCACATAGCCCATCTATAATTTAGCCTAAACAACTACCTCTTCCCCTACTGTATTTATTTATTTATTTTGCTCCTTTGCACCCCATTATTTCTACACTGCTCAACACTTAAACAACACAATGTAACTCCAAGTCAATCACACTTCTGTGAAATCAAACTGTCCACTTAGGAAGCAACACTGATTGACAATAAATTTCACATGCTGTTGTGCAAATGGAATAGACAACAGGTGGAAATTATAGGCAATTAGCAAGACACCCCAAATAAAGGAGTGGTTCTGCAGGTGGTGACCACAGACCACTTCTCTGTTCCTATGCTCCCTGGCTAATGTTTTGGTCACTTTTGATTGCTGGCGGCGCTTTCACTCTAGTCGTAGCATGAGACGGAGTCTACAACCCACACAAGTGGCTCAGGTAGTGCAGCTCATCCAGGATGGCACATCAATGGAAGCTATGGCAAGAAGGTTTGCTGTGTCTGTCAGCGTAGTGTCCAGAGCATGGAGGCGCTACCAGGAGACAGGCCAGTACATCAGGAGATGTGGAGGAGGCCGTAGGAGGGCAACAACCAAGCAGCAGGACCGCTACCTCCGCCTTTGTGCAAGGAGGAGCAGGAGGAGCACTGCCAGAGCCCTGCAAAATGACCTCCAGCAGGCCACAAATGTGCATGTGTCTGCTCAAACGGTCAGAAACAGACACCATGAGGGTGGTATGAGGGCCCAACATCCACAGGTGGGGGTTGTGCTTACAGCCCAACACCGTGCAGGACGTTTGGCATTTGCCAGAGAACACCAAGATTGGCAAATTCGCCACTGGCGCCCTGTGCTCTTCACAGATGAAAGCAGGTTCACACTGAGCACGTGACAGACGTGACAGAGTCTGGAGACGCCGTGGAGAACGTTCTGCTGCCTGCAACATCCTCCAGCATGACCGGTTTGGCGGTGGGTCAGTCATGGTGTGGGGTGGCATTTCTTTGGGGGGCCACACAGCCCTCCATGTGCTCGTCAGAGGTAGCCTGACTGCCATTAGGTACCGAGATGAGATCCTCAGACCCCTTGTGAGACCATATGTGGGGCGGTTGGCCCTGGGTTCCTCCTAATGCAAGACAATGCTAGACCTCATGTGGCTAGAGTGTGTCAGCAGTTCCTGCAAGAGGAAGGCATTGATGATATGGACTGGCCCGCCCGTTCCCCAGACCTGAATCCAATTGAGCACATCTGGGACATCATGTCTCGCTCCATCCACCAACGCCACGTTGCACCACAGACTGTCCAGGAGTTGGCGGATGCTTTAGTCCAGGTCTGGGAGGAGATCCCTCAGGAGACCATCCGCCACCTCATCAGGAGCATGCCCAGGCGTTGTAGGGAGGTCATACAGGCACGTGGACACTACTGAGCCTCATTTTGACTTGTTTTAAGGACATTACATCAAAGTTGGATCAGCCTGTAGTGTGGTTTTCCACTTTAATTTTGAGTGTGACTCCAAATCCAGACCTCCATGGGTTGATAAATTGGATTTCCATTGATTATTTTTGTGTGATTTTGTTGTCAGCACATTCAACTATGTAAAGAAAAAAGTATTTAATAAGATTATTTCATTCATTCAGATCTAGGATGTGTTATTTTAGTGTTCCCTTTATTTTTTTGAGCAGTATATTTCTACTTTGCACTTTCTTCCACTTCAAATCTACCATTCCAGTGTTTTACTTGGTATAATGTATTTACTTTGCCACCATGGCCTATTTTGCCTTTACCTTCCTTATCTCACCTTATTTGCTCACATTGTATATAGACTTATTTTTCTACTGTATTATTGACTATGTTTGTTTTACTCCATGTGTAACTCTGTGTTGTTGTATGTGTCGAACTGCTTTGCTTTATCTTGGCCATGTCACAATTGTAAATGAGAACTTGTTCTCAACTTTCCTACCTGGTTAAATAAAGGTGAAATAAAAAAAAATAAAAAAGAATGCGATTCCACTGCTCCAGAGTCCAATGGTAGCAAGCTTTACACCACTCCAGCTTGTGTGCGACTGCTTGGCCATGGGAACCCATTACATGAAGCTCCCGACGAACAGTTATTGTGCTGACATTGCTTCCAGAGGCAGTTTGGAACTCAGTAGTGATTGTTCCAACCAAGGACAGACAATTTTTATGTGCCATGCGCTTCAGCACACGCCGGTCCCGTTCTGTGACTTTGTGTGGCTTACTACCTCGCAGCTGAGCCATTGTTGCTCCTAGGTATTTTCACTTCACAATAACATCACTTACAGTTGACCGGGGAAGCTCTAGCAGGGCAGAAATTGGACAAAATGTGGCATCCTATGACGTTGAAAGTCACTGAACTCTTCAGTAAGGACATTCTACTGCCCTTTTTTTTCTATGGAGATTGCAAAGCTATGTGCTCAATTTTATACACCTGTCAGCAACGGGTGTGGCTGAAATAGAAGAATTTGTAGGGGTGTCCACATACTTTTGTGTATATAGTGTATGTATGTATAGGGGTAACTCGGCATCAGGATTTATGATAAACAGAGTAGCAGCAGCGTATATGATGATTGTACAGGTGAAGTCGGAAGTTTACATACACTTAGGTTGGAGTCATTAAAACTCGTTTTTCAACCACTCCACAAATGTATTGTTAACAAACAATAGTTTTGGCAAGTCGGTTAGAACATCTACTTTGTGCATGACACAAGTCATTTTTCCAACAATTATTTACAGAGAGATTATTTCACTTATAACTCCCTGGATCACAATTCCAATGGGTCATAAGTTTACATACACTAAGTTGACTGTGCCTTTAAACAGCTTAGAAAATTCCACAATTATGTCATGGCTTTAGAAGCTTCTGATAGGATAATTGACATCATTTGAGTCAAACCTGTAGATGTATTTCAAGGCCTACCTTCAAACTCAGCACCTCTTTGCTTGACATCATGGGGAAATCAAAGAAATCAGCCAAGACCTCAGAAAAAAAATTGTAGACCTCCACAAGTCTGGTTCATCCTTGGGAGCAATTTCCAAATGTCTGAAGGTACCACTTGCATCTGTACAAACAATAGTACAGAAGTATAAACACCATGGGACCACGCAGCCATCATACCACTCAGGAAGGAGCATCTCTGTCTCCTGGAGATGAACGCACTTTGGTGCGAAAAGTGCAACTCAATCACAGAACAACAGCAAAGGACCTTGTGAAGATGCTGGAGGAAACAGGTACAAAGTATCTATATCCACAGTAAAACAAGTCCTATATCGACATAACCTGAAAGGCCGCTCAGCAAGGAAGAAGCCACTGCTCCAAAACCGCCATAAAAAAGCCAGACTACGGTTTGCAACTGCACATGGGGACAAAGATCGTACTTTTTGGAGAAATGTCCTCTGGTCTGATGAAACAAAAATAGAACTGTTTGGCCATAATGACCATAGCTATGTTTGGAGGAAAAAGGGGGAAGCTTGCAAACCGAAGAAAACCATCCCAACCGTGAAGCACGAGGGTGGCAGCATCATGTTGTGGGGGTGCTTTGCTGCAGAGGGTTGGTGCACTTCACAAAATAGATGGCATCATGGAGGAAGGAAACTTATGTGGCTATATTGAAGCAACATCTCAAGACATCAGTCAGGAAGTAAAAGCTTGGTCACAAATGGGTCTTCCAAATGGAAAATGCATACTTCCAAAGTTGTGGCAAAATGGCTCAAGGACAACAAATTCAAGGTATTGGAGTGGCCATCACAAAGCCCTGACCTCAATCACATCGAAAATTTGTGGGCAGAACTGAAAAAGTGTGTGCGAGCAAGGGGGCCTACAAACCTGACTCAGTTACACCAGCTCTGTCAGGAGGAATGGGCCAAAATTCACCCAACTTATTATGGGAAGCTTGTGGAAGGCTACCCGAAACATTTGACCTAAGTTCAAGAATTTAAAGGCAATGCTACCAAATACTAATTGAGTGTATGTAAACGTTTGACCCACTGGGAATGTGATGAAAGAAATAAAACCTGAAATAAATCATTCTCTCTAATATTATTCTGACATTTCACATTGTTAAAATAAAGTGGTGATCCTAACTGACCTAAAACAGGGACATTTTTTGGATTAAATGCCAGGAATTGTGAAAAACTGAGTTTAAATGTATTAGGCTAAAGTGTATGTAAACTTCCGACTTCAACTGTATGCGAGTGGGTGTGTGTACAGTAAGTATATATGTATGTGTATATATGTATGTGCATATTATATGTGTGTGAGGAAATGATGGAGTGAGTGATTGTATGGGTGTTGGAGTGTCAGTGTGTAAGTGTGTAGGGCCCTTTGAATGTGCATAGAGACTGCAAAATTCGGGTAAACTCGGTCCGTGTAGCCATTTTGTAAGCTATTGTGTTAGCTATTTAGCAGTCTTATGGCTTAGGGATATAAACTGTTCAGGAGCCTTTTGGTGTCAGACTTGATGCACCGTTTGCTGTGCAGAAGCAGAGGGAACAGTCTATGGCTTGGGTGGTTGCGGTGGTGAACAAGGAAGACCATCTGAGAAATGGTAAAACAAAAACAGAAAATCTGACACAATCCAGTTTCAAAGTTCTAAAACTGAGATTTTCTTAGTTTAGAAAGATTGAACATGTGGATTGATCAGTTTTGGATTTTGTCTGTGAACAGGTTTCAGTGTTCCAAAATCTAAACCAGCTAGTTGAGATTGTCCTAGATTTACTCAGATGGTCTCTGTGAACTCAGCTTTAGGTGTATGGAATGATGGTCAAATATCTTATCTGCCCGTTTCTGGTTTTTCCATAGATAATGTGCGAGCGTTGATCCTTGCTGGGGCTTCTGCTGGCCTTCCTGGCAGCGAGACGACTTACTCAGGGAGATGGAGAGTGTGACAAAGGTGTTCCCCAGCCAGCGCTCTGAGGATTACGATCCACCTGGGGAGGCACCTCCAGACGGCCCAGCCCTCAGAGCCGGTCATCTTGGTGCTGACAGCAAGGCGAAGAAGATACTGCACCGCCAGGCCCAGCGCCTGGCTTCCGCCTTCAATGGCTCAGTCTTCCACATCGACGAGGTCAGCAAGGCCAACCAGGATGGCGACAGAACAACCTGAAATCTGTTTCACAGATTCTTCATAGTAGTGCAATTATCATCATCATATAGAGCAGGATTCCCCAACTAGCGGGTAATTTTATGTGGCACCCCAAGTTTTCTGTGCAAAAAATACAATAAAATAAATAAAGGGTTTAAAAAAACAATAATTAATTGTTGGACATAAAAGACTAAAAACACCAGCAAATCAACTACCAGCCATTTTAATTTTGGAAATCTGTTACGAAGTATTCATACGCAAAATAAAGAGATATAGCGAAGTAATCATTACTCATAGCATATTATTAAGTGTATTAAGTGTATTATTTCTTTGGCCTGGTATTGTATCGTTAATACAAGGTTGGTATCATGAAAACACTAGTGTAAAGCCAAGTTATCGTTACTCATTGTATATTCTTATAACTTTTACTATTTAGTGTTATTTTTTATTTCTCTATTTTACTTTCTTTGTGCATTGTTAGTCTACACCTGTTGTTTACAAAGCATGTGACAAATACCATTTAATTTGATTTTGATTGGATTTATGTGATGGTATTCAAATTTAAGCAAGGTTTGAAATGATGTTTTAGTCAAATATTATATTGTTTGGGCTTCTTGCGGTCAATTTGCAGTCTATATAATTATTTGTAATTATGTTCTGGCCCCCTGAACATCTCTCAAGAAAAAAAACATCCTGCAGCTTAATCTAGTTGCTGATCCCTGATATATAAAGTTGTGATGTTGTATCACTCCGCATTGTGACTGTTTTTAGCTGGCTGTTGCTTCTTGGTGTTTGTGTGTACAGTATGTATGAGAGACCAGGTTGATAATGATGATGGATGACTTCTTTTAAAGAGGAAAACTAGTGTGACAAAAAAGTCTCAGTAGGTCTCAGAAAGGAAAAGGTGTCCCAAATAACCAGCAGGTGGAGAAATACATTTTAGTGTAATAGCTGTCACACACTGACCTCTCCAGTTTCTCAGGAGATGCAAGTGTATCTAAAAGTAACATTAAAATAAAGACACATCTTGCTATTTTATTTGATATGCAAAGTCATACATGCACGTGTCAAAATATATACTGGTAGAAATGTATTTGTCCTTTCACTGTAAATCATGTAGTGATTTCTACAAAACCGGTTAAAATACTGCCGACCTGCTATATGTCCCTAATCTCTAACTTTGTCTTTAAAATGCCCATAAGGTGGCTGAGGTACAGTACGTTAGCCCCATACAATGAAAAGCCCTATGTAAATACTATCTATATTATAAATACTATGATTTAACCTACCTCACATACTAATTTAGAAGACACAATCTCTTCATATTTGTCCCTAAATGTTTCATCCTTCTCTACCAAAAGAAAACCTTGTGCAAAAATAACAAGAAGAAACAAAACCAGCACCAGTTTTGCCACCCCTAAGGCCAAACAATATCACTGCCGTCTTCTCTCCTCTTCTCACTTTATGTTGGGAGTGGCTAAGGAGAGAGGGAAAGTGCTGATTGGTTAATTTGTATTTTTCTTCACCCTACTTGCCTGGGCTGGCTACATAACTATATAACTACAGGAAGTTGTGGTATTAGGGGATGAGTCTCCCTTTCTATGGCCAAAACCAAGCCAAGACGGTTGCTCAGGCAGACGCCTTGCTTCCCCCTCAGAATGGAAACACCATCCGAGGTCTCTAAAGCCAGAAAACATAGAGGTGGGCATAACCAGTTAATTGGGAACGAGGGTCATTGTGTGATAAGACTATCATTATAAACAACAGAAGATCTACATTGTAAAGTGAGGCATTATCTACATAGCCATCCATCAATGGGATCTTATTCAAAGGCAGATTAATATACATATAATACGTTTAACAGTGGAGGCTGGTAAAGGGAGGACGGCTCATAGCAATGGCTTGAATGCAATGTTAGCCATTACAGTGAACATGTCCTTCGATTTAAACTGACACCAGCCACCGCTGACATATCAACACATGCAATTCAAGGAGGAGGAAAGTACATGATTGGGACACAACAGATATCAGCCTCCAGAGTTGTGATCCTGGATTATTTCTACATCAGGTCAAGGGTCAAATGAGGAGAACAGGATAAGAGGAAAAGATTGCATAAAATGCATCTGCTGGAGATAGTACCAAAGGTCACACAGAACTAGGTTTCAAAAGAGAGGGGTGGGGTGAGGTGGACCTATTACACACACACTTCTCTACAATAGAACAGCCATGTCAATATGCATTCTAAAATAGTTAGTATAAAAGCTTTACCTTTTATAGAATGTCATAACAATATCAATCATATGATAAATCGGCAATACTGCTATGTAATATGAGTTGATTTAAAGGCCCAGTGCAGTCCAAATTACATTTTTTCGTGTGTTTTGTATCATATTGTACAACAGCTGATTAATCAAACACAGTTTCCTCATTGGAAACATATATCAGTGTTATTTCCTGATAGTTTCTGGTTGAAAATACAATCTACACAGGACCTTCTAATCACCAGGTTTGCATGAACAGGGGTTTTGGCTTTCCGTGGTGACACAAAAAGCCATTTTTTTGCTTAAGTTTTCATGTGCCGAATAAAAACCTGAAGTTCAATGTGTTTCCATTGTGTTTTGAAACTCTACCGATAGTTTTGTCAAAAAAACTGTTCCGTTAAATAGCAAACGTGCCTACTCTGGTCTTGGCACCTGCGTTTACATGACAAGATTATTATGGATAAGAGCGAGAATGTTTATTTGTCAAACAGGAGTCAAGCATCGATCATCATGTCAGCAGAATAAGACCCTCGATATTTCTTGGAAAGCAGCATCAAAATCCCTGTGCACTTTCACCAGCCTGTGAAGTTCATACATTTATTTAATCTGAAGCCTAATAAACCGTATGGTAACACTGGTATGACCACTAGATGGCACATGACACTTACTATTGAAGCCAGTCTAGGGCCTACCAATGCTACATGGGCTGCATGTCTCAGAGTAGAAGTGTTCATTTAGGATCAGGTCCCCTCTAAATATCCTGTTCATATTGGGATAAATGTAAACTACATCATTAGTGGGATAAAGTTTGGTCAGAGAGTGAAAGAGGAGGGCACGTCACATCTATCTAACGTTTAAACTTACAAGGCACCAATGAGTTTGCAGGAAAAGTTTATTTCTTCTTTCCTCCTAATGACTTGCTCTCAGTTTTTTTCTTCTGTGCCTTGTAGAACAAAAGACACCTTTATGTTAACACAAGACGGCGGCGGAGGGATTTTATAGAGTAATAAAGCTGGTAGATAGTCTAAGGACCAAGGCCACAGTTATTGGGTGAAGTTACCCCTAGACGCTGATCTTGGGTCAGTTTAAAAGTTTCCTCACTAGTGCTAAGGTTAGGATTGAGGAAGCTGAGTCTCGATCTGCACATAGGGGAAACTTCACCCCTGAGCTAGTTATTATCAGTACTACCCTGCTGTAGTAGTGCCTTGTAACAGGACATACCGCATCTACACACAATAAAAGGAAAGCAATGATGAGGTGTCATGCACTTAATTTTTTCAAGGAGGAACTGATGGCCAAATTCGATATCTTTGAGTTAATTATGCATTGAAGAAACATTTATTTGATCTTTTCAGCAAACAAATTAAAAAAGGGCCCCCATTTTTAATGGGCATGACACATTCAGCTTAACTTCAGTCAATTCAGGAAAATAATTAAACACACAATTTTAACTACAAAAGCCCATGTTCTCTATTGTTTTTTTTCCTCAAGAGTCTGTATAATGAGTCAGCCATAATGTATTCCATGTTTGTTCCATTTATTTTGAACATACAATGCAAATGAGATTGACCTCAATTTTTGAGGTCAACAAGGTGTGAGGAGAAGGGTTTTACCTCAGTCATGGCATCGTCAATCTGTTTAAGTTCTTCATAGTGGTCTCGAGAATCCCGCAAAGGCTGCACCATAATCTCCTCAATCTGGGGGAAGAGCTAGGACACACATTTAGATGTAGTCATTTAAGAGTGGCTCAGAACATGAAAGATTGTCATCCCATTAGCTTTTTGTCCCAAAATAGTTTTCATCCATTATCCTACATTTTTTTTGTCACCTGCCGCCACTGATTTACATCCATAGATTAACACCTATTCAGGACGGTTGAGCTAATGTGCGCTAATGTGATTAGCATGATGTTGTAACTAACAAGAACATTTCCTAGGACATAGACATGTCTTACATGGGCAGAAAGCTTAAATTCTTGTTAATCTAACTGTACTGTCCAATTTACAGTTGCTATTACAGTGAAAAAATACTATGCTATTGTTTGAGGAGAGTGCACAACAACAACAAAAAACTTGTATCACGGCAACTGGTTTGATACATTCACCTCTGAAGGTAAATAATGTACTTACATTCAGTAATCTTGCTCTGATTTGTCATCCTGAGGTCCCAGAGATAAAATGTAGCATAGTTTTGTTTGATAAAATCTAGTTTTATATTCAAATGTAGGAACTGGGTTCTAAAGTTTGAACCCCTGTCCAGGAAACCCCCCCACAGTGTTATAGCATACATTTTTGTTGGCAGACATTTTGGGTTGTTGAATCTCACTCTGGATCTCAGTCACAGGCTCACTCGGAAACAGAAACACACCTTCATAACAGTCTCAAACATGGGAATGAGGACAAATTTGATGAAGCCGATCTGAGCGGTGGGTTTGGTCACTTTGTCCCGATCCATGAACGAAGCTACTGGGAGACCCTCAGATTTCTCTCTGTCACTCTGAACACAAAAACAGATAATGAAAGCCTATACAGAACATTTGCTTCTTTCCTCATTGGAAAGAAAGGGGCACACCTCCCCACACCCATTGGAAAATGCATATATAGTTTGCCTTAAACCAAGGATTTGTGTGATTTCATGAGATGAGAAATGTAAATATCTTTAAGGTGAAAATACTTCCTTGCAACATTGAAGGTTGGTCAAGACTCGTGGACATCTCTCGTGGACAAATACATGTACCATAAATGGTAGTAGCATCTGTCAATAGACTGTGGGATTCAACGACTAATGAGAACTTTGTTCCGGTACACAACTGTTTTCTCACTAATCATTTGGACAAATCTGAATTGCACAGGCTCTCACATTTTGGAAGGGAGGGGACATTTGGCCCATAGATTTGCCCGAAAATGGCTGAGAGTTTTCATTTGGAGGGGTGGAGACTTTGCTAGTTTTGTCTCCCCCCAGAACTTAATTTGCACAATTTTTGTTCTGTGTCCGAGATTAGTCAAGACTATACTTTTTCTTCACAATTACGGTTATTATTTAAAATAATGGTGAGTTAATTGACAATCATTTTCAAAAAAGCAGTAACTCACCTGCATAAAGTATTCCTCCAGCAGGCAGTCTAGCCAGGGCTCGGCCACCTCCGTGGGTCTCACCTCATTGGAGATGTCACAGCACTTGATCAGCACCAGCTTTAGCTGCACAGAGACGCAACAACAATCCTCAAACATAACGGATGTAACACCTAACAACCTTGTAAAGAGGTTCAGACGTCTTGGCATTAAGGTTAAGGTGCTGGGTTGTCCATTGCTAGACCTGGGTTTGGGCTTCCCCCAAAGTCTGTGCAATATATTTGACACATGCTGTATATCAACCGTGACAACCTTACGTAAATAATGCATACATACACATGTCACATGCTTTTGGTTGGTGAAGTCAAAGTTGTCCACGTTCTGCTTGAAGGAGTCCAGTATCTCACCGTGTCTGGCCATATCTGTGGCTAAGATGAGAGTGATGATAGCCTGCCAAGGTCGCAAATAATATCATTATACTATACTAGAAACCAATCCTGGCCAAAATCACAAACCAAAGCCATCCTCTGTGCGAAACTATCCCTATGTTTAGGTGGTGATGTGTAATACCATTTATTTTACAATAATGTTGGTTTCTATTCATGGTAGGCTATACACTGAGTGTACAAAACATTAGGAACACCTGCTCTTTCCATGACATAGACTGACCAGGTGAATCCAGATGAAAGCTATGATCACTTAGTGAAGTCACTTGTTAAATCCACTACAAATCAGTATAGAGGAAGGGGAGGAGACAGGTTAAAGAAGGATTTTTAAGCCTTGAGACAATTGAGACAAGGATTGTGTATGTGTGCTATTCAGAGGGTGAATGCAAGACAAAAGATTTAAGTGCCTTTGAACGGGGTATGGTAGTAGATGCCATGTGCACTGGTTTGAGTGTGTCAAGAAGTGCAACGTGGCTGGGGTTTTCATGCTCCACCGTTTCCAGTGTGTATCAAGAATGATCCACCACCCAAAGGACATCCAGCCAACATGACACAACTGTGGGAAGCATTGGAGTCAACATGGGCCAGCATCCCTGTGGAATGCTTTCAACAACTTGAACAGTCCATGCCTGATGAATTGAGGCTGTTCTGAGTGCAAAAGGGGGTACAACTCAATAATAGGAAGGTGTTCCTAATGTTTTGTTCACTCAGTGTATATTTAACCTAACATGACTAAACCCCATTTTTAGCTTCTAAACTATAATACATGCTACTTCACAAATGCTTTGTTATTCAAATTGCTGTAAGAAACCTGGTGCCTCACCTGTCTGAGGTGTTTGAAGGCCTCCGTTTCTATGTTGGCGAAGATGTTACACTCTGGCATGGAGATGATCTGGAAGGCCACGGCACAGTGGTGGTTCTCCAAGGGTGAGATGTCGTTGTAGCGCACCGCCAGCTCTGTGTGAGCGTTTATCTGGTACCTGTCACAGGACATAGCATTAGCACACAAGAATTTTCAGGTCTCTCCAGATATGTTAAATCGGTTTCAAGTCTGGGCTCTAGCTGGGCCATTCAAGGACATTCAGAGACTTGTCCCGAAGCCACTCCTGCGTTGTCTTGACTGTGTGCTTAGGATCGTTGTCCTGTTAGGTGAACCTTCGCTCCAGTTTGAGGTCCTGAGCACTCTGGGGTAAGTTTTCATCCAGGATCTTTCTGCACTTTGCTCCGTTCATCTTTGCCTCTATCCTGACTAGTCTCCCAGTCCCAGCCGCTGAAAAACATCCCCACAGCATGGCGCTTGACATTCAGGCCAAAGAGTTCGTCAGACCCGAGAATCTTATTTCTCATAGTCAGAGTCTTTAGGTGCCTTTTGACAAACTTCAAGCGGGCTGTCATGTGCCTTTTTCTGAGGAGTGGCTTCCGTCTGGCCACTCTACCATAAAGGCCTGATTGGTGGAGTGCTGCAGAGATGGTTGTCCTCCTGGAAGGTTCTTCCATCTCCACAGAGGAACTCTAGAGCTCTGTCAGAGTGACCATCGGATTCTTGGTCACCTCCCTGAAGAAGGCCCTTTTCCCCTGATTTCTCAGTTTGACCGGGCTGCCAGCTCTTGGAAGAGTCTTGGTGGTTCCAAACTTCTTCCATTTAAGAATGATGGAGGCCACTGCGTTCTTGGGGACCTTCAATGTTGCAGACATTTTCTGGCACCCTTCCCCAGATCTGAGCCTCGACATAATTCAAGAAATTAAAAAAGAATAAATGTGCAAATATAGACAGACTCACAGCTGTAATTGCTGCCAAAGGTGACTCTAACATGTTTTGACTCAGGGTTGTGAATACTTATGTAAATTAGATATTTCTGTATGGATTTTTTTATACATTTGCAAAAATGAAGAACTTATCCAAGAACTTATCCTCTGCAGCAGAGGTAACTCAGGGTTTTCCTTTCCTTTGGTGGTCCTCATGAGAGCCAGTTTCATCATAGAACTTGGTGGTTTTTGCGACTGCACATTTTCCGAATTGACTGACCTTCATGTCTTAAAGTAATGATGGACTGACGTTTGTCTTTGCTTATTTGAGCTGATGTTGCCATTATATGGACTTGGTCGTTGACCAAATAGGGCTATCTTCTGTATACCACCCCTACCTTCTCACAACACAACTGATTGGCTCAAACGCATTAAGAAGGAAAGAAATTCCACAAATGAACTTTTAAACAAGGCACACCTGTTAATTGAAATGCATTCCAGGTGACAACATCATGAAGCTGGTTGAGAGAATGCCAAGAGTGTTCAAAGCTGGCATCAAGGCGAAGGGTGGGTACTTGAAGAATCTCAAATATATTTTGATTTGTTTAACAATTTTTTGGTTACTAGTACATGTAGTAACCAAAAAATGTGTGTGTGTGTGTGTGTGTGTGTATACATACATACATACATACATACATACATACATACATACATACATACATACATACATACATACATACATACATACATACATACATACAGTTGAAGTCGGAAGTTAACATACTCCCTAGCCCAAAAAATTTTACTCCGTTTTTCACAATTCCTGACATATAATCCTAGTAAAAATTCCCTGTCTTAGGTCAGTTAGGATCGCCACTTTATTTTAAGAATGTGAAATGTCAGAATAATAGTAGAGTGAATTATTTATTTCAGCATTTATTTCTTTCATCACATTCCCAGTGGGTCAGAAGTTTACATACCTTTAAATTGTTTAACTTGGGTCAAACGTTTCAGGTAACCTTCCACAAGCTTCCCACAATCAGCTGGGTGAATTCTGGCCCATTCCTCCTGACAGAGCTGGTGTAACTGAGTAAGGTTTGTAGGCCTCCTTGCTCTTGTAACCCATGTGAAATGGCTAGTTAGTTAGCGGTGGTGCGCGCTAATAGCGTTTCAATCAGTGACGTCACTCGCTCTGAGATTTGAAGTAGGGTTTCCCCTTGCGTTGCAAGGGCCGCGGCTTTTGTGGCGCGATGGGTAACGATGCTTCGTGGGTGTCAGTTCTTGATGTGTGCAAGGGTCCCTGGTTCGAGCCCAGGTTGGGGCGAAGAGAGGGACGGAACCTACACTGTTACATTGGTGCCGTGACCCGGATCATTGGTTGCTGCGGAAAAGGAGGAGGTCAAAAGGGGGGTGAGTGTAACCGATGTGAAATGGCTAGTTAGTTAGCGGTGGTGCGCGCTAATAGCGTTTCAATCAGTGACGTCACTCGCTCTGAGACTTGAAGTAGGGTTTCCCCTTGCGTTGCAAGGGCCGTGGCTTTTGTGGCGTGATGGGTAACAATGCTTCGTTGGTGTCAGTTCTTGATGTGTGCAAGGGTCCCTGGTTCGAGCCCGGGTTGGGGCGAAGAGAGGGACGGAACCTACACTGTTACACTCTCACACGCTTTTTCAGTTCTGCCCACAAATTTTCTAAAGGATTGAGGTCAGGGCTTGTGATGGCCTCTCAGATACCTTGACTATGTTGTCCTTAAGCCATTTTGCCACAACTTTGGAAGTATGCTTGGGGTCATGGTCCATTTGGAAGACCCATTTGCGACCAAGCTTTAACTCCCTGACTGATAATTGTCCTACCTCATGATGCCATCTATTTTGTGAAGTGCACCAGTCCCTCCTGCAGCAAAGCACCCCCACAACATGATGCTGCCACCCCCATGCTTCACAGTTGGGATGGTGTTCTTCGGTTTGCAAGCCTCCCCCTTTTTCCTCCAAACATAACGATGGTCTTTATGGCCAAACAGTTATATTTCTGTTTCATCAGACCAGAGGACAGTTCTCCAAAAAGTACGATCTTTGTCCCCTTGTGCAGTTGCAAACCGTAGTCTGTTTTTTTATGGTGGTTTTGGAGCAGTGGCTTCTTCCTTGTTGAGAGGTCTTTCAGGTTATGTCGATATAGGACTCGTTTTACTGTTGATATAGATACTTTTGTATCCGTTTCCTCCAGCATATTCACAACTTCCTTTGCTGTTGTTCTGGGATTGATTTGCACTTTTCATAACCAAAGTGCGTTCATCTCCAGGAGACAGAATGCATCTCCTTCCTGAGCGGTATGACGGCTCCATGGTCCCATGGTGTTTCTACTTGGGTACTATTGTTTGTACAGATGAACGTGGTACCTCAGGCGTTTGGAAATTGCTCCCAAGGATGAACCAGACTTGTGGAGGTCAACATTTTTTCTGAGATCTTGGCTGATTTCTTTTGATTTCCCCATGATGTCAAGCAAAGAGGCACTGAGTTGGAAGGTAGGCCTTGAAATACATCCACAGGTACACCTCCAATTGACTCAAATTATGTCAATTAGCCTATCAGAAGCTTCTAAAGCCAGTGGTTGAAAAACTAGTTTTAATGACTCCAACCTAAGTGTATGTAAACTTTCGACTTCAACTGTATATATATATATATATAAAGGTATATGTAATGTGACCTACGTGTTGTTGTAGCCTGGGTGATCTAGGTCGTGACACACGGCAGCTGTCATGAGGATGCACATGTCAGTCATGGTGAGCCTCTCCTGAGAAACACAGCTAGAGTCAGAGTGACACACACACACACACACACACACACACACACACACACACACACACACACACACACACACACACACACACACACACACACACAATATGAGGTGTGTTCTCACTTGTAAGTTGCACAGGTGAATCATTCCATACATCATCTGACTGACACAGAAGCAGTGGCGGAAATTATGGAACGGGTTGTTGCGGTAATTCTCCTGGATTCCCAGCTGAAACACAAAGCAACAAACATCTTACAAACAAGAAATCAAGCCTTTTTTAATAGTGTGCATATTTTGAATCAGCTCATAAGTGTATATTTTTTCTTTCATGAGATAAAGAATGGAAATCGAGGCTAATGACTACTTGGGTAAAGATAGGGGTTTCACAAGTGTGGATCTAACTCACCAGCCATCGTTTCAGTGTGATGGGGTTCATATTAAACTCCTTCACCAGGCCCAGATCATGATACATGTACTCCAGACAGCTTAACATCTCCACATTGGAAACATGATACAGTAATGAGTACTATCAGAATATGTTTAATACTACACAGAGCAATTGGGACTAAGACAGTGATTAGCTATCTTTATAGATTGCCTTGGAAAAAGTATCAAAGCAAGAATAATCATTTGTCAGATAAAAATACATCTATCATTCATACATACATGCAATGCATATTTGCCCAAATTAGACTACATGAAATATCCCCAACCTCATTGTGCTCCCAATGCCAAACGTCAAATGTAGGTTTCTTCAGAGCTTCTATGGTCTCCTGGGATAGAGTGTACTGTAGACATAGTGCAAAGAGTAATGTAAGTCATTTATTCAGCATTAACAAAAGGTGTACTGGTTATTATGCTTCAACTGTTTACCTTTGGGTAATTTGGAACGTCTCGTCTTGGGGACAGTTTCTTGCCGTCCTCTGTGAAGCTATATTTGCAACCACAAGTCACTCTAATAATAAGAAGCAATATTGGGGAAAACAGAAGGGTGGTAGCCTAGAAGTTAAGAATATATAAGAACATATTCAAGGTTCTTTCATGTAATGGGCCTTCAATCAACACTGATTTAAGGGCAACATATGGCTTAGTCAATTTTAAGAGGCTCTTATTTTAATCATAATAGACTACACATACAGTATTAATGAGACAGTCTGCAGTTCAAAGAATAACAAAAGCGTCTACCCCGCCTCTGTTTTGGAAAGAGCTGAGGATTGGGCTGGAGAATGGTAACCACTCAAATTCATAGACAAAGCTGACTATCCCCGAGGAAACAATTATCGTTTGAACCATGTTTTGAGGCTATACAGTGTTTGTTTACAATTACATTGTTTACAAAAAAGGTATTAAAACATGCTTATATTTTGGGATCTGATAGGGTAGGACAGTTGAACTTAGCTCATGAGGCATTTATAAGTTATATTCTTCAAGAATCAATGGATATCATTAATTTAACAATCCAAAAATGGATGTAGCAATTGCAGATGGCCCCTTAAAGGGAAATGTACTGAACAATATGTTACTTTGGGCCCTTAAAAGGCCTTTTGAATGTATCAACATGGATTAAAGAGTGTCTTCTATATAATCTTTTCAACATTGACCTCACCAACATTGACCTTTTAAACTTCAATGTTGTAAATGTAGACATATTCCACTGGATTCTGTTTAATTCATTATTATTATTACTACTATCTGATATGATAATTTGGTTTATTTGCAGTTGTCTGACCTTCCTCCTCCCTTTGAGGTCATCTCATCCCGTAATTTCCTCAGGTCGTTCTTGCACTTCTCAATCTCCACCATTTTAAGCCCCTCTACTGCAACAGAGAGTCAATGTATACAGTAATAAATATTTCACAACAAAACTGATATTATTTTTATATATTCCATTTTTATAATGCTTATAAAAGTATATACAGTGTAGGTGTGAATATTCTCACAAACTAAAGCCAGTGGTGCCAACGTTAATACAGTAACGCCATCACTCACACTCCACTCTCTTCTCCAACATAGCAAGCCTATTGGTCACCTCTGTCTTCAACTCATTGATTCTAAAAGCCCTGAAACGGAAATGGTGGAAAACATAACTCCTTTAATTGAGCAGAAATCTGTGTGAGCCTAGGCAACAGTGGACACGTATGTATTATTTTTTTTTACTTACAAGTAAAATCAATCAAATCAACACATTAGACTGAACAGATGAATGAAAAGAGAGACAAAACCAGAAATTGGTGCGATGGCCACAGATATTTTCTCAGATATCATTTCTAAATTAATCAAATTAACTAAACTAAACAAAACACTCTGGATAAGAGTATCTGCTAAATGACTAAAATATAAAAAATGTAATACTTGTATATCACCTGCTAAATTGCTCTGCCACCTGAGACAAAACATTCTGGAACATGTCTTCTTTGTCTGAAAGGAGGAAAAATATGTATCGGTGGTTCTGACTTGTGTATTATCTATTTACCATTACTGTATGTGACTGTGAAAATGATAGAATTCACAAATGCTTCGTATTGTAGCGTACCTCCCACCTGACCAGTCGACTGAGGCATTACTTTGTACTGGGAGCTGCGATGAGACAAAACAACAACAGATGGCAGATTTCAGTAACCACCAGCTAGTATCCCACCCTCCAATTAAAGTGATTTAGTTTGAACCATCTGGAAAAACATTTACCAACAGTGTCACAATATTATTTTAAAGTATTGTTCCAGCTAATATTTTGGTTTTTACATTTGAAAAAATATACACTACCGTTCAAAAGTTTGGGGTCACTTAGAAATGTCCTTGTTTGTGGAAAAAAAAGCAAATTTTTTTGTCCATTAAAATAACATCAAATTGATCAGAAATACAGTGTAGACATTGTTAATGTTGCAAATGACTATTGTAGCTGGAAACACCACTTTTTTTATGGAATATATACATAGGTGTACAGAGGCCCATTATCAGCAACCATCACTCCTGTGTTCCAATGGCACATTGTGTTAGCTAATCCAAATGTATCATTTTAAAAGGCTAATTTATCATTAGAAAACCCTTCTGCAATTATGTTAGCGCAGCTGAAAACTGTTGTTCTGATTAAAGAAGCAATAAAACTGGCCTTCTTTAGACTAGTTGAGTATCTGGAGCGTCAGTATTTGTGGGTTCAATTACAGGCTCAAAATGACCAGAAACAAAGAACTTTCTTCAGAAACTCGTCAGTCTATTCTTGTTCTGAGAAATGAAGGCTATTCCATGCGAGAAATTGCCAAGAAACTAAAGATCTTGTACAACGCTGTGTACTACTCCCTTCACAGAACAGCGCAAACTGGCTCTAACCAGAATAGAAAGAGGAGTTGGAGGCCCCGGTGCACAACTGAGCAAGCAAGAGGACAAGTACATTAGAGTGTCTAGTTTGAGAAACAGACGCCTCACAAGTCCTCAACTGGCAGCTTCATTAAATAGTACCCGCAAAACACCAGTCTCAACATCAACGGTGAAGAGGCGACTCCGGGATGCTGGCCTTCTAGGCAGAGTTGCAAAGAAAAAGCCATCTCAGACTGGCCAATAAAAAGAAAAGATTAAGATGGGCAAAAGAACACAGACACAGGAACTCTGTCTAGAAGGCCAGCATCCCGGAGTCGCCTCTTCACTGTTGACGTTGAGACTGGTGTTTTGCGGGTACTATTTAATGAATCTGCCAGTTGAGGACTTGTGAGGCACCTGTTTCTCAAACCTTTCTTTCAAAACAAGGACATTTCTAAGTGACCCCAAACTTTTGCACTGTAGTGTATATATTGTAGGAAATTATATGGTAATAATGTATACTTTCTGCTACTATGTCTACACCAAACCAATGACTAATATAAGCTTATTACCTATTCACAATGTATTGTCTGAATAAATACCAGGTCAAACAGCGGACTGTAAAAAATACAGTGTTTCCAAAAACACATGTCATTACTTTGGGGTGTTGGTAGGCATTGTGGGATCAATGGAGATCAGCGCTCCCTCTGAGTTCACCAGACTTATAGCAGTATTTCTGAGGACAAATCAAAGTATTACACAAATTATTAAATACATAAAAGTATTGTATGCTGCATCATGTTAAGTGGGGAAAAGGGAAATGGTAAGTAAAAAAACGCTTTGAAGCTGAGGACAGACAATGCAAGCTTCAAAGGCGAGGAGATCCATAAAGCAAACTCAAGAGTTTTAGAATAGTAAGTAATGTTAGACAGTTGGCATATTGATTTAACGTTGTTGATAAGTGCAGGACATAAGAGTGTACAGATGTAGGATCTTAATTTGAGCACCCTGATGCAGGAGAACTTTCCTGCAATACAGGAAATGTAAAACTTGTAATGTTTTTGAGGATTAAATAGGCTTCTGACATTTGTAATTTCCACTTTGAAATTTTAGACTTGATTTCCCCTTACAAAAAATGTATCAACCCCAAAAAAATGTCCATTAATTATAATCCACATTTTCTGTTGCTGCATGATTATTTTCCTGCTGTAGCAAACTGGCTCCTGCTGTAGCAAACACGTGTATGTGTTTGAGTGAAAAAGGGCAGTGAGGTGCCACTGACCTGGCTATGTTAGAGGAAGAACACAGCAGTTCTCGGATGTCACAGGGGCTGCAGTATCGACTGAAAATCACCTAAAAACAGAGGCAAGAACATTAAAGATACAATATATCGATACAAATAGTACTGATGTAGATCAAACTGCCGATCGTCATACTTAATAGTGTCTTGGTACTGTATTTGCACATACAAAGTATTTCAGGGATACTGAAGATAAATAATACTACTCAAGTAATGATTATCCTTATAACCATGAACTCCTAACAACTGAAATCAATAGAATGAATATCAATAATGATGAGAGCATGTTCACTCCAGGTGTTACACCTGCCTTTGTGTCACAACCACCTGTGAATCACCTGTCTTATCTCGGCACCTCTTGACCTGACCAAAGCCCCCATACTTTCACAGGAGATGAACACAAGGTGGTCACATGTAAGGCAGAGAGTTCAAGTGGTTTGAGTTGTAAGCTCTAGCCATCAAACTACTTCACATTTACTACAATGTAATTTACTGTATCTAAATGTTTGCTAATGCAATCAACGTCAAACATAAAACACATTTTCCTTCAACTTTCTTTCCATCCTCACTCATGACAATTGCAAATGAATATAATTGAAATACCTCAAGCATCCATCCCTTCAATACCTATGATTCAGTTACACTACTTAAAGCTCCTCCTTATAAAGTGTTATATAATTCCTTAAAAACATGCATGTCATTGTTGTTGATATTATTTGCATTATATCAGCTGTAATGAACTGATAATGGCAGCTGGTGTACCAGGATCATAAGTTGTGTCACTCAGTCTCACCAGAGAGGAAGAGGCAAAAGGTTTCACTCTTGCCAAAATCTGTAAAAAATAAGCCCAATGTGTTTCTATGGGCTTATTTTGGACCTAAGCTTGTCGCCTGCCTTCCCGCCTTTGGAATATGAGCATCTTGTCATTATATACAGATCTCTGGTCTCACTCACCTTCTGCATTTTCCCATCCACATCTAGGTAGACCGTCTTGGGGGAGTATGAGGAGGAGCTGGTACCCATAGTGACCTTGTCCCTCGCTCCTCGTCTCTGTGAAAAAAATGAAATGGGAACTGGGAAAGGCACAAATGACAGTTGTACTTTACTCATGTGGATCGTTGGTACCACGCTCACCTGTCTACATTTCATATCATTGTGGTGTACCGTGGGGTTGAGAATAAGTATGCAGGTACAGAAGGAAATACAAATGTTGATGTCTAGGATGAAATTAATTCAGAGCAGCTATTTATTCATTCCATGTATTACATTCATGCTGGATCATTACCATGAAAAGCAAGTAAAAGTAACCTTATTGATCATCATTTTAAAATATTAATTGCATATACTTTCAATAAATTAATAGACGAATATAGATAAATACTATAATTTTCCTGTCAACCAGTTGCTACATAACACATTGAAATATAAACACACTCCTGTAGCAAAAAAAATAATATAAAGTAAAAAAATATCTCAATGCTAATTCATCTTGCAAAGAATCTAATGAAACTAGACTTACATACTTGAGTCAGTCACTGTCAGAAGCAAACCTCTCCTGCCTGTTGATATGCGGCAGATCCAGAAAGCGAAGGATACAACCTGTCTGAAACCTGGGGGAGGGATCCGCCACCAGCCCTTAAATATCACCCATTAACTCTGCAGTTGCCAAGGTACCGTTACTACGGCAAAGTAGACTATCCCCTGACCCTCTCACATCATCCACTCCTTTCAGGAAACTCTGAATTCAGATAATGGTGGTAAAATCTCAATAGTATTTAATTGATTCCTCGCCTCCAACACAGTTCGAGGAGAAAGAGGAATCAAGGAAACACTTGTGATGCAACCATGTTGGTGGAATAGAATCAAACATTGACATCATGTGCATGTGTTTAGCTTTGATGGTCTCATTAGGTAATGCCTATTCAAGGGGTTACCTCAGATTTGAATGGTGAATGGTGCACGTCATACATCATTAACAAAGTGGGCTTGTTCTGATTAATTAATAGTTCACTTAGGGTCGTGGAAATGAAAGGTCCAGATGGTGTTAGAAGTATGTGTGCGTCCCAAATGGTACCCTTTTACCTATATTGTACACTACTTTTGACGAGTCCCATGGGCCCTGGTCAAAAGTAGTGCACTATAAAGGGAATAGGGTACCTTTTGGTATGCAATGCAGACATGGGTGATGTGGTACCAGAATATATGATTTGGAGGGATATGGGATTTAGATAAGCGAGTATGAGCCGTTTCTGTGCCGTTACCAATTTTCCACATTACATGAAATACGAAATATATATATATAAGAAATATATATATATACACTGCTCAAAAAAATAAAGGGAACACTTAAACAACACATCCTAGATCTGAATGAAAGAAATAATCTTATTAAATACTTTTTTCTTTACATAGTTGAATGTGCTGACAACAAAATCACACAAAAATAATCAATGGAAATCCAATTTATCAACCCATGGAGGTCTGGATTTGGAGTCACACTCAAAATTAAAGTGGAAAACCACACTACAGGCTGATCCAACTTTGATGTAATGTCCTTAAAACAAGTCAAAATGAGGCTCAGTAGTGTGTGTGGCCTCCACGTGCCTGTATGACCTCCCTACAACGCCTGGGCATGCTCCTGATGAGGTGGTGGATGGCCTCCTGAGGGATCTCCTCCCAGACCTGGACTAAAGCATCCGCCAACTCCTGGACAGTCTGTGGTGCAATGTGGCGTTGGTGGATAGAGCGAGACATGATGTCCCAGATGTGCTCAATTGGATTCAGGTCTGGGGAACGGGCGGGTCAGTCCATAGCATCAATGCCTTCCTCTTGCAGGAACTGCTGACACACTCCAGCCACATGAGGTCTAGCATTGTCTTGCATTAGGAGGAACCCAGGGCCAACCGCACCAGCATATGGTCTCACAAGGGGTCTGAGGATCTCATCTCGGTACCTAATGGCAGTCAGGCTACCTCTGGCGAGCACATGGAGGGCTGTGTGGCCCCCCAAAGAAATGCCACCCCACACCATGACTGACCCACCGCCAAACCGGTCATGCTGGAGGATGTTGCAGGCAGCAGAACGTTCTCCACGGCGTCTCCAGACTCTGTCACGTCTGTCACGTGCTCAGTGTGAACCTGCTTTCATCTGTGAAGAGCACAGGGCACCAGTGGCGAATTTGCCAATCTTGGTGTTCTCTGGCAAATGCCAAACGTCCTGCACGGTGTTGGGCTGTAAGCACAACCCCCACCTGTGGACGTCGGGCCCTCATACCACCCTCATGGAGTCTGTTTCTGACCGTTTGAGCAGACACATGCACATTTGTGGCCTGCTGGAGGTCATTTTGCAGGGCTCTGGCAGTGCTTCTCCTGCTCCTCCTTGCACAAAGGCGGAGGTAGCGGTCCTGCTGCTGGGTTGTTGCCCTCCTACGGCCTCCTCCACATCTCCTGATGTACTGGCCTGTCTCCTGGTAGCGCCTCCATGCTCTGGACACTACGCTGACAGACACAGCAAACCTTCTTGCCACAGCTCGCATTGATGTGCCATCCTGGATGAGCTGCACTACCTGAGCCACTTGTGTGGGTTGTAGACTCCGTCTCATGCTACCACTAGAGTGAAAGCACCGCCAGCATTCAAAAATGACCAAAACATCAGCCAGGAAGCATAGGAACTGAGAAGTGGTCTGTGGTCCCCACCTGCAGAACCACTCCTTTATTGGGGGTGTCTTGCTAATTGCCTATAATTTCCACCTGTTGTCGATTCCATTTGCACAACAGCATGTGAAATTTATTGTCAATCAGTGTTGCTTCCTAAGTGGACAGTTTGATTTCACAGAAGTGTGATTGACTTGGAGTTACATTGTGTTGTTTAAGTGTTCCCTTTATTTTTTTGAGCAGTGTATATAAATAAAAGTAAAACATGCCCTTTTAAGGAAATGAAATACAGTTGGTCATGCTCAGATTTATTCAGCTTAAATCAGACATCTGATGTACATACACTACACCTCATCATTTACATTTTTTCTAAATGTACTTGGAATATTAGTCATGTAACATAATACAGCCTGCCCTCTACATAGCTTATGCATGGCATAACATCTGACTTTATTTGGGGCACTACAACTATCTGCATCCCTCCTCAATTATATTAAAAAAGATTACGCCCCCCCTAACAACGCCTCTGACTACAACAAAGCAACAGAGGGTCCCTGAAGTACAATTATCACCTTAATAACATGGGCCACTGGCGAGGATGCTCAGTTGGTAGAGGATGGTGCTTGCAATGCCAGGGTTGTTGGTTTGATTCCCATCGGGGACCAGTACAAAAAAAGTATGAAAATGTATGTACTCACTACTGTAAGTCACTCTGGATAAGAGTGTCTTCTAAATGACTAAAATGTCAACAAAAAATAAATATCTACAAAGAATGAAACACCAATTCATTGAAAAAAAAGAAAACCTTTTGTGGACACTGGTCCCCTAGGTATTTACTAGGCCAATGGAGCTAAAACTTTTAAATTCAGCTCTATACTCCAGCATCTTGGATTTGATATTAAATGTTTTAGAGCCAAATTACATTTAACTTTTCTGCCAAATAAATATATAGGAGAGTAGGTAGCGTGCCACTGAAAGGGATACATTTACAATCAAAGTCACACGTGAAAACATTGGGTGAGCTCGTTTTGCATGGCCCGGTCCCCTGGCTGTTGGTCGCGTGGGAGGAGTTGGCGCTCAACTTGCAATTTAGGAGCCCGACGGCAAAAGTCAAAAGCCCCTGTTATGATACTGATGGTTTGTTGAGATAGATGGTTCCTACGATTGTGACTAGATGGAGTACAGCTCCATCTACATGTCACGTCGAGGACAACAGTTTTTGACAATCGTTGCATTTTAGCTAAGCCCAACCCTTTCCCTAACCTTAACTTCATTCTCCTAAGCTGTTAAATGAATTATCCTAACCTGCTATGTACAGAAACTTCTCTCTGTAGCTGAACTCCATCTAGCCCACCGTTTCCCAATGAGGGGTCGAAAGAGAAGTCTGAAATCCTGCTTAGTTCATAGAAGCTGCAAGTTTTAGTTGTAATAAACAGAGCGGTTTCTGTTTTCTTCCTACAAATGTGGCTCTATCTTTTTAATGGTTTAAGCAACAAAATATTATGACCCCATCACATAAAGATAAGACTCTCAGGAACACCTATGTTTTCCTCTACAATGCCCACAAGCCACGCAGGACTCATTAGAACAGAGTGAAAAAAACTTGGTGCTAACTAAATCAAACTGGGGGGGGAAAAACATCAATGATGGTGTTAAAAAAAAATCTAAAGGGGTTGTGGGCCAAAGAAGTTTGAACTCTATCTAGCCACAACCGTAAAAACTATTAGCCCTGACAAACCATCAGTATCATCACACACCCTGCTCAAAATTCACGACGAGGCCGGCTAGGAGGGGTGGAGTCAAAAACAAAACAACGGAGTGCACATGGTGGATACAAACTAACTTCTAATCATTGATCAATAAACATTTCAACAACCATTTGCATCAGAGACAAATGGAATAATGTGATGGTGCCGTCTGAGAAATGTTTTGATCGGTCAGCAAATGTTTCCTAATCTGTTGTGTTTTTGTTGGTGATGACATTCACCTCCACAGCCCTGGATTGCATTTGCAAACTCCTCCTTTACTGCTTATGTAGTTTGGCATCCCCCGGCTGTGCAAAATGAGCTCCCCCGAATTCAACTTGCCCAATACTGGTATGTGATGTCAACTGGAGAGGAGATTGGGGAAAGGCACAGCGTGCACAGAATTATAATGATAAAACATGAAAGATGCACACAGCACCGAGGGGCTATAAGAGAGACAGTCTATAAAAAAAAAAATTTTAAAGTGTATTTTTTGGGTTTAAAAGAGAAAGAGCTTTGCGGTCACTTGAAGAAGGGACATGTTCTCTCTGTCAGATGGTCCCAGAATATCAATGGCCCCTTCCTCCTTTTTCAGCTCCTTTCATCCGCTGGTGATGAGGTCTGGATCCATTAAGGCTGAAGGATGAAAGGACCAGTACCGTATGAATCATGGTGTGCCTCAGGGATTATTACTGGGTCATTTTTCCTGCGCCCTTCCTCGCAGGTGTGATACGGTCTCTTGTCCCAGGCGGCCACTCAGATTTCTTTGAACCTGCCAACACAAGGTTAGATTAGCCTATTTCAGAATGGACCGAATGCAAACCTATTCCGGTCATTAACATAGGCACCAGATCATTGGATCTGATTAATTCGATGTCATTTCATATTTGAGGACTGGCGGTGAAGGAACCACAGAATCTTCAACTGAGTATATCTGGCTACCTGAATAAAGAAATAAATAAACTTCAGTTAGTGCTAAACACAGCTGCTAGAATCTTGACGAGAACCAACATTTTTTATCATATTACTCCAGTTCTAGCCTCCCTACACTGGCTTCCTGTTAAGGCAAGGGCTGATTTCAAGGTTTTACTGCTAACCTACAAAGCATTACATTGGCTTGCTCCTACCTATCTTTCCGATTTGGTCCTGCCGTACATACCTACACGTACGCTACGGTCACAAGACGCAGGCCTCCTTACTGTCCCTAGAATTTCTAAGCAAACAGCTGGAGGCAGGGCTTTCTCCTATAGAGCTCCATTTTTATGGAATGGTCTGCCTACCCATGTGAGAGTCGCAGACTCGGTCTCAACCTTCAAGTCTTTATTGAAGACTCATCTCTTCAGTAGGTCCTATGATTGAGTGTAGTCTGGCCCAGGAGTGTGAAGGTGAACGAAAAGGCACTGGAGCAACAAACTACCCTTGCTGTCTCTGCCTGGCCAGTTACCCTCTCTCCACTGGGATTCTCTGCCTCAAACCCTATTACAGGGGCTGAGTCACTGGCTTACTGGTGCTCTTCCATGCCTTCTCTAGGAGGGGTGCGTCACTTGAGTGGGTTGAGTCACTGACGTGATCTTCCTGTCCGGGTTGGCGCCACCCTTTGAGTTGTGCCATGGGGGAGATTTTCAAGGGCTATACTCGGCCTTGTCTCAGGATGGTAAGTTGGTAGTTGGAGATATCCCTCTAGTGGTGTGGGGGCTGTGCTTTGGCAAAGTGGGTGGGATTATATCCTGCCTGTTTGGCCCTGTCCGGGAGTATCGTCGGACGGGGCCACAGTGTCTCCCGACCCCTCCCGCCTCCAGTATTTATGCTGCAATAGTTTGTGTCGGGGGGCTAGGGTCAGTCTGTTATATCTGGAGTATTTCTCCTGCCTTATCCGGTGTCCTGTGTGTTTCTGTACAGCACTTCGTGACATCAGCTGATGTAAGAAGGGCTTTAAAAATACATTTGATTGATTGATAAAATTAACAAGTCAACATTGGTACCTAGCCTATTCACAATTTTGCTGGAGAGAGGCTAATGCTATCGAGTTAGTTTGGGGGGTGGAATAAATGTGGGGCAGCATAGAGCCATGAGGTGCACAATTGTTGTTGGGGATGGAGTCTTGCTTTATTTGAAAGCAGCATTATTTCACAGGATGTGAGGGTCAGTTTGGAACAGCCAAAAACTAGATTTTCTGTGTTCTTTTTATTTATTTAGTGTAAGAGCTGTTCAAAAACACTGCCTGAAATGTCAGCCTGTTTTGGTGTGATGGAGTTTTGGCCTGCCTGGTGACCTCACCAGGTGGTAAATTTGTTAATAAAACAATAAGGAAGTGCATTCTAAATTCCATTAGCTAGTATCCAGTGTTCCCCTCACCACTCAGACCACTCCCAGACAGCCCTAGCAAAATTGGTGCCTGAGAAATTGAAGCTGTGTGTCTTTTTGAGGAAGCTATGTATCTTTTTGGCCCTTTGAAAACATAGCCAGGTACTTAAAACCTCTACAGGATCGGTGTTAAGCTAACATAGGCTAATGTGATTAGCATGAGGTTGTAAGTAACATGAACATTTCCAAGGACATAGACATATCTGATATGGGCAGAAAGCTTACATTCTTGTTAATCTAAGTGTACTGTCCAATTTACAGTAGCAATTACATTGAAAGACTACCATGCTGTTGTTTGAGGACAGTGCACAATTATGAACCTAAACGTATTAATAAACCAATTAGGCACATTTCGGCAGTCTTGATACATTTTGAACAGATATGCAATGGTTCATTGGATCAGTCTAAAACTTTGCACATACATTGCTAAATCTAAATTGCAACTGGGCTGGAATAATATATCTCTTTCTCTTGCATTTCAAAGATGGTACAATTATTTGTATTACAATTATTTTTATCATCTTTACCAGATCTAATGTGTTATATTCTCCTACATTAATTTCCACAAACTTCAAAGTGTTTCCTTTCAAATGGTATCAAGAATATGCATATCCTTGCTTCAGGTCCTGAGCTACAGGCAGTAGGATTTAGGTATGTCATTTTAGGCGAAAATTGAAAAAAGGGTGGAATCCTTAAGAGGTTTTAATGCAATAGCTTCCCGGACTATCTACATTGAGCCTTTTTGCACCAACTTCTTTTACTCATCACATACGCTGCTGATACAGTTTATTATGTCACTTCACCCCTATCTATATGCACATACAATATCTACCTCAATTACTTCGTACCCCTGCACATCGACTCGGCACTGGCTCCTAGTGTTTCTTTACTCATTTTGTATTTATTATTAGGATTATTTACATTTCTATTATTTCTCAATTTTCTTTTTCTCTGCATTGTTGTGAAAGGCCTATATGTAAGCATGTCACTGTTAGTCTACACCTGTTGTTAACCAAGCATGTGATGAATAAAATACATTTAAAACTACACACACACACACAGCAAAAAAATTAAAATCCCTTTTTCAGGACCCTGTCTTTCAAAGATAATTCATAAAAATCCAAATAACTTCACAGATCTTCATTGTAAAGGGTTTAAAACACTGTTTCCCATGCATGTTCAATGTTCAATGAACCATTAATGAACATTCACCTGTGGAACGGTCGTTGACACTAACAGCTTACAGATGTTAGGCAATTAAGGTCACAGTTCTAAAAACCTAGGACACAAAAGAGGCCTTTCTACTGACTCTGAAAAACACCAAAAGAAAAAGATGCTCAGGGTCCCTGCTCATCTGCGTGAACGTGCCTTAGGCATGCTACAAGGAGACATGAGGACTGCAGCTTTGGCCAGGGCAATAAATTGCAATGTCTGTACTGTGACACGCCTAAGACAGCGCTACAGGGAGACAGGCTGGACAGCTGATTGTCCTCACAGTGGCAGACCACGTGTAACACCTGCACAGGATCGGTACATCCGAACATCACACCTGTGGGACAGGTACAGGATGGCAACAACAACTGCCCGAGTTACACCAGGAATGCACAATCCCTCCATCAGTGCTTAGACTGTCCGCAATAGGCTGAGAGAGACTGGACTGAGGGCTTGTAGGCCTGTTGTAAGGCAGGTCCTCACCAGACATCACCGGCAACAGCGTCGCCTATGGGCACACAACCACCGTCGCTGAACCAGACAGGACAGGCAAAAAGTGCCCTTCACTGACGAGTCACGGTTTTGTCTCAACAGGGATGATGGCCGGATTCGTGTTTAACGTGGAAGGAATGAGCGTTACACCGAGGCCTGTACTCTGGAGCAGGATCGATTTGGAGGTGGAGGGTCCGTCATGGTCTGGGGCGGTGTGTCACAGCATCATCTGACTGAGCTTGTTGTCATTGCAGGCAATCTCAACACTGTGTGTTACAGGGAAGACATCCTCCTCCCTCATGTGGTACCCTTCCTGCAGGCTCATCCTGACATGATCCTCCAGCATGACAATGCCACCAGCCATACTGCTCATTCTGTGCGTGATTTCCTGCAAGACAGGAATGTCAGTGTTCTGCCATGGCCAGCGAAGAGCCCGGAACTCAATCCCATTGAGCGCGTCTGGGAACTGTTGGATCGGAGGGTGAGAGCGTGGGCCAATTCCCCCCAGAAATGTCCAGGAACTTGCAGGTGCCTTGGTGGAAGAGTGGAGTAACATCTCACAGCAAGAACTGGCAAATCTGGTGCAGTTCATGAGGAGGAGATGCACTGCAGTACTTAATGCAGCTGGTGGCCATACCAGATACTGACTGTTTCTTTTGATTTTGACCCCCCCTTTGTTCAGGGACACATTATTCCATTTCTGTTAGTCACATGTCTGTGGAACTTGTTCAGTTTATGTCTCAGTTGTTGAATCTTGTCATGTTCATACAAATATTTACACATGATAAGTTTGCTGAAAATAAACGCAGTTGAAAGTGAGAGGACTTTTCTTTTTTTGCTGAGTTTACACACACACACACACACACACACACACACACACACATTCATAAGTTTGGGATCACTTAGAAATGTCCCTGTTGTTGAAAAGTATTTTTTTTGTCCATTAAAATAACATAAAATTGATCAGAAATACAGTGTAGACATTGTTAATGTTGTAAATGACTATTGTAGCTGGAAACAGCAGATTTTTTTAATGGAATATCTACATAGGCGTACAGAGGCCCATTATCAGCAACCATCACTCCTGTGTTCCAATGGCACGATGTGTTAGCTAATCCAAGTTTATCATTTTTAGGCTAATTGATCATTAGAAAACCCTTTTGCAATTATGTTAGCACAGCTGAAAATGTTTGTGCTGATTAAAGGAGCAATAAAACTGGCCTTCTTTAGACTAGTTGAGTATCTGGAGAATAAGCATTTGTGGGTTTGATTACAGGCTCAAAATGGCCAGAAAGAAATAACTTTCTTCTGAAACTCATTAGTCTATTCTTGTTCTGAGAAATTGTCTATTCCATGCGAGAAATTGCCAAGAAACTGAAGATCTTGTACAACGCTCTCGTACAACGCACAGAACAGCACAAACTGTCTCTAACCAAAATAAAAAGAGTGAGAGGCCCCGGTGCACTACTGAGCAAGAGGACAAGTACATTAGTGTCTCTAGTTTGAGAAACAGACACCTCACAAGTCCTCAACTGGCAGCTTCATTAAATAGTACCCGCAAAACCCCAGTCTCAACGTCAACAGTGAAGAGGCGACTCTGGGATGCTGGCCTTCTAGGCAGAGTTGCAAAGAAAAAGCCATATCTCAGACTGGCCAATAAAAATGAAAGACTAGATGGGCAAAAGAACACAGACACTGGACAGAGGAAGATTGGAAAAAAAGTTATGGACAGGTGTTCGAATCACAAAGAAAAACAATCGTGAGACGCAGAAAAAATGAAAAGATGCTGGAAGAGTGCTTGACACCATCTGTCAAGCATGGTGGAGGCAATGTGATGGTCTGGGGGTGCTTTGGTGGTGGTAAAGTGGGAAATTTGTACAGGGTAGAAGGGATCTTGAAGAAGGAAGGGTATCACTCAATTGTTCAACGCCATGCCATACCCTGTGGACAGCGCTTAATTTGAGCCAATTTCCTCCTACAAAGAACAGCTCCAAACTATGCAAGAAATATTTAGGGTAGAAGCAGTCAGCTGGTATTCTATCTATAATGAAGTGGCCAGCACAGTCACCAGATCTCAACTCTATTGAGCTGTTGTGGGAGCAGCTTGACCGTATGGTACGTAAGAAGTGCCCATCAACCCAATCCAACTTGTGGGACATGCTCCAGCAAGCATGGGGTGAAATCTCTTCAGATGACCTCAATAAATTGACAACTAGAATGCCAAAAGGTCTGCAAGGCTGTAATTGCTGCAAATGGAGGATTCCTTGACGAAAGCAAAGTTTGAAGGACAGAATTATTATTTCAATTAAAATTATTTATAACGTTGTCAACGTCTTGACTATTTTTCCATGGAAAACAAAGACATTTCTATATATAAAATTTGATCCAGTGTCTAATAACACCAACTCTAGTCATCCATTTAAAGACAACCACATCTCAAATCCTATGGGAACCTGGTGGAAATATTGAACTCTCAAGACGCAATCAAGGTCCCAGGTTAATCGTGAATGACAACTTCTGATTTTTTAAAATAGCCTGAGGTGCAATTGCGATTTTTCCCTTAAAGCTAGCTAATTAATCAGCAGCCTGGAGGCCACTTTGGAGTAGAATAATGAGCACCCTTAACCTCTAGGGAAAGGCTAATGCTACTCCCTGTGGAGTAGCTCTATTTGTGGCTTTGACCTGTATTTAAAGGAATAGTCATTTTAGTCCACACTCAAGTTCAATTGCATTTTGCCCCTTTTAAGTGAAGTAGCCAGTATTTGTTCACTTCTTGGATAAAATGGGTATGATTTTATGACTAACATGACTTATTGCACTTAGCAGCCTCTTTATCATAAGAAAAGGAAACCAGCTTTGGGTTTCCTGATTGGTTATATGATTCCCAGCGGTGTAGTTGTGAGCGGCTTACCCTCTATGTCTGGGGCTGTGTCCACACCAGCCCCTCACCTCCTTATACACCAGCCTGGACAGCAGCTGGAAAACAGGGAGACAGCACACTCAACACAGCTTACTAAAATACGTGTTTTTACACACATACATATACACACACACACACACACACACACACACATATACACACACACACATACATACATACATACATACATACATACATACATATAAAACATAATTTAAAAAACAGTCCCGGACCATTATTCCTCCATCAAACTTTACAGTTGGCACTATGCATTTGGGCAGTTAGCGTTCTCCTGGCATCTGTCAAACCCAAATTCGTCCGTCGGACTGCCAGATGGTGAAACTTTCATCACTCTAGAGAACGTGTTTCCACTGCTCCAGCGACCAATGGCAGCGAGCTTTACCCCACTCCAGACTACGCTTGGCTTTACACATGGTGATCTTAGGCTTGTGTGAGGCTGCTCGGCCATGGAAACCCATCTCATGAAGCTCCCAATGAACAGTTATTGTGCTGACGTTGCTTCCAGAGGCAGTTTGGAATTCGGTAGAAGTGTTGCAACCGAGGATAGACGATTTTTAAACGCTACATGCTTCAGTACTCGGCGGTCCTGTTCTGTGAGCTTGTGTGGTCTATCACTTTGTGGCTGAGCTGTTGTTGCTCCCTGACATTTCCACTTCACAATAACAGCAATTACAGTTTCTGCTCTTTCAGGGCAGAAATTTGACAAACTGACTTGTTGGAAAGGTGGCATCCCATGACGGTGCCACGTTGAAAGTCACTGAGCTCTTCAGTACGAGCCATTCTACTGCAAATGTTTGTCTCTGGAGATTGCATGGCTGTGTGCTCGATTTTATACACGTGGCTGAAATAGACGAATCCACTAATTTGAAGGGGTGTCCACATACTTTTGGCCATGTATCATTTGGTATCAAGGGTTTCATTCATTTTGTACACAATCCACAGGTGTAGCACCTTCTTTGAACATGTGACAAAAATATTGCAGTGATTTATAAAACATGTTAATAAAAACAAAGATTAAAAACTAACCAAACAGGCGAGGATATCAGCAGTGACCAGCATGAAAAAGACATTGTTCCATCCCGTCGGAGAGATCAGCCCTGCTAACAGAGGACCTAGGGCGGCACCTAGAGGACAGTCAGAAAATAAGAGTCAGGGGAACCCAAGCACCTGAAACCAGGACTGGACATACAATCTGATTTGGGACAACAATCATACAAAGTCTGCCTTTAGAACACTACATGATTTACAATGGAAAATAGTTTTGTATGGACCTTGTACATAAACTGTATACAATTTGTAATTGTCACATAACACTACAATGACTGAGCATTGAAGTTAATCTCTCAAAACATAGGCGACCTAAAATAAAAACCTTCCTTCATGCATTGACACAGGCACACAAAGGCATCTTAGCACCACCAACCCATTACTAGCTACCATTACAAGCATCAAATCTAAAAACAAGATCAAAGAGTACCAAACCCCGTGTGTGTCCTAGAAATTCCCCACATACCTATTGACCCCGTGCCGTCAATAATTGCAGTGACCGTTGACAACGCTCTAGAATTTCCTCTCAGGCTCTCATGCGTCCCCTATGAAAGGAAAACCCTCATTTTGAATCAACATTCAGCATAAAAGACTTGGGCTTTTTCCAAATGTGTCTCTCCTCAATTCCTTGCGTTCTCTCTCCTCCGCCTCTTCTCAAAACGCATGGAAGGTGAAGGTCTGATGGGAGGGACCTTCGGATCTTCTTCTCCAATACGGTTTGAGAAAGAGGCGAGGGAGATAGAATGCAAGAATGCAAGGAATCGAGGAAAGACGCATTAAACAGTATCTTGGACTAACAGGGAACATGGGGAATTTGGGGTGAGAGGGGGCAATGATGGGCTTATCTCCTCTGTGTGACTTCGGGAGAGCTGAGGACTTCATGTGAGAAAGGCATGCAGCAGTGCAGTCTGGGATGGATGTGCTTACCAGGTCAGCAGAAACAGCGGTGGTGATGAGGGCGTAGGGACCGTTCACCAGGGCTCCGCACACCAACAGCATTCCTACAAGGCAGAGGAAAACAGAAACAAGTGGATCAGGCATGTACAGTACACTAGCTAGCAGACAAAGGCTATTTTTAACAAGCTTTTCATAGTGATATTGTGGTTATGTTGGTTGCACTGATTGCAAGTCGTAGATAAGCGTCTGCCAAATGACAAAGCGTAAATGTGAAATCCACAGGCTACAAACACACAACCTACACACAGTAAAGTACAATGTACAATGTGTTAAATTGGAGAATTTATGTAGTTTTCAGTAAGAGGCGTTGAAACCAAAATAGCTCCATGGCTTCAAAGTCAAATTTCATACATAATAACTTAACGCTTACCGATTGTGGTCGCTAGGCTATACTGTCCAATGTGGTTGTACAGGAACAGCTAAAAAAGAAACAAAAACAAACATTTAGACTGGATCGTGGGTAAAATGTATCACTCTTGAAGGATTTGCTAACCCACATGCAGACCCAAAGGAAAACATTGAGCTATGCTGAAAAACGGATTGACACATTACTGTAAAGGAGCTCACGGACTAACATAAAATGTTTTTCAGGCTTGGGCAGCGAGTGACGTTCAATGCCAAATTCCTTTTTCTGTTTCCATCATGCAGTCATATTTACATTGCATATATCTGATTGTGTGATCAAAACTTTGACATAGAGAATTGCCTCTTTTCATAAGTGAATATAAAGTGTCTAGTCCACATTTGTGATTCAGGCATTTGTGCAGGCCTTTCCTTATCTACAGTATATTTTGCCCAGCACCGGTTTTCTAAAGTTTGGAATGTACAGATTTCCCTTGAATGCCACATTTACAATTTAAGGAGTCATAAGTGTACTATACTAAAGACACACTATAAATGGCCATGGTGTTACACATGGTTAAAAGCCAGTGATGTGTGAATGCACACTCACCATAGGGGCAGCCAGGATTAACATGACACAGCAGGTAGAGGCTCTTCCCCCAGTTTGGTCCGACACCAGTCCAGCCACGATGCCCCCTGCAGAAACACAGCACACACCCTTAACACACAGGGGGAGACAGCAGTCCTACATAATCTGAAAATATTCATCCATGGGATTTAGGGAGCTACATTGATGATCAATACTATGGAAAGTGGTCTGACACCATACAGTAGGAGCCATTAACTGACCAATTCTAATGAGAACTCTTCTGGCAGACTACTACACAGTGAGGGAAAAAATAATTTGATCCCCTGCTGATTTTGTACGTTTGCCCACTGACAAAGAAGTGATCAGTCAATAATTTTAATGGTAGGTTTATTTGAACAGTGAGAGACAGAATAACAACATTGTCAAGCTGGAATACCCATCCACGACCCATTTTCAATGCCCTGGCTGAGGGAAGGAGGTTCTCACCCAAGATTTAACGGTGCATGGCCCCGTCCATCGTCCCTTTGATGCGGTGAAGTTGTCCTGTCCCCTTAGCAGAAAAACGGTGGGGATGGTATTCTTGGGGTCATAGGCAGCATTCCTCCTCCACCAAACACGGCGAGTTGAGTTCATGCCAAAGAGCTCCATTTTGGTCTCATCTGACCACAACACTTTCACCAGTTGTCCTCTGAATCATTCAGATGTTCATTGGCAAACTTCAGACGGGCATGTATATGTGCTTTCTTGAGCAGGGGGACCTTGCGGGCGCTGCAGGATTTCAGTCCTTCACGACGTAGTGTGTTACCAGTTGTTTTCTTGGTGACTATGGTCCCAGCTGCCTTGAGATCATTGATAAGATCCTCCCGTGTAGTTCTGGGCTGATTCCTCACCGTTCTCATGATCATTGCAACTCCACGAGGTGAGATCTTGCATGGAGCCCCAGGCCGAGGGAGATTGGCAGTTCTATTGTGTTTCTTCCATTTGCGAATAATCGCACCAACTGTTGTCACCTTCTCACCAAGCTGCTTGGCGATGGTCTTGTAGCCCATTCCAGCCTTGTGTAGGTCTACAATCTTGTCCCTGACATCCTTGGAGAGCTCTTTGGTCTTGGCCATGGTGGAGAGTTTGGAATCTGATTGATTGATTACTTCTGTGGACAGGTGTCTTTTATACAGGTAACAAGCTGAGATTAGGAGCACTCCCTTTAAGAGTGTGCTCCTAATCTCAGCTCGTTACCTGTATAAAAGACACCTGGGAGCCAGAAATCTTTCTGATTGAGAGGGGGTCAAATACTTATTTCCCTCATTAAAATGCAAATCAATTTATAACATTTTTGACATGAGTTTTTCTGGATTTTTTTGTTGTTATTCTGTCTCTCACTGTTCAAATAAACCTACCATTAAATTTATAGACTGATCATTTCTTTGTCAGTGGGCAAACGTACAAAATCAGCAGGGGATCAAATAAATACATACATACATACATACATACAGTGAGGGAAAGAAGTATGTATGTATGTATGTATGTATGTATGTATGTATGTATGTATGTATATATTTTTTTAAAACACCTTTGTCTGCGATTACAGCTATGCGTCTTGTGTGTAAAGCTCTTAGCTTTACCCCTGGATTGTGCAATATCCAAGCTCTGACAAGATGTTGGGGATCATGGCTAGAGAGACAGTTTTAAGACTTTCCATAGATTTTCAGGAACATTCACGGTCTTCTTGGTAAGCAACTCCAGTGTAGATTTGGCCTTGTGTGGTAAGTTATTGTCCTGCTGAAAGGGGAATTCCTCTCCCAGTGTGTTGGAAAGCAGACTAACCAGGTTCTCCTCTAGGATTTTGCCTGTGCTTAGCTCCATCCCGTTTCTTTTTATCCTGAAAAATTACCCGGTATATGCCGATGTCAAGCGTACCTATACCATGATGCAGCCACCACCATGCTTGACAATAAGGAGGCAGTTACTCAGTGATGTGTTGGATTTCCCCCAAACATAAGGCTTTGAATTAGGCTAAAAAGTGTATTCCTTTGTGTTTTTTAGCATTATTAATTTAGTGCCTTGTTGCATACAAGATTGTTTTGTAATTTTTTTAATTCTGTAATTTGTATTTTCCTTTTTAGGTCATTATTGTTGAGTCAATTCAATGTTGTTGATCCATCCTCAGTTATCTCATCACAGCCATTGAACTCTAGCTCTTAACATCCCCAATGACCTCATGGTAACATCCCTGAGCAGTTTCATTCCTGTCCTGCAGCTCAGTTCAGAAAGACGACTGTATCTTTGATGTGTCTGGGTAGTTTAATACATAATCCACAGCATATTTATTAACTTGGCCATATTGTTACCCATCTACCAATCACTGCCCTTTTTCATGAGGCATTCGAAAAGCTCCCTGGTCTTTGTTTTTGAACCTGTGCTTGAAATTCAATACTTGACTGAGGGACCTTACATATGTAGTACAGTTCAAGTCGGAAGTTTACATACACCTTAGCCAAATTCTTTTAAACTCAGTTTTTCACAATTCCTGACATTTAATCCATGTAAGAATGCCCTGTTTAGGTCAGTTAGGATCACCACTTTATTTGAAGAATGTGAAATGTCAGAATAATAGTAGAGATAATTATTTATTTCAGCTTTTAATTTCATTCATCACATTCCCAGTGGGTCAGAAGTTTACATACCCACAATAAGTTGTGTGAATTTTGGCCCATTCCTCCTGATAGGGCTGGTGTAACTGAGTCAGGTTTGTAGGCCTCCTTGCTCTCACACGCTTTTTCAGTTCTGCCCACAAATTGTCTATAGAAGTCAGGGATTTGTGATGGCCACGCCAATACCTTGACTTTGTTGTCCTTAAGCCATTTTGCCACAACTTTGGAAGTATGCTTGGGCGCATTTTCCATTTGGAAGACCCATTTGCAACCAAGCTTTAACTTCCTGACTGATGTCTTGAGATGTTGCTTCAATATATCCACATAATTTTCCTTCTCATGATGCCATCTATTTTGTGAAGTGCACCAGTCCCTCCTGCAGCAAAGCAACCCCTCAAAATGATGCTGCCACCCCTGTGCTTCACGGTTGGGATGGCGTTCTTCGGCCTGCAAGCCTCCCCCTTTTTCCTCCAAACATAACGACGGTCATTATGGCCAAACAGTTACATTTTTGTTTCATCAGAACAGAAGACATTTCTCCAAAAAGTACGATCTTTGTCCCCATGTGCAGTTGCAAACCGTAGTCTGGCTTTTTCATGGCGGTTTTGGAGCAGTGGCTTCTTCCTTGCCGAGTGGCCTTTCAGGTTATATCGATATAGGACTCCTTTTACTATGGATATAGATACTTTTGTACCTGTTTCCTCAAGCATCTTCACAAGGTCCTTTAATGTTGTTCTCGGATTGATTTGCACTTTTCGCACCAAAGTACACTCATCTCTAGGAGAGAGAATGCGTCTCCTTCCTAAGCGGAATGACAGCTGCGTGGTCCCATGGTGTTCATACTTGCGTACTATTGTTTGTACAGATGAACGTGGTACCTTCAGGCATTTGGAAATTGCTCCCAAGGATGAACCAGACTTGTGGAGGTCTACAATTTGTTTTCTAAAGTCTTGGTTGATTTGATTTTCCCATGATGTCAAGCAAAGAGGCACTGATTTTGAAGGTAGGCCTTGAAATACATCCACAGGTACACCTCCAATTGACAGAAATGATGTCAATTAGCCTATCAGAAGCTTCTAAAGCCATGACATCATTTTCTGGAATTTTCCAAGCTGTTTAAAGGCACAGTCAACTTAGTGTATGTAAACTTCTGTCCCACTGGAATTGAAAAAGGAATTATAAGTGAAATTATCTGTCTGTAAACAATTGTTGAAAAAATTACTTGTGTCATGCACAAAGTATACTGCTCAAAAAAATAAAGGGAACACTTAAACAACACAATGTAACTCCAAGTCAATCACACTTCTGTGAAATCAAACTGTCCACTTAGGAAGCAACACTGATTGACAATAAATTTCACATGCTGTTGTGCAAATGGAATAGACAACAGGTGGAAATTATAGGCAATAAGCAAGACACCCCCAATAAAGGAGTGGTTCAGCAGGTGGTGACCACAGACCACTTCTCAGTTCCTATGCTTCCTGGCTGATGTTTTGATCACTTTTGAATGCTGGCGGTGCTTTCACTCTAGTGGTAGCATGAGACAGAGTCTACAACCCACACAAGTGGCTCAGGTAGTGCAGCTCATCCAGGATGGCACATCAATGCGAGCTGTGGCAAGAAGGTTTGCTGTGTCTGTCAGTGTACTGTCCAGAGCATGGAGGCGCTACCAGGAGACAGGCCAGTACATCAGGAGACGTGGAGGAGGCCGTAGGAGGGCAACAACCCAGCAGCAGGACCGCTACCTCTGCCTTTGTGCAAGGAGGAGCAGGAGGAGCACTGCCAGAGCCCTGCAAAATTACCTCCAGCAGACCACAAATGTGCATGTGTCTGCTCAAACGGTCAGAAACAGACTCCATGAGGGTTGTATGAGGGCCCGACGTCCACAGGTGGGGGTTGTGCTTACAGCCCAACACCGTGCAGGACGTTTGGCATTTGCCAGAGAACACCAAGATTGGCAAATTCGCCACTGGCGCCCTGTGCTCTTCACAGATGAAAGCAGGTTCACACTGAGCAGACGTGACAAACGTGACAGAGTCTGGAGATGCCGTGGAGAACGTTCTGCTGCCTGCAACATCCTCCAGCATGACCGGTTTGGCGGTGGGTCAGTCATGGTGTGGGGTGGCATTTCTTTGGGGGGCCACACAGCCCTCCATGTGCTCGCCAGAGGTAGCCTGACTGCCATTAGGTACCAAGATGAGATCCTCAGACCCCTTGTGAGACCATATGCTGGTGCGGTTGGCCCTGGGTTCCTCCTAATGCAAGACAATGCTAGACCTCATGTGGCTGGAGTGTGTCAGCAGTTCCTGCAAGAGGAAGGCATTGATGCTATGGACTGACCCGCCCGTTCCCCAGACCTGAATCCAATTGAGCACATCTGGGACATCATGTCTCGCTCCATCCACCAACGCCACATTGCACCACAGACTGTCCAGGAGTTGGCGGATGCTTTAGTCCAGGTCTGGGAGGAGATCCCTCAGGAGGCCATCCACCACCTCATCAGGAGCATGCCCAGGCGTTGTAGGGAGGTCATACAGGCACGTGGAGGCCACACACACTACTGAGCCTCATTTTGACTTGTTTTAAGGACATTACATCAAAGTTGGATCAGCCTGTAGTGTGGTTTTCCACTTTAATTTTGAGTGTGACTCCAAATCCAGACCTCCATGGGTTGATAAATTGGATTTCCATTGATTATTTTTGTGTGATTTTGTTGTCAGCACATTCAACTATGTAAAGAAAAAAGTATTTAATAAGATTATTTCTTTCATTCAGATCTAGGATGTGTTGTTTAAGTGTTCCCTTTATTTTTTTGAGCAGTGTAGATGTCCTAACCGGCTTGCCAAAACTATAGTTTGTTAACAAGAAATTTGTGGAGTGGTTGAAAAACGAGTTTTAATGACTCCAACCTAAGTGTATGTAAACTTCCGACTTCAACTGTAAGTATGGGGGACAGAGGAAGGGTTAGTCATTCCAAAATCATGTTAACCCCTAATATTTCACACATAGTGAGTCAAATTTTTCTGTTAGAATAATGTTAGAATTGTTCCACTTTGACAGAGTATTTTGAGTAGATTGTTGACAAAAAAATGCAACTAAATCCATTTGTATCCCACTTTGTAACACAATAAACGGAAGAAATCCAAAGGGTATGAATACTTTTCCAAGGCACTGTATATGGTCTGTTTTGTTATGACTGCAGAAATCACTTGTTTTGCCTGTTTTGTTATGACTGCAGAAATCACTTGTTATGCCTGTTTTGTTATGACTGCAGAAATCACTTGTTATGCCTGTTTTGTTATGACTGCAGAAATCACTTGTTATGCCTGTTTTGTTATGACTGCAGAAATCACTTGCTTTGCCTGTTTTGTTATGACTGCAGACATGACTTGTTTTGCCTGTTTTGTTATGACTGCAGACATTACTTGTTATGCCTGTTTTGTTATGACTGCAGACATTACTTGTTATGCCTGTGTTGTTATGACTGCAGACATTACTTGTTTTGCCTGTTTTGTTATGACTGCAGACATTACTTGTTATGCCTGTTTTGTTATGACTGCAGACATTACTTGTTATGCCTGTTTTGTTATGACTGCAGACATTACTTGTTATGACTGCAGAAACCACTTATAACTACAGTGCATACAAAACATCAAGGTAATCAGAGAAGAGCTTCCTGGTTCCTCATATGATCTTACAGACTTTTGGGCTATAAAAAAGGTTAGATAATGCCATATAAGGTCCGCCAAAAAACTGTTAAGGCTTACCAACAATCCCTCCTACATCAAATAGTGTTGACATGTCCCCAGCTTCCTTGGGGTCAAAATGGGCTGAGGAAATAAACATTGGGAATTTTAAGTGACACAGTATGCAAAATTAATTGACAGCGCATCTCACAATGCAAAGCAAATCATTATCAGCTTATAAACATTGTTAGCATTTGAACCCTCAGGTGAAATGACAACAGTAAACAAACAGGAACTAAACTGCGTACGTACCAACGTTAGCAATGTAGAGAGGAAGCCAGTAGAGGAAGGTGTAGCTAACGAGCTTAGCGAACAGCAGACAGAGAGAGAACTCCATCACGCCCTGTAAGATAACACACATATTACACAGTCATAGCCACTGTCATAACAACAGTCAACAACATTCATGTGGGTTTGGAGAGTAATTACCAACAATGAGTCACAACAGAGGTGAAACAGGAATTCAAGGCTTAGGAGCAGTGACATAAAATACAACCCATTATTATGTTGATTGCCTGTGTCTGTTTTGCCAGAGGAATACTTGTGTAACATTTGATGAGATTCAGCAACTGAAACGGCTTGAAATTCAAGTAGATTGTGATCCCCACTCACAGGTATCCTGAGGGCCCCACAGAAGCTGATGGCCTTGGTGTGCTCCTCTGCCGGCTCAGAAGAGATAGAGTTGGACTGGCCAGGACTGCTGAAGATCTCATTACTGGATGAGTTCTGTAAGAGAGGCTCCTTCTCATTGTCCTCCTGTCCATACACAGCAATTAGCATGGTTCTAACCAGGGCTGCAACTATTGACTGTTTTAAGGTTGAGTAGATCAGTCTGACATTTCTTTTATTACTCTATAATATCAACTCTTACAAAGGAAAATGATGTAATGACAAAACGGTGGTCATCACAAACCAAAAATAAGGTCAAAAACTGGGCATAGTTGGTAGCCTAGAGGTTAGTGAAGCAGGCCAGGCATCATATCTCAGGTGCAACCTACACCCACTGCCCTTGTGGCCTTTAGCAAGGCAGCCCTTCTCTGTACTACTAAGGGCACCAATTACTTAATGTGTTCTTTGGTTGTACTTACATGGTGTTGCGGAGGGCTGCAACCGACATCTTCTGGTTCTGTGACAGAAAAAAAGTTTTGCTCACAAATACATTTTCATGTCAAAATACAGTCTTGGGACAAGCCAACTCTCATTTTACATTTTGTCTTAATGTTAACAGTCTAGGTTTAAGATGAAATGCCTGCAGTGAAAACTCTGATAAATACAACATGATCCTTTTTCAAACTAGCTTAATAAAAATGTATCCTCCATAATAACTTTATAGTGGCAATGAACATTTTGACTATGATCTATCAAGCTTCAATAGGTTGTAATGGATTACAGTCAGCACTATTGGCATGTTTTGAACAAGGTCTGGGCATATCCATAAAGCGTCTCAAAGTAGGAACTCTGATCTAGGATCAGGTCCCCTCTGTCAATTCATTATAATCTAAAAGGCAAAACTTCTAGATCAGCAATCCTACTCTGAGACGCTTTAAGAATACGGGCCAAGAGGTCAGACTCACTCTCCACCAGGAAGAAGAAGCAGAGAACGCCAGTGGAGGCGATGATGATGCCAGGCACGATGAAGGACATGCCCCAGGCCGAGGATACGAAGACGCCAGCGATGAGCGAGCCCAGGATGTTGCCTACCGAGGTGTGGGAGTTCCAGACGCCCATGATGAACCCTCGTCTGGAGGGAGAGGGACAGACACATACAGATAGGATGGAAATGAGAGGTGGATTTACCTTGAGAAACATTGTACATCTTGACGTTGAACAGTGAGACAGCTTACTAAATACTGAGGACAGCTTTTGGCATTCAAATGCTGAATTAGGAACTGGACGCCTGTAAATTGTTCCTATTTTGAATGTCCAAAATCTCATTACAATCAAACCTGCTCAACCAAAGGCGCTGATCGGACAGTTGTTTTTACATTCACATCATGTGACTGACCGTGAGCAACAGATAAAAACCCTGCACGAGATGCAAGAGAGGGTACTGATACTGCGTAGTCAGCATTGCTGAACCAGTCTACAGTAAGGATATGTCTCACTCACTTCCCTTTTCCGAACCAGTTCCCAACGCAGGCCACCACTGCAGGCCAGCCCGTCGTCTGCACCAGTCCATTCATTGCCTATGAAAGTAAGAGGGAGATTGAGTTCTTCAAATTCTCTGTTATTTCAACATTAAATATGTCCCTACACCCGACCCAATGAGAGAAAAAGAGAGGGAGATAGAGATACTTTTTGTATCCCAATGAGAAAGAGAGAAAGAAAGAGATACAAATATAAATAAAGGGGGTGGGCTGGTTTCCTACATTACATTCTCACAAACAGCCTTGAGAAAAGTACTGGCATTGAAACCCTCTCTCAGCCTCCCTCACACTATCGCTGTCATATGATACTGAAACAGAGAGGGGCTACCTGGACTTGTGCAATAAGAAATGCCTAGCCAGTTGTAGCTCAATCTTGGGTGCAATGATCACGTTCTCGCACTGACTGACTGTGTGGAGGCTCATTGATTTAACATTACGTTAGTCTACATGATACACTAGTAAAGTTATAAATTATATAGCTGTCGGTTATATTAGCCACGACTTACCGTTCTTTGTGCAGCTTCAAATGTTGAAAAAAGTTGGAAATTGTTGCGCCTCCGTCTGTAATTTTATTCCCGCATGTTTTATAAGTTGCAATCCGTTTTTTTGTTGATACAGCGTCATCTTTATATTGGAAAATAATAATTTTGGGTATCATTTTTCCAAGGGCTCCATCTGAATTCACCCGCCAACTGCACTGCCACACAACTTTTTCTCAGCTGGCACAATTTTATTGGCTGCTGTCCGATTCAAACTGTAATCCGTTAAATGAAGAGTTGATGCGCTGCACACTTTTTTTAATAGCATCATTTTTTATATTTGGGCTTAGGGAGGGTATCAAGTCCGGTCGAGTCATAAGGCTCAAATCCAAGTCAAGTCACGAGTCATTGGTGTTAAAGTCAAAGACGAGTTGCAAGTCATCATATTTGTGACTCGAATCTGACTCGAGTCCAAGTCATGTGACTCGAGTCCACACCTCTGGCTGTAAGTAGCAGTAGAAGTATTGTTACCTGTTAGTTTACTCCAGTCAGGGTAGGGATTGTAGTGTATGGCAAAAAAAAGTATATATAATAAATAAAAAAATTGGTAACTATGCTGCAGAGTGTGAGCAAATGACTGAATGGTTTTGGAGGAGATTTAACCCGTACCTGGACGAAGGCGTAGTACCATATTGAGTGGATGTTCAAGTAGAAGCCCAGGCCAAACAGACACGTGAAGAGACCACTGAGAAGCATACCGATGGTCAAGTAGTAGCGCAGGGGCACACGCTCTCCAAATATCCCACTGTCAAACCGCACAACATCATCTGGTCAACTGCTTGTAGTGAGTTAACACACATATACAAAACACAATCAAATACATCATTCTGCCTACCTGAAAAACATGCCAATGGCATAAGCAACCAGGAAGGAGTTGTCCACGGCTCCAAACAGTGTCTGGTAGTTGTCCTTGTCTGGACAGAACAAGAGGACACCGAAAATATCCAAATGAAATCTGCTGTCCCATTCTACTGACATGTGCTTTCTAGATATTAGTTTTGTAAGCACTCGGAAAACTTTGGAAGAATTTCTATTTCTTCTTAAAATGAACAAAGAACTCGAGTCAAGCAGAGGACTCACCAAAGGGCGCCCAGTCACACCAGGTTTCATTGTCAGTTCCATTGAGGTTTGGAGGTCGAATGAGGGTGGAACAATTTCTGTGCAGCTGACTCTGTACATACATGGAGCAATAAGCAGAGATTACACACATGGACACAAAACACTCAGCCTTTAAGACAACCTGCATAAAGATGGCAAAGAACTAAACGTCTCGAAAGAAAAACAACTATGAAATCCCTTTCTCACAAACTATACTGAACATAAACACAACAATTTCAAATATTTGACTGAGTTACAGTTCATATAAGGAAATCAGTAAATTGAAATAAATTAATTAGACCCTAATACATGGATTTCACATGACTTGGCAAAGGCACAGCCATGGGTGGGCATAGACCCAGCATGGCCAGCAGCATACCACCCTACATCCCACTGCTGGCTTGCTTCTGAAGCTAAGCAGGGTTGGTCCTGGTTAGTCCCTGGATGGGAGACCAGATGCTGCTGGAAGTGGTGTTGGAGGGCCAGTAGGAGGCACTCTTTCCTCTGGTCTAAAACATATCCCAATGCCCCAGGGCAGTGATTGGGGACACTTCCCGGTGTAGGGTGCTGTCTTTCAAATGGGATGTTAAACGGGTGTCCTGAGTCTCTGAGGTCATTAAAGATCCCATGGCACTTATCGTAAGAGTAGGGGTGATAACCTGGTGTCCTGGCTAAATTCCCAATCTGGCCCTCATACCATCACAGCCACCTAATCATCCCCAGCTTACAATTGGCTCATTCATCCTGTAACTATTCCCCAGAGTGTTGCTGTAAATGAGAATGTGTTCTCAGTTAACTTACCTGGTAAAATAATGGTTAAATAAAAGCCCAGCCAGTCAGAATGAGCTTTTCCCCACAAAAGGGCTTTATTACAGACAGAAATTTTCGTCAGGTCTCACGATCCCACAGATAAAGAAGCCGGATGCGACTGGCATGGTTGTGAGGCCGGTTAGAAGTACTGACAAATTCTCTAAAATGATGATGGAGGCGGCTTATGGTAGAGAAATTAACATTAAATGCCCTAGCAACAGCTCTGGTGGACATTCATACAGTCAGCATGCCAATTGCATGCTCCCTCAAAACTTGAGACATCTGTGGCAAAACTGCACATTTTAGATTGACCCGAGCACAAGATGCACCTGTGTAATGATCATGCTGTTTAATCAGCTTCTTGATATGCCACACCTGTCAGGTGGATTGATTATCTTGGCAAAGGAGAAATGCTCACTAACAGGGATGTAAACAAATTTGTGCACAACAGAAATAAACTTTGTGTTTATGGAAAATTTCTGTGATCTTTTATTTCAGGTCATGAAACATGATACCAACACTTTACATGTTGCTTTTATATTTTTGTTCAGTATATAGTGTTAACTATTGTAGTGTGGCTCGAGTGTTCTAGGGACTTTGTGGCCTAGAACACCTAAAGATGTTACAATAAAAAGCTGAACAGTGTGGCCATACATTTCAATAACGTTTAATACAGGTTTGTGGAGTCAGTGTATCACCTTAACGATGCTGATGGGTTTCCGGGAGAGATGGTAGCTGGTATAGAAGAGGAAGGTGAGGAAGAGGGTGAAACCTCGGTACCTGGACAGAGAGAGTAGAAGAAGAGCTCATTCTGATGTTATCCAAAGCAAATATCATGCCATGAACTTCGTCCTGTTTGTAAGTCAAAGCACACCCTCTACAGTTTTTAGGACAGTCTCTTTCACATGGTCTAGACTAGAAGTCTCCAGGGATGTTAGCATCATAGGACCAGGAGGGAGGGAGAGGGGAGAGAGACCAAGAGGCAGGCTTCAAACTACCATCCTGGAGAGGGTTCTGAGGAGAACACAAAACCATCGTTCACATGGACTTGTCTGTACAGTAGACAGTACACATTAGCTTTTTTTGTGGGAACCTGACATGGAAACAAAACAGGGTATTCAGAATAGTTCTTCAGTGCTGGGAGCAGTACAGGGACCTGGCTGCCTCATGACACTAGGTGCACACTGCACAGGAAGGCAGCTAGCTACAACCCACACACGGTGCATGCTCTGTACTGACTGTTTACTTTTCCTGGAGTGGAAAGGCAGGTTTTACCACGAGTTAGATTCAGTTAACACCTCACTTAAAACCTGGTGTAACCTCCTCATCCCCAGGCTAATTGTACACAACACATAGAATGCGTCTCAAATTACACCATATTAGTGTCCTACTTTTGACCATGTGCTGTGGTCAAAATTGGTACACTACATAGGGAATTGGGTGCCATTTCAGACTCAGCCATTCAGGAGGAAGTGTAGTGCCTGAGACAAAGCCTGCTGTGACCTTTAACCCTTTGAGCATACTAGATCAGTGACAGGAATAATGCAGAACGTTTTGTTGATTGCAGAATAGTTACAGAAATCCAACAGCCTACCAAATCCAAGAGCCTTCACCTAGGATGATTGCATGTAACATTCTATGATTGTCAATGCTTCTTTTTGCAAATCCATATTTGAATATGGGGTTTAACTATACCTAATGAAACACTCAAATCAAATCTAGATGGTTGACTAATTCCTAACATTCTAGAATGTCAGTATGTCAGTAATGCATAGATAGAATGACACCAAATCTCTCGCCAATCACTGATATCTAGCTGATTAAGGACAAAACCGCCGTTTCCCCTCCCCCATCAACAAAGTACATACTGTAAAATGCAATGCATTTAGTTTTGTTTACATAAAGGGTGTCACAATATAATTCAAAGACAGTGTCAACTTACCAGCTGTCTCTTGAGAAGGACGTGATCAGTCTAATGCCGGGAGCCAAAGACCTCATCTTTGGTGTAGTAGTCTAAACAACTTCGTAAAACTTGTTAAAACCGCTTACAATTCTCTCTCAGACATGGCTTCAAAAGTTATATCGGGCGCCTTATATACACCCAATTGATGATATAGTATTTGTACAAAAACTAGGACTACAAAAAAATCTCTAAAACTAGCTAAAAACAAACTTAAACCATTACGTTTCGTTACATGGGACAGCTTCTTTTCTCACAGGGTCTCGCTTAAAAAAAATTCCAATTGTCTTTGATTAAAAACACACCGATTTTTCTTTTATTTAAAATGTATTAATTTAAAAGATAAAGAATAAAAACACTCCGAGCACTGATCAAAAACGTTTCAGTCGCTTTGCTATTCTTACTTCATGATGATGTGGGTGAATCTCCACAAACAATGAATTCCCATCGATTTCCATACTTGCTCG